>NC_089046.1:10147500-10472500 GCF_034140825.1 Oryza sativa Japonica Group
TCGCCGGAGCGCTGCCGCCGCCGGCACCGCTCTCTGCCGCCTCGGTAGCCCGTCGCCACGCCGCCTCAAACAGTAATTAGTGGAAAAGCTGAGGTACATGTTAGTATGTTACAAAAACAAGATCAATCACTGACAAGGAGCACTAGGATCTATACGTAATTTCTGAAAACTTTAGTGCTTGGCTGAAAGATTAGAGGAGTTCATCTCTCTCACATGTAGACACCACTGGTTTAAAATGTTTACATAAAACTCCAGTACGCCTTGACGGTAGGACAGCGTACCTCCACGGGGCTGTAGCTTTTTGAAAAATAGTTGTGGAAATAATATATTATTGGGTGTTAATTTATATGAGAATATTATTTGCAGCCTAGATTTACTAAATACATTAGGAATGTCCCTATAATGGGTGGGTCCCGAAATTTCCAATATCACACGATGTCCGAATAAAATCAATATTGGAATAGTTTTGTTTTACATCTTGAGAGGAGGCCATAAATTCAAACGGATTTTAAATTTGGTATGACATTTGGAAATTGTGAGCTGACAAAGATTTTAGGGAGAACAGCCAATATGGTCCCTAAAGTTTCGCTCCTGGATTATTTTAGTCCTTAATCTTTCATATTGTCCAAAAAAGTTCTTTAAATTTGTCATGTGGGCTGATATAGTCCTTGGTCCCACCAAAATTGCCACATTGACATGCCATGTCACCTTCCTATGCAAAATCTATATGATTTGTCCAATTTACCCTTACATGTATCATAGGAAAATAAAAAACAAAAGGAAAAAGTTTTTAAAAATATATGGTATATGTAAGAGTAAAAATATACCTAAAGGAGAAGTATTTTTTTCCTCTGGTTATTGTTGGTAACTTTTTGTGACAAGTTGACAAGCATGATCGCAGCACCTCAAGCCTTGCGGTGATCCTAGAGTCGCCAACCACCTCGATCTAGCGAAGAGCTAAACCTAGATGGGTTTCGATAACTAAACCGGCTAGCGGAGCCGATTTTTAGATAACTACCCGTCTCGTGGGCAAACAGAAGGTTTTCAGGACAAACCTACAAAGAGATGTCGCACTCTCGCAGCGGCGGTGGACGGTTTACGGCGCAAACCGACAAAGATGGACAAACTAAGAGAAAACTAAAAGCAATATGAAAAGAGCGATTCGATTGATTGATAGTAGATTGATTTTTACAATGAACCGGCCTTGTCCCTTATATAGGGGTTGGTCTTGCCCTCTACAGGCCATCCTCCACGTCCAACTTGGGGTAGAATCCAAAGGAAATCCGAAACATGCCTTCCCGAGCAAGGAAACCTCGAAACCCGACGAAACAGGGTCGAACTCGGACCTGCCGGTCAGACCGGCCACATACCGTCGGTCTGACCGGCCTACAATCGGCGGTCTGACCGCCCAACACATGGCGGTCAGACCGGCCCACTCGGAGGAAACCGGTAGATTTCCAAATTTTGGTAATCTTTCCTATTTTAATCCTAGGTGCCAAATTTGGGTGTAAACACATGCCCCCCTACCTTTTTGGTGAACAACGTGAATCTAAAAGCATAGAGCATGTTTTTGGCCTTAGGACGATAATCCAATTACCGGCCATAGTACCTCCTAAGCATCTTGCCAAACACTCGGGAAGTATTTCTTCAAGTATTTCCCGTTGATTGCTCGCTGAAAACGCTCCCCTTAAAGTGTCTCCAAAAAGTATGCGTTCCCCCGAACAATGCCGCATATTCGATAAGGACCTTCCCAACTAGGAGATCACTTACCGAACTCCTTGGATCGAGTACCCAAAGGCAAAATTGTCTTCCAAACCAAGTCTCCAACTTGAAACAATTTTGCTTTCACCCTCTTGTTGTATGCCTTGGCCACCCTCTTCTTCTCTTTCTCTATCTCTTCCAATGCCTTCAAGCGCTTGTCGACGACTTCATCAAGGTTGTCTCCCATCAACGTCTTGTAATCTTCACTTGACAAATCATCTTGCTTGATATAACGAAGAGAACCAAGATTTACCTCTACCGGTAAAATGGCTTCTTGACCATAAACCAACTCAAAAGGAGTGACTTTAGTGGCACCATGTTTAGATATCCTATGCGCCCACAATGCTTCGGAAAGCACCTCATGCCACCTCTTTGGGTGCTCCTCAATCTTCTTTTTCACTAGTTTTAGCAATGTCTTATTACTCGACTCGGCTTGACCATTAGCCTGAGCGTAGTAAGGAGAAGAACTCAACAATTTAATACCATAAGATTCGGTAAAACTATTCACTTCTTTAGACATAAAAGAAGCACCTTGGTCCGTAGTCAATGTTTGCCGAACACCGAATCTATGAATAATATGCTTCAAAATAAAATCAATTACCTCCGTATGAGTCATATTCCTCGAAGGCACGGCTTCGGCCCACTTGGTGAAGTAGTCCGTAGCAACTAGCACGAACCTATGCCCCTTTGATGACGAAGGATAAATTTGACCAATGAAATCCAAAGCCCATCCCCGGAACGGCCATGGTTTGATTATAGGGTTCAACACGGCGGCGGGTGCCAATTGAACATTGCCGAACCATTGACAAGCCTCACATCCCCTATAATATTTGAAGCAATCATCAATCATCCTCGGCTAATAGAATCCCGCTCTTCTAAGCAACCAATTCATCTTATGGGCCGATTGATGAGTTCCACAAATTCCTTCATGCACTTCTCCAATAGCCACTTTAGATTGATCTTCATCCAAGCACTTCAACAAGACACCGTCTACGTTTCGGCGATATAAATCTTCATCAAGCAATGTATATTTGAATGCTTGCCGCCGAATTTTTCGATCAACCTTAAGTGTGGGATCTTTTAGATATTGAATCAAAGGAATTCTCCAATCCTCTTCTGTATCCTGGGCACAAATGTCCGAATTTTCAATTAATCCGGCCTCCAAATTGATTGAAGTGTGCCCCCAGCATCCTGCCCAAAACCGGTCAGACCGGCCACACAGGGCCGGTCAGACCGCTCGGGGTCGCTGATCAGACCGGCGGCATGTGGCCGGTCAGACCGCCCCTGGTCACCGGTCAGACCGGCCGTGCAACGCCGGTCAGACCGCCCTGGTCTCCAATTTTGCTAATTTCGCACAAAGATTTAAAATCAAGCACCGGTTCTTCTAATATCAGAAATAATCCCTTCTTCACATTATAACCAGATGCTTGTTGTGCTAAGTCATTTGCTCTAGAATTATCATGCCTAGCAATATGTCTAATAGCAAAATTATCAAAATTGGCAATAATATCTAAACATGAATCGAGGTACCTATTTAGTGATCCATCCAAGCATGTGTAGACTCCGGCGACTTGTTGCACCACCAATTCCGAATCACCAAAGGCCTCCACATATTTAGCTCCAACCATCTCCATAACTTGTAAGCCGAACAATAAAGCATTGTATTCGGCTTGATTATTTGTGCAATAATATTCTTAGCGAACCGATGCCTCATAACACATGCCATTAGGTGAAAACAAAACTACCCCTATGCCTTGACCTTCTTTGCAAGAAGAACCATCAAAATAAATTTTCCAAGGTATAACTTCAACTAAGCAAATCTCTCCCTCATAAGCAACATCTATATGATGGTCTACTATAAAATCACATACAATTTGGCCTTTTATAGTTTTCAATGGTTCATAAGCCAAATCATATTCTATCAAAGCATATGCCCACTTGCCAATTCTCCCACTTAGAATTGGCCTTTGCAACATGTGTTTAATAACATCGGCTTGACAAGTAACTATGCATGTACTAGATAACAAATAATGCCTCAATTTGGTACAAGCATAGTATAAGCATAGACAAAGTCTCTCTATAAGAACATACCTCGATTCGGCATCTAAAAGACGGCGGCTCAAATATGTAATGATATATTCCTTGCCATCTTCCTCTTGCGTCAAAACGGCACCAATGACTTTGTCCTCGGAGGCAATATATAACCGAAAAGGCTTTTCGGCTTTAGGCGCTCGCACAACGGGTGGAGTAGATAAATACCTCTTCAACTCTTCAAACGCCTCTTGTTGTTTTGCCCCCCAAGTAAAATCGGCTTCTTTCTTCAAGCGAAGAATAGGAACAAAAGCATCGATTTTACCCGCTAGGTTAGAAATAAACCTCCTCAAATAATTCACCTTACCTAGCAACTTTTGGACCTCTTTCTTGCATGTCGGCGCTTTGAAATCACGAATTTTTTCTATCTTCTTAGGATCAATCTCAACTCCTCTCTCATGCACCATGAATCCTAAGAACTTCCCCGCCGACACACCAAAAGCACATTTAAGTAGGTTCATCTTCAAACCATACCGGCGCATCCTCTCAAAAGCTAATATCAAATCGGCTATATGTCCTTCCATACCATCCGATTTGACAACAATATCATCAATGTAGATCTCTAAGATAATACCTAGCAAATCATGGAAAATCAAATTCATTGCCCTTTGATACGTTGCGCCGGCACTCTTTAAACCAAAGGTCATGACAACCCACTCAAATAAACCAACAAACCCCGGACACCTAAAAGCCGTCTTGTACATATCCTCTTCTGTCATAAAAATTTGATTGTAGCCGGCATTACCATCTAAGAAGCTAATCACCTTATGACCCAAGGCATCATTAATCATCATGTCGGCTATAGGCATAGGATACTCATCTTTAGGAGTAGCTTTATTTAAATCTCTAAAATCTAAGCAAACTCTAATCTTACCACTCCCCTTCTTCTCCACCGGGACTATGCTAGAAACCCACTCCGCATAACGACATGGCCTAATAAACCCCGCCTTCAACAACCGATCAATCTCCTCTTTGACTCGGTCATATAATAAAGGATTAAAACGACGAGGTGGTTGCTTATAAGGCCTAAAACCCGGTTTAATTGGAAGCCGATGCTCAACAAGCTCACGGCTAAGACCCGGCATCTCATGGTACTCCCATGCAAAGCAATCAACATATTCTTTAAGTAGCTCGATTATCTTAACCTTATAATCGGCTCTCATGTTTTTGTTTACAAAAGTCGGCCTTGGTTTAATTCCATCACCTATGTCTACTTCTTCTAATGGATCGGCCGATGTAAACCCTTGCCCAAGCTTCTCTACTTCATCAAAATCTTCAACGGTCTCTCCAATATCGTTCTTTGTAGACCGATATTCTTGCACCCTTTTTTGTAACCACTCTAAACTAGCCTCTTTATTCATTATACAAGTTTATATGGCTTAGCCGTGCTACACTAGCCAGCTTTACAGAGATAGGTACAAATTTGCCATCGGAGATACTAATAAAATCATAGCTAGAAAGATCCCTCCCCGATAAGCATTGGATATTCCCATAACGCCACTCAAAAGTAGCATCGGCCATTGCAACCTCGGCCGATGTATCCGCTTGAACAATTTCAACATCATCGCCGTCCCATTGGATTAAACATTGATGCAAGGTAGAAGGCACACAACAATTTGCATGAATCCAACAACGACCCAAAATAACATTATAGTTACCTTGCACATCGACGATGAAGAAAGCGGTTGGTAGCGTCTTGTTTCCCACGGTGAGCTCCGCCGAAAAGATACCCCTCGCCTCCATTGGTTCACCATTGAAGCCATTGAGGATCATGTTGGTCTTCTTCAACTCATCATCCTCATGCCCCAACTTCTTGAATAGCGAATACGGCATCAAATTCACGGCGGCACCTCCATCCACTAGCATCCTAGAGACCGGTTTCCCATCAACATGGCCTTTGAGATAGAGAGGCTTCATGTGACGGTTTGACTCATCGGGCTTCTCAAAAACCGCATCTTTAGGACCTAATGAGAATTGGGCAACCTCGGCTTCATCCATAGCACAAAACTCCATAGGCAACATACACACCATGTTGATATCCATGTCCTCCTTTGGAGACGATTTATCTTTGTCAACCGATTGTTCTTCCTTCTCCTCTACATCAATCGGTTTTGCCTTCTCTATGGATTTAGGCCTCCATACCGGTGGTGGTCGTAACTCATTGAACCTTTTATCTCTTTGTTCTTCGGCCTTTTTCTCCCTTAATTCTTGGGCCCGAAGACATTGCAACCTTCTCTTTTGTGTAGCCGTCAAATCCTTAGGCATCCACCTAGGATTCGGCTCTGTTCTAGGAGGCAAATAATGTCCTCTATTAACTTTGCTTGAAGACGATGAAGCCCCCACATCGCCCTTTGCAGCCCTCTCATCAAACCGACACCGGAGCCCGGTCAGACCGGCTGTAGGCCACCGGTCAGACCGGCCAGACCGGCCTGAGGCGTCGGTCAGACCGTCGTCAGGTCGGCGGTCAGACCGGCCTGATGGCCCGGTCAGACCGGCAACATGGCTGCGGTCAGACCGGCCAGAGGGCCTGGTCAGACTGGCCGACTGCGAGGAGCTGGTACCGGCTTCGGATTTTTTGCTTGGGGACTTTCCAACTCCATCTCCAGAAGGTATAGGCACATCATGAGATCCTATTTTGATAGTAATCACCTCCGAAGTCCTTTCCTCCACCTTGGTGCGCTTTCCTTCCCTTTTTTCTTCATTAACCCGATTTTTACCATAAAATCGGCTTTTGTTTGGTGAAGGTAAGTGCTCATGAATTGGCCTCCTGTCGCGACCGGGAAAATTGCCTTTTCCCGAACGCTAGTGTATTAACCCCCGTCCCAGGAAAAGCCGGGGAACACCACACAAACATGATATAAAAGACACATCTTTATTATATCGATAATATTTACATTATTACAAAGGCGCTTCAGGCCTGACAATCAAAAATAAACAGCAGCGGACTAGCGGGCCTACGGCTCCATCTTCACAGGCGCTCAACTGGGGTATAAGCCAGGACTCCACCTAAGACATCTTCTCCAAAGCTTCTCTTACTGAAGGGGGGAGAAAGATAGAGCAAGAATGAGTACAACCACAGTACTCAGCAAGCCACAACGGAGATGCATAATTAATGCAAGGGGGGTACAAGGGGATAATAATATAGGGGTTAAGTTTTGCAGTAAACAGCATTTAAAAGTCACTTAGTTGCCCAAAGCTATTTTATAAAGACGATCCTAGAGCTACACAATATTATTAATCAAGGCCGTGAACCCACACGAACCTGCCTTAACCCAAGGCCTACGATGATTCAGACCGAACTGGCAACCCGACCCTGGGTCCCAGCTCGTCCCAAGCCAACCCAGGCCAACCATTCCACATTTTAGTTGTTAAGCAAATTTTAAGAATTAAAACACTGACTTGGGTACATTGCTCGGCTTGCCCATAACCGAGGGCGCGGCTATTCGAATAGATTATACTCTGATCAGAGGTGTACATCTTTACCCACAAGACACATCTTCCTCACGTGTAACCACGTGCCACATACCACCACGGTATACGGACGGAAGACGTGACATAGTTCCCAACCCATCCTAGCCACAAGAGTACCGACCCAATCCCACCTACGGCCGGAACCCCCGGGACAGGCAGGCAGAATTGAGCCCCCTAGCAGCAGGACACCAGCCCTGTGCCATGACATCTCGACTACCGGGCCGCAGCTCGTGTAGCCTTCATTTTCCATGGAGAATGTCCATCGACCCCCGACTTCATCCATCTCCAATCCGTGTACTTTTGTTTATAACCAGACTGAGCCACAAACTAAGCCTTACCCACTAGACATGTGGAAGTACGGTAGTGCTTTGCAACAGAGGCCCGAGCTTAATCCTTATAGTACCCGAGGTACGACTAGCAAAACCCAACCACGCACCTCGAGCCCAGCCTAAAACCATTTTGGGGGTTTTTGAATAGAGGGGGGAGGTGTGTGTCCAATTCCAACATAAGCCAACTATTCCATAGTGTCCAAATGATATGAGAATTCCCAAAGTCTAAAGTTATAAAACCACCTAATGTTGCCTAATTAGTCAGCGAAGCATCTACCTAAATTTATACTAGTGGAACCACGAATAGAGTACCCACTAGTTGGGGTTTTGTTTATTCTAGGGTGAACAAGGTAATAATAACAATAGCAATAATAAGGTCATAACAAAGGTAAATAGGCATGGCTAGATAAAACAGTGATAACGCGGGAATTTAAATAAAGCGATAATGCAATAATTTAAATCAACATAATTTTATAAACTGGGATTCAATATGTTCAAGGATGATGTGACTTGCCTTGCTCGCTTTCCTAAACGTCGGCTTCAACTTCCACGAAGAGCGGATCTTCCGAAGCTGCAGCGTCTACACGACCGACGGAAAAGAAAAGGCTTTTACTCTACTAAACCCCATATAACAAGCAGAAACAAAGCACAAAAATGGGTTCTTGACTTCTTAAGGAAAAATTAGAGACTTGAACGGTCCAATCCCGAGTTCAAATGGCCAAGATATGGCCATTTGAAGTTTATATGCTCTTTAAATGGATATTTACGAATTTCTTCATTTAAATTTTAATTTAAAATCGGATTTATTGCGTCAGCCGAGGGGAGGGGCGCGCGGACCGGGTCCACGGGAGTGGGGCCCACGCGGCAGCCTCTCGGTCCACGGTGGACCGGGCGCACGCGGCTTGCGCTGGCCGATGCCGTGGGTCCCACGCGTCAGCCGCACCCGAGGGCGCGGGCGGCTGACGGCCGGGCCCCACATGGCAGCCGCGGGGCGCGCCCGAAGGCGGCCTCGCCGGCACGGCCGACGGGAGGCGGCGCGCCCGCGCCCCGATGGTCGCCGGCGGCGACCTCCGGCGCGACGGAGCGGCGCCCGAGAGAGGGGAGGGAAGGGGGAAGCGAAATGGCGGTCCAAGGCTCACCCCGGGTCGACGGCGACGACGGAAACGGCGGCCGAAGCGGAGAGAGGCGGCGGCGCGGTTCGGGTCGACGAGGACGGCGGCGTTCCGGCGGGCGGCGGGCGAAACGGAGGGGTGGACGAGGTCGACGGGGACGCGGCGAAGCCGAAGGAGGCGATGCCGAAGCGGGAGGAGGTCCGGGGCGACGACGGCGGCGAACCGAAGCTCGGCGGCGACGGCGGAGAGAGAGGACGACGGCGCGAGCTCGATTCCGACGGGGAGAGCGAGCGGCGAACGGCGGAAACGGAGGAGGGAGGCACGGGGAGCGATTATATAGTGTTGGGAGTGAGAGAGGGCGGCCGGAGAGGAAGGAAACCGGCGCGGCGATCTCGGCTCCATTGATGCGCCGGCGAAGTTCGCGGGAGTAAATCCGAACGAATCCGAGGGAGAGAGAGAGGGAAAAGTGGGGGGAAAGAGGGAGGGAATCACGGGGAGTGATTTCCCCCTCTTTAATGCGCGCGGGGACGGCGGGATGCGGCGGAATCCGCGGCGGCGGCGGCGCTAGGGCACGGGCGGGCGGCGGGTGCGGCGCGAGGTAGGGGATGACGGGTGGGCCCCACCCGTCAGCGAGGGTGGCGGGCGGGCCCGCCCGGCCGCGGCGCGCGCGCGGGGGAAGGCCGGATGGGCCGCGGGGGAGAGGAGAGAGAGGAAGCTGGGCCGAGCCGGCCCAAGAGGGGGAGGGGGGGGGAAAAAAGACTTTTTAGGGCTTTTCTTTTTATAAAACCTTTTTAACTTTGTTTATTTCTTAATAATTATTATTTGTGCTCTGAAAATTCCACTAAAATTTGAGGGCTCTTTTTAGACTAAGGAGAATTTAACAAAAATTCTCCGGGCCACATTTGAATTTTTCTTGTACGTATTTTAGTGTTTGCCAATTTCTTTTCGAATTTTAATTAATTCTATTATTCCTTTTGGAAAATGATTTTTAATTCGGGATGAATTTATCAGGACGTGACAAATCCACCCCCCTTACAAGAATCTCGTCCCCGAGATTCGAGGAGGCTAGCAAGAAGATAGGTTGGGTGGTCTTCTCTTCTTGTTTGACTTCTTCCGCTCCGTCTTCACAAACTTTCAGCAAAACTTCACGACTCGGAACTGCTTGGCTTGACCTCCTGTTGCGGATGGAATCTTCTCTTCACCTGACTTGAACCAGGGTGCACCTTTTAGCTGACTCAGACTAGGTTGCGGTAGTTTAATGATGCTTCCGTTCCAGAACTTCTCATGATTCATATCTTCGGAGTCAACCTCATACAAGTTACCCACTTCATGTCATGCGTCGAGATCAGCTCGTCATTACTAGGATACCATGCTTGTCATCATGAGAATATCATGCTTGTCATTTACTTCTAACTTACCACTGAATGCTTTGGACTATGATATCACGCTTATCCAGCATACCATGTTTGACAACTTGTCACTAACTGCATCATATTAGCTTTCCTGCTCTCCGGGTGCTAGCTACTTCTGCTATTCCATGCGAGGGTCGATAACTTTGCCTTTGAATTATGTTTCTCAACCGAACCAACTTATCCCACTTGACATGCTTTGACGTCTTCCCAAACGGCTTTACTGCTGGACTTCTTATTGTTTGATCGTTATCCTGCCAAATCTGAAGCTTCGTTGTCTGACCTCTGTAGACTATCTTCGAACATATCACTTGGTTCATAACTGGGAATAGCTCCCACGAACAAGCAGCTCGGATTCACTTTCTTTACATTCAGTTTATTTCCCACTATTATCTTTAGGTTGTCCTCAGTTAGCATTCAACGTATTCCTTTACACCTTTATCCTTGATGTGTTCTTTCCCATTGGATCATCTCCCAAGACATGGCATTGCCTGGTAACCGGTGCTTGCACTTTTCACTCCGTGTAGCATCTGATACCGAGTTAAAGATTTCATTCCTTGCCTTCAAAGAAACACTTTTACCTAGGTCGTCTTGCTTACTTCATCATGCCTCAATGACCAGGTGACTGTTGCGGGGCAATTACTATCAGGGGTCTTCCTTGAGCGATGCAGAGCATGTTTCTGTTTATCCTTTATCAATCACCTTTCGGCCTACTTCTTTCCTGCTAGAGAACATCTTTGCCAATCTCTTTTATCAATCATCTTTCGGCTTATCTCTAACAGGTGGTATTCTTTAATGTGGATTGCGGACGCTTCTGGGGACGATGAAGTCCTTTGGCTTGCTGCCTTTCAGTGAAACCTTGATGTGGTTCGTCAAAAAGCTGCACTGACTACCTTCAAGGAAATACATTGCTTGCTATCTGTATCTATGCCACTAGGGTTTAATTGCCGATGATCATCTTTAGTGCTTCCTCAAGATGGGGAGCATCCAAATTGTTCTTCTGCCATATCACCTTTGACCCTTTTCTGATACCTGATAGACTAATTACCAACCATCGACTACTATGTTCTCAAATATTGATGTCTCCTGGATCTTCTTAACTGTTTGCAGGTATATCCGAACTTATCAATGTAGAGGCATGGTGGGTACCCTTATGGGTTTCATCCAACAATCCTTATCTTGATCTGTAAAAGGCGTATCCAAACTCCTATCCCCAACTACTGTCTCATTGGCTTTTTAACCCAACACAGTTTTAATTGGTTTTCTTTTCCATCAACAGGTTGGTTATTAACTCGAGGTTGGAACATAGTTCCTCTGAAATGAGACCCTAGGTCTCCTTTGCCAGCAAACAATTATACACATAATCCCATATCAGCATCTTCCAAAAGAATCCTCATAGAACTTGTTTTTATTACACATGTCTTCCTTAGTACACGAATACAAGGCTCTGCCTTAAACAAAAAGGGAAGGTGCTTAACATCGGTACATTGCATCCTCAACATGAATCTTCCATAAACATAACAAGCTCATTGTTTAAAATCATGAATATATTTATTTATTACATGATTGCTGCAAACTTTCGATTACACAATGATAAGTAGCAAACGGAAAACCACAAACGTGGCTACTCATTTTGATTCTGGAGAGATATAGCTGGTATTGTTCTAGTGACTGCATCCTGGATTGGTTCTGTGATGATGTGTTAGGACTGCATATTGCTATCATTCACAGGAGAAGCTTCCTTCTGATTGCTAGTTGAAGCGGATAATGGTCTTCTGCTTCGTATCGCCCTCCTGAGGTTGATTGCCCTTTGCTCGGCCTAGAGTAGGTCGGGGAGAGACACAACTTCTTCCATCAACGATAATTCTTTGCTGAGGCTGTCGGTGCAGAGAATGGTTGGTGCTGAAGGTATTATTGCTATGATTTATTGCAGAGTCAGGTGCAGCAGGAGGAGCATTGGTGTTGTGGATGATATCGTCGATGTTGCTGTTGGAGCTGACTAGCTGATGAGACAATCGTAGAGTTGTTCGTTGGATTTCTGCGGTCTTGGTCAACAACACACTAAGTTGGCAATCCTTGGGCACATGGTTTGTACCTTCGCACAGAAAACATGTGACCTTGCGGGTGGGACACTCCCCTGGTGGATGGTCTTCTTCACAATGAGGGCAGAGTGTGAGACACATGCTAGCAATGTGTCCAATTTCTCCGCAACGGGGGCATGCTTTTGATTCCATCTCTTCCTCGCCGAGACGTCGGGGGGGCTCATATTCATAATCCGAGGAGACTTGATCTGACCCTTCACTATCAGATACTCTGCCGCCATGGCTTAGGAGGTGCTGGGTCAACTGTCGTGCACCTCGGAAGGTATTTCCTCTTTGACGTCTAGGAATAGTTATCCCTGCTGGAGGCCATTCGGTGCTGGTAATAGTCATCTTACGTACTTCTTCTTCAGTTCGCATCGGCGCTTTTCTCTTCTGATTCTTACTCTTCTTGCCTTTGGCGTGCTTAGTACGTGACCCCACGTGGTACGAAAGGCTAGGAGGAAAGCAATTCCCGGGATTCAATGGATTCTCTTCATTGGGCTCTCTGCTTTGCACACTAGGCTGCAAGCTTGACTTGGTGCGAGGAGGCTGGTTTAGCGATGCCTGCCCTGCTAAACCAAAGGAAGGAGCTTCTTTGGTATATACCCATGGACAATTCAGGGCATAGCGTCCTTGCTCTCTACAATCCTGACAAAAGGGGACATCCTCTTCTGGCATTGGAAGCTTATTGACCTGGGTGGCAAATGCTCGATCAAACACATACTGATTTTGGTCTTGACTTCCAACCAATGGTAGCTGTGAACCAAGCAGCATGCTCGGAATGGACCAAGGGTGTGCCCTTGTTAACTCTCTTGAGGCCAGTGGTGGATTGAGTTGAAAACTTGAGTTACTTGAGGCATACCCGCTGACATTCTTTCCTTTTTCTCTGTTAAACATCTGTTACAGGGATTGAGGTGAGAGAGGAAACAAGCTAGGAAAGAATAGACCAGAACTAGGGACAAGACCTTAAAGGAACTAACTTTTTTTTGTTGATGTGTTGTTTGTTTTGCTTATTCTGCAAGTTGATTAAGCAAACAACCTAGCATGGTCACATCACAACCCACCGATGCAAACCACGCGCTACACACACAAGCAAGGAAACACACGACTAACAACACTATCCTAGAGGACGGCTTAGGTTCTGCGACTGGTTCCCAAGATCTTCACTCCTTCACAGCTGGCTTCACTGCTTCCTCCACTTCGCTAGCGGATCCTGCAGTCTTCCGGAGCTTCGGCAAACAATTGGCGACATCTTCTTCTTCGCAAAACTAACCATCTAGTACTAGTTGAAATCCGAAGAAGGAAGAAGGGAGTAAACATTTTGCAAATAGCATTAGGGAAAGGAGGAAAAAGGAACTTTCGCAAATAGTTTTATTTATAAAATATGTCCTTAGGTTTTATCCACTTGGCTTATCCTACAGTCGAGATGGCTCTGATACCAGCTTGTCGCGACCGGGAAAATTGCCTTTTCCCGAACGCTAGTGTATTAACCCCCGTCCCAGGAAAAGCCGGGGTACACCACACAAACATGATATAAAAGACACATCTTTATTATATCGATAATATTTACATTATTACAAAGGCGCTTCAGGCCTGACAATCAAAAATAAACAGCAGCGGACTAGCGGGCCTACGGCTCCATCTTCACAGGCGCTCAACTGGGGTATAAGCCAGGACTCCACGTAAGACATCTTCTCCAAAGCTTCTCTTACTGAAGGGGGGAGAAAGATAGAGCAAGAATGAGTACAACCACAGTACTCAGCAAGCCACACCGGAGATGCATAATTAATGCAAGGGGGGTACAAGGGGATAATAATATAGGGGTTAAGTTTTGCAGTAAACAGCATTTAAAAGTCACTTAGTTGCCCAAAGCTATTTTATAAAGACGATCCTAGAGCTACACAATATTATTAATCAAGGCCGTGAACCCACACGAACCTGCCTTAACCCAAGGCCTACGATGATTCAGACCGAACTAGCAACCCGACCCTGGGTCCCAGCTCGTCCCAAGCCAACCCAGGCCAACCATTCCACATTTTAGTTGTTAAGCAAATTTTAAGAATTAAAACACTGACTTGGGTACATTGCTTGGCTTGCCCATAACCGAGGGCGCGGCTATTCGAATAGATTATACTCTGATCAGAGGTGTACATCTTTACCCACAAGACACATCTTCCTCACGTGTAACCACGTGCCACATACCACCACGGTATACGGACGGAAGACGTGACATAGTTCCCAACCCATCCTAGCCATAAACAAGAGTACCGACCCAATCCCACCTACGGCCGGAACCCCCGGGACAGGCAGGCAGAATTGAGCCCCCTAGCAGCAGGACACCAGCCCTGTGCCATGACATCTCGACTACCGGGCCGCAGCTCGTGTAGCCTTCATTTGCCCTGGAGAATGTCCATCGACCCCCGACTTCATCCATCTCCAATCCGTGTACTTTTGTTTATAACCAGACTGAGCCACAAACTAAGCCTTACCCACTAGACATGTGGAAGTACGGTAGTGCTTTGCAACAGAGGCCCGAGCTTAATCCTTATAGTACCCGAGGTACGACTAGCAAAACCCAACCACGCACCTCGAGCCCAGCCTAAAACCATTTTGGGGGTTTTTGAATAGAGGGGGGAGGTGTGTGTCCAATTCCAACATAAGCCAACTATTCCATAGTGTCCAAATGATATGAGAATTCCCAAAGTCTAAAGTTATAAAACCACCTAATGTTGCCTAATTAGTCAGCGAAGCATCTACCTAAATTTATACTAGTGGAACCACGAATAGAGTACCCACTAGTTGGGGTTTTGTTTATTCTAGGGTGAACAAGGTAATAATAACAATAGCAATAATAAGGTCATAACAAAGGTAAATAGGCATGGCTAGATAAAACAGTGATAACGCGGGAATTTAAATAAAACGATAATGCAATAATTTAAATCAACATAATTTTATAAACTGGGATTCAATATGTTCAAGGATGATGTGACTTGCCTTGCTCGCTTTCCCAAACGTCGGCTTCAACTTCCACGAAGAGCGGATCTTCCGAAGCTGCAGCGTCTACACGACCGACGGAAAAGAAAAGGCTTTTACTCTACTAAACCCCACATAACAAGCAGAAACAAAGCACAAAAATGGGTTCTTGACTTCTTAAGGAAAAATTAGAGACTTGAACGGTCCAATCCCGAGTTCAAATGGCCAAGATATGGCCATTTGAAGTTTATATGCTCTTTAAATGGATATTTACGAATTTCTTTATTTAAATTTTAATTTAAAATCGGATTTATTGCGTCAGCCGAGGGGAGGGGCGCGCGGACCGGGTCCACGGGAGTGGGGCCCACGCGGCAGCCTCTCGGTCCACGGTGGACCGGGCGCACGCGGCTTGCGCTGGCCGACGCCGTGGGTCCCACGCGTCAGCCGCACCCGAGGGCGCGGGCGGCTGACGGCCGGGCCCCACATGGCAGCCGCGGGGCGCGCCCGAAGGCGGCCTCGCCGGCACGGCCGACGGGAGGCGGCGCGCCCGCGCCCCGATGGTCGCCGGCGGCGACCTCCGGCGCGACGGAGCGGCGCCCGAGAGAGGGGAGGGAAGGGGGAAGCGAAATGGCGGTCCAAGGCTCACCCCGGGTCGACGGCGACGACGGAAACGGCGGCCGAAGCGGAGAGAGGCGGCGGCGCGGTTCGGGTCGACGAGGACGGCGGCGTTCCGGCGGGCGGCGGGCGAAACGGAGGGGTGGACGAGGTCGACGGGGACGCGGCGAAGCCGAAGGAGGCGATGCCGAAGCGGGAGGAGGTCCGGGGCGACGACGGCGGCGAACCGAAGCTCGGCGGCGACGGCGGAGAGAGAGGACGACGGCGCGAGCTCGATTCCGACGGGGAGAGCGAGCGGCGAACGGCGGAAACGGAGGAGGGAGGCACGGGGAGCGATTATATAGTGTTGGGAGTGAGAGAGGGCGGCCGGAGAGGAAGGAAACCCGCGCGGCGATCTCGGCTCCATTGATGCGCCGGCGAAGTTCGCGGGAGTAAATCCGAACGAATCCGAGGGAGAGAGAGAGGGAAAAGTGGGGGGAAAGAGGGAGGGAATCACGGGGAGTGATTTCCCCCTCTTTAATGCGCGCGGGGACGGCGGGATGCGGCGGAATCCGCGGCGGCGGCGGCGCTAGGGCACGGGCGGGCGGCGGGTGCGGCGCGAGGTAGGGGATGACGGGTGGGCCCCACCCGTCAGCGAGGGTGGCGGGCGGGCCCGCCCGTCAGCGGCGCGCGCGCGGGGGAAGGCCGGATGGGCCGCGGGGGAGAGGAGAGAGAGGAAGCTGGGCCGAGCCGGCCCAAGAGGGGAGGGGGGGGGAAAAAAGACTTTTTAGGGCTTTTCTTTTTATAAAACCTTTTTAACTTTGTTTATTTCTTAATAATTATTATTTGTGCTCTGAAAATTCCACTAAAATTTGAGGGCTCTTTTTAGACCAAGGAGAATTTAACAAAAATTCTCCGGGCCACATTTGAATTTTTCTTGTACGTATTTTAGTGTTTGCCAATTTCTTTTCGAATTTTAATTAATTCTATTATTCCTTTTGAAAAATGATTTTTAATTCGGGATGAATTTATCAGGACGTGACACCTCCGTGGTCCTCCCCACCCTTTGTTGAATTGCATTGGAGGCATATGATTGTACATTGGCGGCATTGCCTTCCATGGCATGAAGTAAGGATAAGGATAACCCGGCGGCGGCATTGGATAAGAACCCCATGACATGTCTTGTGGATGAAAATATGGAGGTGAACGCGATCGTCTTGGTGAGTGACCAAATCACTCCCTAGGAGGTGATCTTGGTCTTTTCCCTTTGTTGTGATCCCTCTCATCACCTTGCTTCTCATACTTCTTCAAGAGCATATCGAAGGTTTCTTTGGTCTTCCTAGGAGCCTTAGAAGTTGAAGCTCCACCCTTGTTCTCCTTCCAAACACCAACCTCCGGTTTCTTTGGCACCATCATCTTAGGCCTCGGCTCACCAATGACCACTTCCTTTCCCTTAGTAGATTCGGCTTGCTCCGGCCGAATCAACACCTTCTTATTATTGAAATTAATTGTATTCACCGGAAAAAGATCATGATCAAGCTTCATCTTGGAGCCATCGGTGAATCTCAATCGTCCTTCATCTATGGCCGATTGAACCTGTCGTCGAAACACATTGCAATCATTAGTAGAGTGGGAATGAGAATCATGCCACTTACAATATGCTCGACGTTTCAACTCTTCTTGTGATGGTATGACATGGCCTTTAGGTAATCTAATTTGTTTTTCTTGCAAAAGATAATCAAAAATCTTATCACACTTGGCCACATCAAAACTATATTTAACCTCACTTTGTCAATCTTTACGAGGAGTCGGCATTAGGTTAGAACAAACAAAAGGTTTATTTTTGTTAGTCCATGACCATTCGGCAACATAAATGTCATGATCACCCTCCTCTTCATTATCACTAGCATCAGAGTAATCAACTACATTAACATTAGGCTTTTTGTCGAATGGTCTAGCAAATTTTTTATTATCTTTAACCCGGCTTTCTTGAGCCAGAGCCCTTTGCATGAGTTGACTAACATCAAGAAATTGTTGGCCATCTAGTTTCTCTCTAAGAGGAGCAACTAAACCATTAAAAGCAAGCCCGGCCAAATCTCTATCAATTATATTCAAAGTATAACATCGGTTTCTAACATCTCTAAACCTCTTAATGTAATCAACAACAGATTCATTATACTTTTGCTTAACCGATGTTAAATCACATAACCTAAGCTCAGTTTCTCCAGTATAGAAGTAATCATGAAATTGTTCTTCTAATTGAGCCCAAGTATGAATAGAATTTGCCGGTAAAGAAGTAAACCATGTAAAATCATTACCGGATAAAGATAAAGAAAATAAGCGCAATTTAAAAGTATCACTATTAGCCTCACCACATTGCGCTAAAAATTGACCTACATGCTCCCATGTGGTCTTACCATCCTCACCACTAAACTTGGTAAATTCGGGAACTCTATAATTTTTAGGAAACGACACATTATCATAATAATCCGGATATGGTTTTTTGTAAGCTCTAGCACGATTACTAGTTTCGATCCCGAATTTATTCATCATAATATCACTAATCATGTTCTCCATGTTATTAGGCCCTTGTGGATTTGGTGGTGGGTTTGGTGGCCTAATAGGTTGGGTTTGCGGCGCAATATGATTATATTGGCCTTGCCTAGTATCGGGAGGGTATCCCCTATTAATACCATTGTAGGCATTAGGGATATGTGGGGGAATTTGAGGACTAGTGGTGGCAGTAGATACAGGGGAATCAAATGTTCTAAAGTGATACAAATAACTAGCATTAGTCATTGGATCTATTCCTTGTATCGGGACAATTGCGCCGGTCTGACCGGCCCAGGGCCCGGTCTGACCGGCGTCAGGTTGCACGGTCGAACCGGCCTGAGGGCTGGTCTGACCGGTGGGATAATACCCGGTCTGACCGGCCATCTGGCCGGTCGGACCGACGGCTGTATTGCGGTCTGACCGGCCGTCAGGCCAGGTTGGACCGGCCGTGAACGCCGCCCCGTCGGTTTTAGACCCTATTGGATCTATAGGAAGTTGATCAGCAGTGGTATAGGCTTTATCTTTTAATGTGTAATCATCCATAAGAGAACCTAGCGTACTCCATAAAAACCCATCAACTTTTTCCTTAAACATCACATCTAATCTATCTTTAAAATTAGCCATAGATGAATCTATTGTATTTGCAATTTGTTGGTCGATAGATTGTGATACATTATTATTACTTACCACGTCGGGAGCGAGCTTAGGACGTGGCCCGGGCTTGATGATCACGCCTTGACGAGTCCTAGTAGTTGCTCTCATCAACGCCTCCCGTGTGAGCTCGTTGATGTACTCCTCCATGGCTTTACGGTCCTCTCCTTCAAAGTCATCTAATGTGACCGGTATCACATGAGATGGCTCCACCTCCGTCTTAGATGATGGCTTCGTCATGACGAAGTCGAAGTCGAGTTGACGATGAACGGATCTCCTCCCCAGCGGAGTCACCAAAAATCGTGTTGGCAACTTTTTGTGACAAGTTGACAAGCATGATCGCAGCACCTCAAGCCTTGCGGTGATCCTAGAGTCGCCAACCACCTCGATCTAGCGAAGAGCTAAACCTAGATGGGTTTCGATAACTAAACCGGCTAGCGGAGCCGATTTTTAGATAACTACCCGTCTCGTGGGCGAACGGAAGGTTTTCAGGACAAACCTATAAAGAGACGTCGCACTCTCGCAGCGGCGGCGGACGGTTTACGGCGCAAACCGACAAAGATGGACAAACTAAGAGAAAACTAAAAGCAATATGAAAAGAACGATTCGATTGATTGATAGTAGATTGATTTTTACAATGAACCGGCCTTGTCCCTTATATAGGGGTTGGTCTTGCCCTCTACAGGCCCTCCTCCACGTCCAACTCGGGGTAGAATCCAAAGGAAACCCGAAACATGCCTTCCCGAGCAAGGAAACCTCGAAACCCGACGAAACAGGGTCGGACCCGGACCTGCCGGTCAGACCGGCCACATACCGTCGGTCTGACCGGCCTACAATCGGCGGTCTAACCGCCCAACACATGGCGGTCAGACCGGCCCACTCGGAGGAAACCGGTAGATTTCCAAATTTTGGCAATCTTTCCTATTTTAATCCTAGGTGCCAAATTTGGGTGTAAACAGTTATGTCTAATTCCTCGTATATTTATTTTTCTATGATATACGTAAGAGTAAATTGGACAATTCATTATAGATTTTGCATGAATGATGACATGGCATATTCGTATGATGATTTTGGTGGACCCAAGGACTATTCTATGCCTTATGACAAAGTTTAAGGATTTCTTTAGACCATTTAAAAGGTTAGGGACTAAACTGATATACAAAGACTTTAGGGACTAAAGTAGCTATTCTCCCAAGATTTTATATATGAGGGAAATGAACTAGTACTAGCTAGCATGCAGTACATTGTTTTTGTTTGTTGCTAAAGTTAAGCACATGTTTATTATCTGCAACCAGATAAACCTCGGCAAACGCGTGTGATGCATGGGACCCACCTGTCATAAGCACCATTAATCCCATGATCATCTAATCAGCAGCACACATGACTTTATCTGCAGCAGGTCGGTGGATTAACACGCCTGTGCGTGGTTTATCCGGAGAATTAACACGTGATTAGCTGGGATTAGGCGAGGCCGCCGTTGCCTCTAGCCCTCTGCCTCTATATAAGGTGCAGACCCCATCTGGAGCCAGAGGAGGCACCCAACTATGATTTTCATTCATCCCATCTCTCTGAAATGGTAGATTAGGAAAATCAGAAGATCCAAGCGTGCCGGTGATAGCAGAACTGGCACCGCTACGGAGAAAATTAAACACGTACCGCAGCCAGCGTCCTTCATCAAGTCGATTTATTTATCTACAACATGCCGCCGTTCAGGATATTTGCGTTGGACGGTGAGCAACACTAATTTTCTAGATTAAACATAGTAGATGTCCAGCCCTCATTGGCGATCGAAACGTCTACATTTTCTTAATCTATCTCGATGATTAAAGTCATATCGATGAGAGTCGAAACACGGCTATGATCGGACTGCATTTATATAATCAATGCTATTAGGCTGGGCCGGCCCTCATTGACGATTGGATCATTTGAGTGCCATTTGATATTTTCTATGATTAAAACTAGATGTCCGGCCCTCATTGGCGATTGGACTGTCTAGACGTTGTTTTCATAATTAAAATATATTTTGACCCATGCATATGCATGGGAGCTGTTCTTGACTCAACTACGAAGGCGTTGCATCCAAAACCGACGAGGCCGAGCAACGTATTGGCTAAAGCTGACAAGGTTGCAGCCATTCACACATTCCATCTGTCTATGACCGACGAGGCTGGATGAAACCATGGCGGAGAGCCGACAAGGCTAGGTCACTATGCTATTAACACATCTAAAATGGACGGGAACTGGATACACCGTTGCTGAGCACCGACGAGACAAAAGCAACCACAAAATCCATGTTTGATGAAGGCCGGGGTACATGACTGGGCACCGACGAGGCAAAGGTCACCCCCTTCACCAAATTCCCTCCGCACACCGACGTGATGGTAGTGTACTGTGACTGGGTTTTGGCGAAACAAAGCCATCCTTTCCATATTCACTATATTCACTGTTAAATCTGCACCAACCTCAACCTTTGGCGAGCAATCAATTTTGAAGACGATGATCACAAAGCGCAGCTTAATCGGAGGTATTCCATAGGCTCGTCCTATGGATGTAATTCACTGGCTACCTCATTGCTGGGCGCCGAGAATCAGCGGACTATATGCAATTTCCCTTCAAGATACCTGTCCATTAAGCATTCCTCGCGAAGGAAAAAGGCGAACTCCTGTGGGAGCCCTCATGTATTTGTATTCATTCATGTTAATGAATCGTGATTAATAAAATATAGGATTTCCATATTTTCTGTGTTCGTTATTTCGTTTTCATCAAACAAAATAGCACGGCTAGTGGGACTTGATTCTCCTCCCATCTCTGCTGCGCTCGGATGGTCGTCATCCAATTTTTCAAAATTTGCTCGCTAATTCGATGGTGCTCATTCAAAATCATCAAATGACATATTGATGGCTGGTTAAAAAAAAACTTTGTATATATACTTAGACGTAGTGTCTAGGTTGTTAATTTTCGGTGTTTGCTCCGCATCCCACAGTAGGTGTGAGGTGAGTGTAGAGGTGGTAACAACCCTCAATATCACTGAAGTCCTCCCTGTTCGGGTGCGCAATAGAGCGATATCTGGGAGCAGTGAGCTAGCCAGTGCCCGAAGTATCACGTTAGGATTAAAGTTAAGCTTTTTGTAGACACTGTTTCTCACCAGTGAAACCTCTCTATCCTTTTGCCTATCTTTAGCTTCGTGTCCTTGAATGAACCTGATTTAGAGTTGACTCACCCGTTCCCTGTGAAAATCGATACTTGAGAATACTCCCAGGTGAAGTGCTACATCAATATATTCCGTGCGCTTGCGGATTCTATATGTGAGGTTAAGAAATACCAACAAGCATTTCTGGCGCCGTTGCCGAGGAACGGTTGCTGTCTATCTCCAAACGTTGTTCATCCTCGTATCCTTTTTACTTTTTCTTTCTTCTACCTTCACCCCCACTATCCCCCGAGAAGTATTCCTGTGAAACTCTTCTCACCTATGGAGCCACTATCTATTTTCCAATTATTTGCTCCTCGGGGCGAATTTTACGAGCCACCTCCTTCATCGGAGCCTATTTTAACACCCGGATATGAAATTCGTCCTGAATTCATCAGTATGGTTAGGGGGGAATCTTTCTTAGTCTAGACCGGGAAAACCCCTACCATCACATGCGAGAGTTTGAGCAGCTGTGTTCGTGCCTCCTTATTCAAGGCATGACACAGGAGACTGTTAATTGGAAATTGTTTCTGTTCTCTCTTCAAAAGAGAGCAAAACAATGGTACATTTACACCGTTGGGAGTGTGAGCGGTAGCTGGAATGATTTACGAGACAGATTCTGCCTTGCATTCTTTCCTGTTACTCGTATTACTTCCCTCCGGGTTGAAGTCCTCAGCTTTCAGTAGAATAACTACGAATCAATCGGTGTAGCTTGGGCCAGGTTTACTTCATTAGTACAATCTGGATCAAACTTATCTCTACCCGATTATACCCTATTGCAACATTTCCATACGGGTCTGGATAAGGAGTCTGCACTTTACCTCGACATAACTGCCGGAGGGTCGTTCATGCACAAAAGCCCCGTCGAAGGCAAGGAAATTCTTGATCGCATATCGGAAAATACCTCCTTTGTCGGGCAGTGTGTTGAGCCCCATCCAGAGGCATTTGAGGCATTTGTGTCAGGAAGGGAGGAACCTTCTTTTGTTGAGCCTGAACTCGAGCCTTCAACATCTCCGGGTCTGACTAAAGAGTCCTTCCTGGAGCCATCGCCGGATTCCATAGAAATTCAAGCTCCGGGTTTTTGCGAGGAGGAGCAGCGGCGGCGGTTCGGCGAGGAGGAGGACGCGTGACGGGGAGGGGCGGCAGCGAGGAGGAGCGCCGCCGTCGGCCACCTCACCTCCTTCGTCTCCCGCGTCCACGGCCGATGGGCGAAGGGGCGGCGGCGCCGGGAGGAGGAGGCAGCGGTGACGTCGCGTATAATGATCGTATTTATGATGACTCTATGTCATGACGATGATATTAGAGTAGTATTTGGCAATTTAACCATGGTGTTTAGATTACTAGATATCATTATTTGGGGTTATATGCTGCGGAAGTGAGGTGGGCCGCTGATGGTGACAGCTCAGTACGGGTATTTCTCCGCGCGTGTATATAGTCCTAAGTTAATTTCCTGGGGTGGGAACTCCTCCGTATTTAGCCCCGTTTGGATGGTCATGACGGATTGTCGTATGGAACTCGTCAATTAGGGGTGGCTTCTCAAAGCACCAGGAGGGCATCGGAAAGAGGGTATTAGCTAAGTAATCATATAACTAGGATGTATGTATAATATGTATGTATACTAGAAGTATAGGAATAGGATCTTTCTATTTTCTTTTCACTTAGTTAGATAATTATGAATGAGAGTATAAATGCTTCTACTTAGTGTCACTCTACCCTTTGAATTATATTAACCCGTGCCTAGACTTTGGTTATTACAAGTAATATAAAAATTATTAGTACGGTTCTCTCTATTATAATCTTCCCACGGGATTAAACAAAAATGATAACCTTGGAATACTCTCGGGTGAAATGCTACAATGATATAACCGTGCACTTGCGGATAAACTTTGTAACCGTAATATACCAGAAGTGTTTCTGCGCCATCGCTGGGAAATATATTTCTAGTAATGTCGTTAAGAAATACCAACAATCGGCTATTGCTCCGATACTTCTTTATACTAAGATATCATTATAGATTAAATATATTAAACAAGTATCAATATATTATTAGGATGACCTAAATAGATTGATATAAAGCTTAATATATTTAGTCTTAGTGAGATCTTAATATAAAGGTTATATTTAGCGTATCAAGTAAATGAAGGAAAGACAAGATAGCTAAATATGGTAAGATTGGCTGAAACTCCGATACTATCTCTATTAGCAGTCATGAAGCAAGCTAGATATTATGGTTCTAAATATTATTTAATAAATCAAACTTAACTGATGCACATTAAGCATGAAGAGAAACATAAGATCTAATCAATCAAGCCAATGAAAGCCTTTTCGAGATGGTGGATATACTATATAATCTAAATCGACAACATTGTCTAATTCTATCGGGTGATTTCGGTGATAGAAGCTAGCCGACAAGATCAGATAGTAATATCGACCTAGATTGTATAGTATATATGATAACACGACGATTCACATAAACAAGATTAGAGTGCCATGAAGATGTAAGCACTAATCCCAAGAACGTAAGCTGCCATAACAAGCTTTACCTCTTGTTGGAGATCGCAACCAACTCGAAAGCAAGAACTCATCGAAAAAAATAAAAAGTAGAAAATGTGGTGATGCGCCGAAAGTGTATTGAACTGGTGTTAATTATTTACAAGGTCTCGGGCATATATTTATACCCACAATACATAATATATCCACATCGGACACGACTCCACTTCTATTACAACTCTAAGATACAAACAAGTCCCTTAGGCAGACTCTTACCGAAAATATCTATAAGGAAACTACTAAAATATCCTAATTAATAGATACAATTGCCTTCTTCGGACGCAATCCATACCTGGCAATACTTTTGCAACATTTAAATCGATCGCGACAATGATTCTAAGATCCCTTTACCGAAATCGGCTACATCGGCTTCTCTTTATCCGAGTCGGTATCAGCCGATGTAGACGATAACCGACGCGTACTCTGTTTCCGAGTATAACGAACTCCTTGCAAATTCGCTTCGGCTTTGACTCCAAATCCAATCTATGATCGGATCTTTGACAAATAGCGCGGCATCGGGCAGGGTTGGTGTCGGACGGGGAGGAGAAGGAGCGGCGTCGAGCGGGGAGGAGTAGGGGCGGCGCCGGCGTCGGGCAGGGAGGGCTGCGCTCCACCCCCACTGCTGCGCGCTAGTGTGAAGATGGGAGAGGAGACGTGGAAAATATTACCGAACCGTTTTTTCAATAATGGCAGAGGTGGGTAATTTTTCACTCAAAAGCGAGTGCAAGCAGGGGTAGGGTGTGCTTTTGGATTTGTAGTGCACTAAAAGCAGCTTTGGAGCAAAAGTACTTATGGCTTTCGGGCCGTTTGGTTGGCTTTTGACTTTTGCAAAAGCAAAAACAGGTTGAGAAGCCCAACCAAACACACCATTAGTTTCACTAACATAATAAATTAGTAAATCTGAGAAAATGTCTTCTGCTAATTATTTTTGTACCGAAAACACTAAAATTTTAGAAAATCATAGAAAATTAATTTTAACTCTAACTGAGGTGAACCAAATTTTGTTATATTTATAATAATTGTATTTTTAATATTGCATACCCGAACTTAGCATCACTGTTTTATAAAATTTCACTAATTTAAATTTAAATAATAACCTTTTGTATTTATCGTACTTAAATAATTAAAAAGCAATAACTCGCATGTACGACATCGGATTAAGACTTTTCCTTTTCCCATGTTCAACTAAAATCACCCTCTACATACTGAATTGTTCACGCATCTAATATACACTCAACTTTAGTTTACATTTGCTAGTATACAGTTGTGTAACCAATACCTCCTAACAGTGCCCTCCTGGTGTTTCGAGAGACTACCACTGGTTGCCGAGTTTCTTATGACAACCTGTCATGGCCGTCCAATCGGGGCTAATTACGGAGGAGTACCCTCCCAGGAAAGTATCTTAGGAACACTATTGGAGAAGTGATCTTTGCTGGGTCAGGCAAAAATCACATTAGTCTCGGTACGAGTAGGAACTGGGAGTAAAAATATCTTTAGTCCCGATTTTAAAGCCCATGGGTACTTTTTGATCTTTAGTCCCGGGTCAATAGTTGTCAGGCCCCCAACGAGCTTTAGTACCGGTTGGTAACACCAACCGGGACTAAAGATAGATCTTTAATCCCGATTGATGATACCAACCAGGAATAAATATCTCTCTCCCGCGTTATCCCATCTCTCATGCTCTCTCTCTTCCAGATATCCTCTTCGCGCGCAGCCTCCTCTTATCTTATTTCTACTCCTCCTCCTCCTCCACTCATCCTCCCCTCCACTCTCCTTCGTTGATCCCTCTTCCAATCCATGTTTACGTCAGCGCAGGCAGCGGCAGACGGCCGGGGGCGTCGGCGGGCGGGAGGCGGGGGGCGGCGGACGCGCTGGGAGGGGAGGAGGCGGGCAACGGGTGTGCCGGGAAGGGAGGCGGCGGGCGGCGGGCGTGCTGGAGGGAGGCGCGGGCGGCGGGCGTGTACAGAGGGTAGGCGGCGGGCACGCCGGAAGGAAGCGGCAGGCGCGCTGCGCACACATATGGGAGGCGGCCGGTGGCGGCACAGACGGAGGGTAGGTGGCAGGCGGCGGGCAAGACGGAGATTTTGGGGATTTTGGGGATGATTTGGGGCATGATTTTGTGATGTAAATTTGTGGATGATTTTTAGATGTTTTTGTGAAGTTGTGGATGAATCTGTGATGTCAATTTTTGGATGATTTTGTGTGGTTGATTTTGTTGTTGAGTTTGGCGTGAAATCAATAAGCAAGTAGCAAAAAAGGTAAAAAAAGAAAAGAAAAAGTTTCAGCCACGCGGCGCTTTTATTTTTAGTCCCGGTTAGTAACCTCAACTGGGACTAAATATGGATCTTTAGTCCCCGTTATTTCAACCAGGACTAAAGAAGGGCATCATTAGTCCCGGATTCGGGGTCCCAGTTTGCAACCCGGGATTATAGGGGGTTGCAAACCAGGACTAAAGACCACTTCTTCAGTAGTGGAATACCCGTACTGAGCTGCCACCATCAGCGGCCAACATCTACTGTCCCGCAACATATATGGCCAATTAATGATATCTAATAATCTAAGCACCCTGCTTACATTATCAAATACTACTCTATACCCTCGAGAATAATATAGAGCAATCATTCGTATGAACATTAAACCCACACCACTGCACCTCTCTGGTAGGCTAGTCACACAAATATATCAGCACAAATATAAATGAAAGCCAGTACTGAGACAAAGTAAAGTACTGAAAGTATATAAAGAAGAATATGCTATTAATTCCGAAAGTCTTACAAACGAAGAAAGAAAAGCTACTAGAGCCATACCCGAAACCTTCCGAAGACTCGAGGACTCCAAGAACTATTCTATTCCACTCCACTTAGCACTAGAGCACTAAACTAAACTTGAGAGAAAGATCAAAGCTTCTCGCTTGAGTTTGCATTGAAGTGGAGAATGAGCACCCTTTATATAGCCTCCAATGATGGTTATGGCAGTTGGAATTGTTGGAAAATTCCCTGCAACCGTCATTGGGAGTGCATCACAAGCGTACACGTGGAGGCCCGAGCTGAGGCATCGCTGCCAGGGTTCGGCCGATCCTGGGCTGGCCCAGCAGGCCTCCACATTTGGTCAGGGGGCTGACAGGTGGGTCCTCATGGCAGTTGTGGCAGTTATGGCGTTTTTCAGGACGGTTACACTTGACATGTGGGCCCCTCTATTCTTAAGCTTGGTTAGGAGTGAGTTTTCTTCATTTCTTCTCCATTTATGTGCTAATCTCTACAAACAAATAATACTCCAAGTACATGTGGAAATATATTATTCTAAAACATATATGCATTGTAAGGATGATATTGTTATAGTTCTAAAATACCAACTTACTGCATTCAAGGCTATATAGAATTGTTTTTTTTTACTGGAAGGACTGCAGGGCTTTGCCTGGCACTGTATTTTCATTAAAGAAGGGAAATATTTACATGGCTATATAGCATTGTTGATAGCTGAAAAGTTAAGTTGCTGAAAATCAGGTGTCTATACTTTAGAAAAGTAAGAAAACAAAAGGTAATGGAGCTTGGGGGCACACGACCTAATACAGTAAATTTAATATAGACGTCAATCTATGCAAGCAAAGATCTTGCAATATTCAAGGAGGGCCTTGTTTGGAATATTTGCATATAAGAGATCGATGTAAAAATATTTAAGAAGATTCTATAAATCATACAATGAGATTATTAGAAACAATTTATTATAAACATCACAGTTCTAAGGAACAGTTTACTGGACCACATATTTGTTCTACAACTCTCTACTCTTAGCACTATCAATTTCTTGATATGTTGAGCACACTTTCTCGTGAATGTGTGAAACACACATTTCTATATGAATTGAAGGAAAATGGAAGGTATACTCGAGAGATGTGTCAGCTTAGCCCTATACTAATTTTAACCTTTTCTTGTCCTTTTTTGAAATAGAATGATGATTTGTGTAATTATAATGTAAAATGTAACATACCCAAAATTTTCAATATGGAAATTTGATTGCGCTGAGAACATTAAGACATGTCTTAAGATTTCTCCTCAGTGATTTAGGGGAAAAATGTAAATTTATTATGGCCAAGTCAAAATGACATATAACAGATAAAATAGAATAGGCATGCCAAAATTTGCATAAAACTTGTAGTGCTACCATAATATGCTCAACTTGCTCAACACTTTTAATTCAAACATTACCACAGAAAAGGCTATTGGTGCCGGTTGGGAACCCGACATAGGTGCTGGATATGCCAGGTTCCTAATCAGCACTACGAAGGCGGTACTGATGTGGAAATCAAATAGGTGCTAGTTCCAGTGCCGGTTTGGAACCGGCATCAATAAGGTTTGTCTGCAACCCTGAGTGCAACTGCATGCCGGTTGGGAACCCGACATAGGTGCTGGATATGCCAGGTTCCTAATCAGCACTACGAAGGCGGTACTGATGTGGAAATCAAATAGGTGCTAGTTCCAGTGCCGGTTTGGAACCGGCATCAATAAGGTTTGTCTGCAACCCTGAGTGCAACTGCATTGAATGGCAGAACCCAAATGCAGAGATGCTATCCTTCATCATGTCAATCCATCTTCTGTCATGCTTGATCTCCCAATTGAAGTCGGTGTTTACTCCAACAAGATGATACATTGGTAGTCCACCCTTATCAATTGTAGTACACACAAGCATTCCATTGGCAGAGGTGTCAATATCATGGTGGACAGGTCCCTTCACTTCGACACCACATCTTATAAACTAAAAACACTGAAAGCAACAATTCTTTATGTGAGTCATCCTGAAATTGTTGATTATCACGTTGTACTAAATGCAAAGACCATAAAAAATTAACCTTCACCGGTGTACATTGCACATATGCAACCACCAGTACTGCCTTCGCAAATTTTCCCTTGAGCTGGCACCGCAATGTGTGGAATATTAGCCATGCTGTTACGGTATACGTAAAAGGGATTCTTGCTATACCGGTTGCCCAATTCCTTACCGGTGCCATATGTCTTGCCAGTGACCACGTTATAGCACAAAATCTTATCCTTCGTCTTCCATTCCTGTCTCACCCCAATATAAACAAATCTCCCATCTACCACGCCAATCGGCCGTACAAGTCATCTCTCAGTGAGCCTTTCTGGCTGCAACCCTGAGCGCAACTGCATTGAATGGCAGAACCCAAATGCAGAAATGCTATCCTTCATCATGTCAATCCATCTTCTCTCATGCTTGATCTCCCAACTGAAGTCGGTGTTTACTCCCACAAGATGATACACTACTAGTCCACCCTTATCAATTGTAGTACACACCAGCATTCCATTGGCAGAGGTGTCAATATCATGGTGGACAGGTCCCTTCACTTCGACACCTAGTTGAATCCATGGAATCTTCACGATACCAGCCATATCTGTGGCAATGTCAAACCAGAGCACAATCTCCTGGTAATCCCAGTACATGATTCCACTTCCATAGGCCACCTTCTTGTTGTTGCAGTTAATTTTGGTGTCCACATAAACGGTTGTACTGGACATGGCCCAGCAGCTAGTATTTGAGGATAAGGTGGCAAAGCAAAACTTAGTCCCGTTATCCTCAATGGTCCTAGCACCAACTGCCTTGACTATCTTGAACTTGCTTACTGTATTCTCCTGAAATTTATCCACTGGGTCGAACGCAAGGCCGATGCCTTTATCAAACCTTGTGATGTGTTTAGTTGTACCACGGATCGACTGGGCTTTTGCGTTGCTGGATTAGCTATGAAAAGGGTGGGTGCCCGTGAGTGGGAGACAAAATTAGTTACGAGTATAGAGGATGCAGACAAGCCCATTGGTTGAGGCAAGGAGACTTAGAATCCCATTTTCTAGGCAGCAACCAAGAAAGTCAAAACCTGAGGGAATGCCAACAATGTCAGGCGTTGATGATATGACCTTCAAACGGGTGGTCAACTTGAATGGAAGTCGTGGTAGAATGTTGCATCTTATGACATCATCTGCGATATCACTGTGTAATGCCTTCTCTAATATTCTTGGAGCCATACTGTTTAAGTGTGTGAAAAACACTACCAGAGAACATGAAAAAAATAAAATGGTGCTTAATACGGAATTTTAACTATTGTGTGCATAACACATATTGGTTTATTGAATTATACACTCTTTTAACACCATACATTCATCCTTCAACATTGCTTAGAAAACTTTGGTGCACATATATTGCAAATGGCATTATATGATGTACATCACACACTAATATATATGTTAGTACATTTCTTTCCTATTTCTAGCAGTCCCGTTAATTCCAAAGTTGTCCAAAATAAATGGCTTATATATACTCCAAGACTGGTGCAAATATAATATAAAATGTTAGAGTAACACTCCATCCTCTAATAACCACATTACCCCAGCTCTGTAAGTTGAGCTAGCGGTCCCACATTCATATAGCATCCCACTTCATCTTTTGTTATTTCTGTGTGTAAGAGGGTTAACACGGAGGTATTATGGTTGGAGTGAACTGGGTATATTAACTGGCCCAATGCTATCTAAACTTTCCATGTGAGACTGTTTCCCACCAAACAAACCGTTGGACCTAACGGGCATAAACCGGAACTAGAACCTGCAGACGGGATAAACCATACTATGAACGGACTGGGATATTAAAGCTGGTGTGAATTAGTGGACCATTTTAAATATTAAATAACTTTAGCTAGTTGAATAAATCAATTATATAAACAGTGCAAAGCTATCCTTGAATACACTTCATACTTTCAATGAGATGATTACACAATAATTAACATATGGAATATTCATAGGTAAAATTACCCAATAGCACCAAGTACCTTGCTTATAAACCCAATGGATAAAAATTGATTCCATGGCAGACTAGCAGCCAAATGAGGGAGGGTGGTGGTTATTACTAACACACAAGCCCATAATGAGTTCCCCGATGACAGACTGGTTGGCCCGATTTGAGGAAGGGTGAATGGTATAAAGAACGTGGTGGGGTGGAGATATATTTTAGTCATAATTGATTCCCTCGATTTCATGTGGCTAAATCGGTGTTCATTCACTAATCCGTATTTAACCGGTGACCCACTTGCTAGAAACTAATCTGTGCCTCCAACACTTAACCAACAATATTTTTTTGCCTTGAAGTTTGCTAGTTATTTTTGGCATGCTTCGTTGTATACTTTGAAACTATTGAAAGAATGAAACTCTGATATTTCAGATTTGAGATTCAAGTTATACCTTAATTGACGATATTCCAATTTCAAAGGCTGTGCAAGGGATCATTGCGAGGAAATAACAACTGCGGCAAGCTGGGAGAGCCAGGGCGATGTCTTGGTACAGAAGCCGGAGAGCTCGAGCAATGACTTGAGCGTGGGGAGAGAGGGGCGGCAGCGCGACGTTCACAAGAGGAGGAAGATAGGGGATTCGGGGGATTGAGGCGAACCCTAGTTGCCTTAACCTTCTCTGTTTTGGTGCCTTTGGACCTTGGCAAATATTTGGATCAATGCTCTAGCAAGGCCCAATTTCTATCTCCTAGCGAACATTAGCTGCGTTTATCTCCTAGTCAGCCCACCTATTTGCCTTGTCACCACCTATAACTGACATAATTTGCCCCAAGTAGGATCAGCTTTAATCGACCAATGAATAGTCGGGCTAGTCGGCCGAATAGGAGAATTTTGGGCACTGCAATTTTTGGGAAAGAAGAACTTCCTCTATATGTTTCCATTTGAATGCATCACAAAAGTGTTGAAGGGAAATAACATAGAGAAGGCTTCTCTCATTTTTTACTATCTACAAACCAGATCTGGTCAACATTCATCTATTGCAAGTTGTTGTTCGTTTCATATCGTTACTAAGTCATGTAAATATAACAATAAATGTCCTCTTGTGACATATTTTTGGCAAATAGATGACATTTTTTTAGTTGACACGAATGATATTGTTATAGTTCTAAAATATTTGGAATATTTGCATATCAGAGATCGGTGCAAAAATATTTAAGAAGATTTTATGAATCATCCAATGAGATTGTTCGAAACAATTTATTATAAACATCACAGTAATAAGGAACAGTTTACTAGACCACACTGTTCGTTCTACAACTCTCTACTTTAAGTATCATCACTTTCTTGATATATTGAGCACACTTTCCTGTGAATGTGTGAAACACACATTTCTATTTGAATAGAAGGAAAAAGGAAGGTATACTCGAGATATGTGTCAGCTCAGCCCTACACTGGTTTGAATCTTTTATTGTACTTTTTTGAAATAGAATGATGATTTGTATACTTATAATGTAAAATGTAACATACCCAAAATTTTCAATATGGAAGTTTGATTGCGCTGAGAACATTAAGACGTGTCTTAAAATTTGTCCACTACGATTTAGGGGAAAATGTAATTTTTTTATGGCCACGTCAAAGTGATATATAGATTAAATAGAATAGGCATGCGAAAATTTTCATAAAACTTGTAGTGCTACCATAACAAGCTCAATTTACTCACTACTTTAAATTCCAACAGTACCACAGAAAAGGCCATTGGTGCCGGTTGGGAACCCGGAATAGGTGTCGGATATGTTGGGTTCCCAACCGGCATCACGAAGATGGCACTGATGTGGAAATCAAATAGGTGTCGGTTCCAGTGTCTTTTTAGAACCAATATCTATAATGATGAATGAGCCAAAAAGATTGCCGGCTTTGCTCGAATCAAACCGACCCGAGCACATCAAGAACTTCAAGAACACATCAAGAACATCGCAAACACAGAGCACAAATCAAGCCGACCTGAGCATATCAAGAACACATCGAAGAATTTCAGTAATACATCAAGAACATCATGATCTAAAAGGAGCCTCTTCCTTCCCGTCGCTAGCCGTCACCTCACCCACCATGCTGGCCTTCTCCAGCTCCACCATCATCGTCGGATGGAGAGGAGGAGGACGGCGCCGCCGCCTTCTGCACCACCACCGCCGCTGTTGCCGCAGGAAGCCGCTGACGTCGCGGTCGCCCGATGGAGAGGAGGAGGCACGAGCCTTCCTTCCCGCTGGATGGAGTGGAAGGGAGAGTGCGCCGGCGCATCCGCTCCGGCAGTCTGTTCTCCTTCCTGATCTGGCAGATGTAGGGCGCCGTTGCCACCTCCCCTCCTGCCGGATCTGACGGAGGGGAGAGCGCTGCTACCAGGCCCCCGCCGCCTCCACCTTCACCAGGCCATTGAGAGAGGGAGAGAGTGGTGGAGAGAGAGAGAGAGCGAGAGAGAGAGGGAGAGCTGAGAGAGGAGATAAGACCGAGGGAGAGAGAGGGTGCGCGTGTAAGGAGATAACAGGAGGTGGTGGCCTTATCTCCTCATGGGTTGTGGGCCCTGCCGACTATCACAGGCTTATCCTCTCATCACTTCATCAGCTCGGCTCGATTTTTAGGTGCCAGTTTTTAAAGACGGCATGTATAGTATATTATAGGTGCCAGTTTATTTAAAATACCGACACCTATCTTTGCTAAAAGGTGCTGGCTTTGTTTATTTTTATCCTTTGATGGTGAGAAAAACACTATAGGTGCCGATTTTAACTGTTCTGGCACCTATACTGCCGACCTCTATGTGCATTTATGTAGTAGTGAAATTGAAATTTAAGCTAGAGACCAGCAGTGATAAAAACGTGAAAACCATTTTTTAAGGTTCACCCACGGGGGTGGGGGTGGGCAGCTTCCCATCTGAATTTCATTGAATTAGAAAAGGTAGGGATTACATTAGCTGTAGCGTTTCATACAGTTGAGAAGGAAAGAGAAGCAATGTTTCTAGTGTGTCACTATAGGGCGGTCACAATTACGTTGGAGTTCCGCCTAATGCGTGGAATCTTCTACGCATAGCCGTAATATCGTTTATATGGATGACGCTTCTCCTCGGAAGACCATGTCGTGTCTGTGATCCCTTCTTTCTATAAAGTTAGGACCCAAAACTGCCTCCTCAATTCGCCATGTCATCGACATTATGTCAGCCGTTCGATCAATATGTACATTAGATATACACCATTGGATCTTCATTTATCTACAAGAAAAAAAAGGCCGAAATTGCTGAGTCGGCCCAGCTAGACCCATCTCCACTCCTGCCCTCCAATCAACGCACGCACATGTGAAGCCCAGCCCACATCCCACATCCTCATTCCAATGGTTTCTCCCGTCTTCACCGCATTGCACATCTGCCACCACGGCACGCTGCCGATTCCCCGCATTCTCCATCCTCCGCGCATGGCAGCCATGGGCCCGCCAGCCGCGCCGCTTCTTCTCCCCCCACAAACGTGATGAGGTCGCCAGCTGGCCCACGTCCCATTGACAGACTAGTTGGCCCGATTTGAGGAAGGGTGAAAGGTATAAACAACGTGGTGGGGTGGAAAGTGTTTAGAGATATATTTTAGGCATGATTGATTCCCATGATTTCATGTGGCTAAATCGGTGTTCATTCACTAATCCGTATCCGGTGACCCACTTGCTAGCAACGAGGCTGATTTGGTAGCAACTAATCTTTGCCTCCAACACATAACCAACAAGAATTTTTTGCCTTGAAGTTTGCTAGTTATTTTTGACATGCTTTGTTGTATACTTTGAAACTATTGAAAGAATGAAACTCTGATATTTCAGATTTGGGATTCAAGTTATACCTTAATTCAACATATTCCAACTGCAAAGGTTGTGCAAGGGATCAGTGCGAGGAAATAGCAACTGCGGCAAGCTGGGAGAGCCAAGGCGATGTCTTGGTACACAGGCCGGAGAGCTGGAGCGATGGCTAGAGCGTGGGGAAAGAGGGGCGGCAGCGGGGAGTTCACAAGAGGAGGAAGATAGGGGATTCGGGGGATTGAGGCGAACCTAGTTGTATTTACGTTCTATGTTTTGGTGCCTTTTGGCCTTGGCAAAATATTTAGGATAAATGTTCTAGCAAGGCCCAAGTTTTATCTCGTAGTGAACATTAGCTGCCATTATCTCGTAGTTAGCCCACCTATTTGCCTTGTCACCACCTATAACCGACATAAATTTTCCCAAGTAGGATCAGCTTTAATCGACCAATGAGTAGTCCGGCTAGTCAGCCGAATAGGCAAATTGAGGGCACTGCAATTTTTGGGAAAGAAGAACTTCCTCTATATGTTTCTGTTTGAATGCATCACAAAAGTGTTGAAAGGAAATAACATAGAGAAGGCTTCTCTCATTTTAATACTATCTACAAACCAGATCAGGTCAACATTCATCTATTGTAAGTTGTTTTTCGTTTAAAACCGTTACTAAGTCATGTAAAATATCACAATAATTGTGTCTGATGACATATTTTTGGCAAACAGATGACATTTTTTTTAGTTAGTATGGATGATATTGTTGTAGTTCTAAAATACCAACTTACTACATTCAAGGATATATAGCATTTTTGATAGCTGAAATGGTAAGTTGCTGAAAATCAGGTTTCTATACTTTATTAGAAAACTAAGAAAACAAATGGTAAATGGAGTTTGGGGGCACATGTCCTAATACAGTAAATTTAATATAGACGTCAATCTATGCGAAATATCAAAATCATTAATACTAAGTGAGCAAAGATCTTGCAATATTCATGGAGGGCCATATTTGAAATATTTGCATATAAGAGATCTGGGTAAAAATATTTAAGAAGATTTTATTAATCATCCAATGAGATTGCTAGAAACAATTTATTATAAATAACACAGTTCCAAGGAACAGTTTAACGGACCACACTGTTGTTGGTTCTACAACTCTCTAGTTTTAGCATTAACACTTTCTTGATATGTTGAGCACACTTTCCCGCGAATGTGTGAAACACACATTTCTATATGAATAGAAGGAAAAAGGAAGATATACTCCAGATATGTGTCAGCGTAGCCCTACACTAGTTTGAATCTTTTCTTGTCCTTTTTAGAAATAGAATGATGGTTTGTGTAATTATAATGTAAAATTAATGTAACATACCCAAAATTTTCAATATGGAAGTTTGATTGCACTGAGAACATTAAGACGTGTCCTAAAATTTCTCCTCTGCAATTTAGGGGGAAAATGTAAATTTGTTATGGCCAAGTCAAAAGGGTATATAGATAAAATCGAATAGGCATGTCAAAATTTTCATAAAATTTGTAGTGCTACCATAACGAGCTCAACTTACTCAATACTTTAAATTCAAACACTACCACAGAAAAGGCTATTGGTGCCGGTTGGGAACCCGGCATAGGTACCGGATATGACGGGTTCCAAATTGGCATCATGAAGACGACACTGATGTGGAAATCAAATAGGTGCCAGTTCTGGTGTCGTTTTAGAACCAACACCTATAATGATGAGCGAGCCAAAAAGAATGCCAGCTTTCCTCGAATCAAGCCGACCCGAGCACATCAAGAACTTGAAGAACACAACAAGAACATCATGAACACAAAGCATGAATCAAGCTGACCCGAGAACATCAAGAACACATCAAGAACTTCAGTAATACATCATGAACACATTAACATCATGATCGAAAAGAAGCCTCTTCTTTCGCATCACTAGCCGTCACCTCGCCCTCCACGTCGGCCTTCTCCATCTCCTCCACCGTTGTCGGATGGAGAGGAGGAGGACGGCGCCGCCGCCTTCTGCACCACCACCACCACTGCAGTCGCGGAAAGCCGCCGTCGCCTGAGGATCCTCCATGGGAAGCCGCCGACGTCGTGGTCGCCGATGGAGAGCAGGAGGTGCGAGCCTTCCTTCCCGCCGTACAGAGCGGAAGGGAGAGCACGCCGCGCACCGCTGCCTCCGCTCCTGCTGCCTGTTCTCCCTCCTGATATGGTGAATGGAGGGCGTCGCCGCCACCCCTCCTATCGGATCTGACGGAGGGGAGAGTGCCGCCACCAGGCCGCCGCCGCCTCCGCCATGCCACTGAGAGAGGGAGAGAGCGGTGGAGAGATAGAGAGAGAGAAGGAGAGTTGAGAGAGGAGATAAGACCGAGGGGGAGAGAGGGTGCGCAGGTGAGGAGATACAGGAGGTGGTGGGCCCTGCCAACTATTACACGCTTATCCTCTCACACGGCTTGGCTCGATTTTTATTTTTCGGTTTTTTAAAGACGGCACGTATAATATATTATAGGTGCCAGTTTTTTTAAATTTCTGACACCTATCTTTGCTTAAAGGTACCGATTTTATTTATTTATTTCCGTTGATGGTGGAAAAAACACTATAGGTGCCGGTTTTAACTGTTCTGGCACCTATACTACCGACCTCTATGTGCATTTATGTAGTAGTGAAATTGAAATTTAAGCTAGAGACCACCGATGATAAAAATGTGAAAACCTTTTTTTAACATTCACCCCCGGGGGTGGGGTGTGTGGGTGTGCAGCTTCCCCATCTGAATTTCATTGAATTAGAAAAGGTAGGGATTACATTAGTTGTAGCGTTTAATGCAGGTGAGAGGGAAAGAGAAGCAATGTTTCTAGTGTGTCACTACAGGGCTGTCACAATTACACCGGTGTTCCGCCTAGTGCGTGGTGTCTTCTACGCATAGCTGTAAAATCTTTTGTATGGACGACGCTTCTCCTTGGAAGACCATGTCGTGTCTGTGATCTTTTCTTTCTATATAGTTAAGACCCAAAGCTGCCTCCTCAATTCACCACATCAACGATATTATATCAGTCGTTCGATCAATATATACATCAGATATACACCATTGGGTCTTCATTTATCTACAAGAAAAAAAGGCCCAATTTGCTGGGTCGGCCCAGCTAGACCCATGTCTACTCCCGCACTCCAATCGACGCACGCACATGTGAAGCCCAGCCCACATCACACATCCTCCGCGCGTGGCAGCCGTGGGCCAACCAGCCGCGCCGCTTCTCCTCCCCCCACAAAGGAATAAGTTCACTTCGTGACCCTCATCTGTGATCAAAATCTAATTCACAACCCTAAACCACAAAACCGGATATCTCGACCCCCAAACTCCTAAAACCGGTGCAATTTGACTCTCTCGACGGTTTTGGAGGGTGATTTTGCTGACATGGCGCCACGTGGCGCTTATATGGCGATATTGACCGAGTCTTTGTTCCACGTGGCGTTGACGTGGCACTTAGGTGTGGGGCTTACATGTCAGTCCTTTTCCTTCTTCCTCCCTCTCTCCCTTCTCTCTCTTTCTCTCCCCTTCTTCCCCTTCAGCCGGCGGCAAGCGGTAAGAACGAGCGCGCGTCGTCAGTGGATGGGCGCCGTGGAGCCGCTCGAGGGGCCGCCTGGTGGCATCCCGCCGCATCAGCTCGGCGAGCTCGAGCTCCCGCAGCAGGCCGCCGACGAGCTCCACGTGCTGCCCCAGCCGCCGGCACGCGTCCCAACGGCGCGCCGCCTGCACGACCATGGAGACCAGCCCCAGCGCGTCCACGCGGACCAGCTGCGCCTCCCTCAACGCCTGCCCAAGCTCGCCCCACAGGCCGTTCGCCATGGCCAATCCCCGTCGGGAGCTGCTCAAGAAGGACAACACCTACGTCTACATGTGCGGTCTCAAGGGCATGGAGAAGGGCATCGACGACATCACGATCGACCTCGCTGCAAAAGACGATACTACTACTATTTTTTGTTCTTCGCTAATAATCTCTATCTCTATTCGTTCGATTCCTAATTTTTTTCGTTCTTTCTTGCATTATATATTATATTGTGTTCAACCATGTAGGCATCGACTGGCTGGACTACAAGAAGCAGCGCTTCCGCTCGCCCAGTCGCCCACCGGGAAAGTTGCTTCGCCCATTCGCTCCTCCGGCCAGGACAGCTCGGCCGTCGCTGGAGCGGCGACAACGGCGAGCGGCGGAGACGCGGCCGTGGCAGGGAGCGAAGACGGCGGCCGTCGCAGCTCCTAGCCGAACGCCGCCCGCCCTTGGAGCAGTAGAACCGGGACAATGGCCACCGCCGCCCATCGCCGAACGGCAGAGGATGCGGTCTCCGCGCCACCGCGCTCCCACCAGCCACTCCGAGCCCCACAACAAGCACTCCTCCGGCCGCAAGCGTGTGCAGGAGGCTGCGCAGCCGCATCGCTGCAAGCCGTGTCATCGGTGGATGGGAGCCGCGAGCGCCGGCGGGGAGAGGTGTCAGGGTGGAGGCGACTGCGATGCCTCGGAAGGAGGAGTACGGCGGCGGCAGCGGCTGCACGGCTCGCTGCTCCTGCCCTCGCCCGTCCTGTCATCGCCGCTCGTTCTCGCCGTCCGCTGCCGGCCGAAGGGGAAGAAGGGGAGAGAAAGAGAGAGAAGGGAGAGAGGGAGGAGGAAGAAGGAAGAGGACAGACATGTGGGCCCCACATGTTAGTGGGCCCACATTTCTTTTTGTGTGAATGACTAATGGGTCCCACACATTTTTTTTAATTCTAATGCCACCTAAGTGCCACGTCAACGCCACGTGGAACGAAGACTCGGTCAATATCGCCATGTAGGTGCCACGTCAGCAAAACCACCCTCCAAAACCGCTAAGGGAGTTAAATTGCACCGGTTTTAGGAGTTTGGAGGTCGAGATATCCGGTTTTATGGTTTAGGGTCATGGATTAGATTTCGATGAAGGTCACGAAGTGAACTTATTCCCCCCACAAACGCGATGAGGTCGCCAGCTAGCCCACCCCCTGCGCACGCACGCTGCCGCACCATCGTGCTTCTCAGCCGCTCCGAGTCCCCCATCCATCATGCATGTACACGGCGGGCCCATCTCCCCCTAGTCGCTCTATCGCCTCCCGTTCTCGCTCTTTGTCCGTCGCTCTGTTTGCACGTACGTATGGTAGAGAGGCAGGGCGAGGACGTGCGGTGTTTTCCCTCCTGCACCGCTTCCTCTTCCGCGGCTACTCGCCTCTTCGCGGTGCCGCGAGGAACCATCAAGTACATCCATTAGTGTCTTGCCTTCGTCGATCTATCAGGTAGCTGGTGTTTGGTTCCTGTTGCTGGAATTCTGTTCCTTGGATTCGTATGCATCTCCACACCAATATCTCTCCAATCACTCTAATGATCTAACACAGGTGACAACCCACCAATTTCTCCTTTCCTTTTGTTTAATCGATCTGATTTTGTTGGTCAAATTAGAACCTCACTTATACATGCACCCCGTTTCGATTTCTACCTGTACGAGTTGAATAATCAATTCAGTTTTTGTGTTACAGATCCTTTCATCTGTGTTGGCCCCTCACTAGTGTAACTTCATGTGTGCCACAACATGTGGATTTTGTACAAAGAATAGGTGAAGACTTTGGTCGAATTTGAGGTGTATATATATATATATATACATATATATATTACTATACAGCACCTTAAGGTGCTACGAGGTGCTACGTATTAAACGAAGCGTGATACAAACCTCACGTCCCACACCATACCATCCTCCCCCACCACACCAAGATGTTCAGTAATTTTTTAACTCGCGAGCGAAAACATAGAGCGCTACCTTATTGGATAAGAGCGATAGGAAGGTGCGTAGTAATATTTTTTACTCACGAGCCCTGTGCAGCCACCCTCTTGCATCTCGAGATGTTCAGTAATATTTTTACTTTATCTAGCAACATGAGAGTATTTATACTATAGGAAACTAGTAATATGCCCGTGCTAAACGCTACGGTGCAATTATATTTAACTGTATCTTTAAAAAAATTTCATATGTTAACAAAAAAATATTTTTATATGATCTGTGCATTTGAACTTTAATTAAATCATATAGTACATTAAGTATATTTCATATAAGGTGCAGTACTATGATATTACGTGGGCACAGTAAAACTTTACAAGACTTAATTATATATAATATACCCTATGTACACACTACACAATATAAAAGGCAATATACGCATAAAAATATATGTTAGAGAAGTATAGAGTTATTCAATTATTTGTTGCGGGCAGAAAAATATGTTAGAGAAGTGTAGAGTTATTCCATTATTTAAATAAAGCATTTGTTATGTATAGAATACACCCCATAGGTAAAGAATAACTATTCTAATGTTTTGCATTTGCGATACAGTGAAGAAAATCTCGTGCGCCGCTAGGAATGTTGCTTGCACACTCATTTTGCTCGTACATCAGTATATGTAGCAAAAATTGTTTCCTTAGCTCGTCAACATCCTGCAAATGCATATGTTTATAAAATAAATGACTGTATTATAAAATAAAATATAATATTCTAAATGCCAATGCTAGTCGGAATGACCTTAAAAGACGGCAAATGAAGTGCTCCATCTTTCCAGGATCGCATGAACAGATGTACGAGACAACCCGACAAATTCCTATGAAATTTGGATAGTTAGGTACCATGCGTTAGACAAAAATAATTTATTGGATCAAACAAGATTATACAAGAAAACTTACGAGTCAGCCACCGGATTTGTGACATATATATGGCGCCACAAGTCGATATCCTCAGTCCACCTAGAGCCAGGACATGCCACACGCATGGCTCTGTTGAAATAGTTGGTAACGTTTAACAATTTTTTGGTATATCTCATAGATGGGTTGTTCTCATACATTGGATTTAGTGGATTAGGGTCTAGAAGATAAAGTGTTCTGCTTTCTTGGTCCAGTATGACCAAGATATAGCTTCCAACAGCACATACTGGTATAAGAATCTAGAAAAAGTCATCCGTCAAGATAATATAAAAAAACACTTTCAAATAAGAACAAAGGATAGCTAGCTTACCGATTTGCATTTTGCAACTTCATAATGGATTTTCGACCAGCTACCAACCGACCCCGCAAGATCTATATCCTTATGGAACATTGGACTTATACCAAATCCAGTAGCAGTCTATATGATGTACAATCATTGTTTAAAATATGAGCAAAAGAATCAATATTGGGTAGATTATAAAAACTTACCCAAAATTGTAAGTCCAGGCAATGCTTCGTTATTGCTTCGCGCGCTGGTTTTGTGAAGCGACTGGATGTTTTCATACATGAACTTGCGTATGGCCATGTCGAAGCAATCACGGTCAAGTGGTCCATCCTTTAGTACTGATTGAAGTGTTTTGAGACTTATTTTTATGGTGCGCGGCCGTGAACTTTGCACCCATATATTCCTGTCAATAAATAAAAAAATAAGTTAGTGCATGTTTGAACTATAGGGTAGATACATTATATAGAAGTGGCTTACTCCAAGGTTTTGGCACAATTTATTTGTTGTATGTACTGGAAAAGGCCGCCTATCAACTCCTGTAAACTCATCGCAGAAACCACCGAGAGGAGGGAACTATATTTGTGATCGTTGGTTGCCGAACGTACTTTAGATTCCTTCATGTCCCATCTTTCTCTTTGACGACTGCCCACTATCACAACATCATCTTCATTGTCTGTATCTTCGACTTGTTCAACATCGGAAACCTCGGCCGCCATATTTGTTTTCCAACACAGTAATATACCGGCTAACTTGTACCTAAAAAGTTCAATATCTTTCTGCATAGTAAACATAACTTCGTTTAATAGGAAAATTAGATAAAATGTATGATCTAATATTTTGTTATTATGCTAAGAAATTCACCTGTGTAACAGGATAAGAAAATTTATCTCCAGTAAAAAACTCCATAAATTTGAGCATGAAGAGCCCACAAGAAGAACTACAATTATGTAAACATTAATTAATTAAAAATAAAACAAGAATGCACCAGTAAAAAATATATCATGTATCTTATTTTAATATTCCAAGAGATATGATTTGTAGTATACCCATCTAGTTGAATTTTGACTTGTAATTGTTCTATGATCGGCCATGTCACGACATTTAGATCTATCCATTCATGGCTAGGTAAGTCCTGCCGCCGTGTAATGATATCAAGATGTTTTTGTACTCCTTGTATCTATTCAATTATTACATTTGCGATTAGCAATAGAAAAATGAATTGCAATCTAAAATAAACAAAAGAGTGAATATGCCATATACACTTACCGCTATATGGAGGTCAACACGATCGAAGTCCTCACAGAGAGAATCAAGTACATGTATCACTTTTTTTTTGGGTCGAGAACAGCTAAATACCAATGAATATTTCTTCTATTTATTGGTAGAAAAATCTAAACAAGTCATCGAATTAGTACACAATAATGCATATAATAACAAACTTAAATCCTATTAAATTTAGAGAGCCAAACTATACCAGTTCATGAAAAAGATAGTTCTTCACTGTATTTGTAATAAAGTTGTCTATATGTTCATCTATTATGTAGACCGCATCTCGTTGTAACATGGCAATGAGAAAGGGGTTTTCATAATACACTTTCTTATCGGTCTTTGATTGCGCCTCCTTTATACAGTGTATGTATGCACTGATGACCTATAGATTCAATTAAAAAATACTTAGGAACTTGACAATTAAATAAATATTAACGTTGCATACTCATGTGCAGTTGTACTTACGTCGTCGTTCACCCATTTATCTTTAGTGAGAAGGCACGATAGGTGATGTTTTTTGACAGAAAAACCTCCCATGTTCACCAGTGTCTCATTTTCAGATGATACCAGAATAATGTCTTGAGCAGTAACATCCTGGTTGGTTAATACATAATCTGTAAAATAAAAAGGGAGAAAGGGATGACTGATGACAAAAAGTTATAGATAGATGATACTAAACACATGTCATACAATATTATTGTATACCTTGAGGGAGGTAGTCGTAAGTCTGGCCAATTATAGATCGTATCAACTTCGATGGTACGCCATTATTGGGCATGCTAACTTTGGATCCTACATGCTCCCCTGACTCCTTATCCTATAATAACGGTGTATTATACTAAACATTATTATGCTAAACAAATGAAATGAAATATTGATTAAGAGGGTCAATCAATTCGTGCAACACGCTCATAGAGTTTTAAATGAAGTGGAATAACCTGCAATGGTTCTTCTGGTTCTGTTCCTTCTACACAATTAAACAATGAAAGTATTTATGAGTGGCCATTGAGAGGAGCGTATGATAATAATGACAAGAGTAGTGAAAGAGGGAATACTTTCAGGAATGATGATATCCATTCCTGAGTTGGTTGGAGAGAACTCTGCAGTTGACTTTAGTGGTGCTATATCGGACATAAAAAACATAAAATGGACAGTCAAGATAATATGAATAAAAAATCGTAATATAAAACATTTATGAAACATGATAAAAAAATAAAAGAGACGCGTGACATTATAATAAAAAAGTGTGACTGGCTAGAATAATTCAGAGGAACGCACAGGGAAAATGCATGTGATCGCAGCACAGAGCCCTTGTTTTTTCCACTATATAACAGAAGTGCATATAGACCATATAAAATATACTCGTACTACCCATCTCACAAATGAAAGTTTTAAAAATTTATTATATGCTCGTCTTGCGAATCATAAAATAATTGTACTCCAAAATCCACATTATAAAATATAAAAAAAAAATCTGCCACATAAACTCCCAGTTTTAATTAATTTTCTGATCTGCAAATTAATTTTTTAGGGTTCGTCCATATGGTTTAAAAAAGAAACAATCATTCAAATTTTAATTCATTCATGGTATAATAGAGTTTATAATTGTACCCCAAAATTCCACACTAAATTAAATTGGCATTTAGTTTGTAAGCTACTGGCAGATTTAAATAGATTAAAACACAATAAAGGCATACGTACTACCCTTACATTCAAAACTTCTTGCTTTTTTCGATGGTCGGACTGCACTCATATCATGAGGAAGAGCGTCTTGATTTACCTGGGTATATCACGGTATTAAGTACAAAATAAAACATTTCACATGTGTACTATCCATGCACGAAACTAAAAAAAAAAAGCACAGGTACCAATGAGAGCACCTAAGTTAATCACTTCAACGTTGCATTAATCTAATCGTGCCAATTTGTGGTTAACTGATGCATCACATCCATGCGGATTTTGTAAAGTGAGCACAACCGCTTTATAAAGAGATTCTAAAATTGAGCACATAATCAGAATCGGTCATGTATTTCAGATGCCTATAGCAAATACATATATAAGGAGCCTAAGACATGTAGCAATATAGATTTCAGTGAATACATGCTATGCCCTATCTAAAATGACCGACACAGGTAGGCTGGACCAATGTGTTTGGGTTTTTTTATTTTATACGCTATATATTGGTTTGTGAAATTAAGATTTATACAACATATGACGACGGAATTCGTTATATAATAGGACATCCAAGCCAAAATATAACAACTCATGGCCTTTATACACATATTTATATAGGTACTTCACAGATTTGATGCTGGCGCAAGCTTCAACATTGATGTGGCAATTATACCTCATGAGCAAGCCTGGATTGTATGGGACCACCCACCTATTGTCCAACACCGCACCTCTAATTTTTACACGCCACCCGTCATCTCTCCTCCTGTATGAAGGATACGAGTCCTTCCCTTGTTGTGTTGCTTGACAGAACGGTCGAGGAAAGTTGAAGCGACTCTCCATCCACCATGCAGGCACACTTTTTGTTTAGCTCACCGCACGGCCCGTGCAACATATGTTTTATGACCAGTCGATGTAGCACGGGGTATTTTTCCTTATCTGGTATCTCTGCACATATAACTTTATCATAACCATCTGGATTTGTTAACTTACTGGCTGGCTTCATGATTAATAGGATATGTTCATGTGGGAGGCCCCGCTTCTGAAACTCAGTAACATGAGCATATGCCTGAACCTCACCGAAATACTTTTTTTTGGTGAACAAGTCTAACATGTCTCTTAGCTTGGCCCTAAATACCCTTGCAACAAGGTCCGGTCGATCTTGCGGTTGTTGGCCAGGATAGAGATTTTCTGTTATCTCCTCCCAGTTTGGATTGCAGGTCATCGTGATGAAGTAGTCTGGTCTCCCAAAACGTTGGACAAGAGCCATTGCATTAAGAAACCGCCGCTGCATGTCGCGATCGCCACCAGGAAAAGACCGAGGTAGCACAATCCTCTTTCCTACCTCTTTACCCCTTGTCTCTCCAGAATTGATCACGTCGACGACACCCTACCAAATTAATATCGATAACGTGAGCATATATTGGAAGCATCGATTTTTGAATGGGATATGGTTTAATATTATTGAATATGTATTTTATTTCATATACTCACCTGGTACAGCTCAGCTCGTATCTTCTTTTGGTTCTCAGGGTTAGAATACCAATCCAGTCGCATAGACTATCTTAATGTACATGTCAACGGCCCATTGCTGAAAGAGACGACCTCCAAATAAAATAATGTTGAAAAGTCCCCTCCGAACCTGTAGCCTAAAGCAATAGTACTCTCTTGCAGTGACAAATCTATCTTTCTTCCGCTTGCATGACCTGTTATCCACCTCATTAGTGTCTTCATCGTATAAAGTATCGCCAACGTCATCATTCTCTGCAACAAAAATCAAGAAATATACTTAATTACAATGGCCTAAAAGTATGTATGTATCGATAAGGTCTCATACAAGCTAAGTGTGTACACACCACGAAGCTCGCCAAAAGTGTTTTCTTCACTGACGTGCACATTACCATCCATTGGTGCAGCACTTGGTGCATCAATGTCCATACCGTCTGGAATATTGTTGGGTGTTTCGTACGGCATTTTGACATTCCATCCGGTTTCGCCGTTAGGGTTAAATAAAGGATACGCCAACAGGTCATAGCAGCCATGGTATGCTTTGATATAGCTAGGTTTCTCCCCTTTGGCATGCACCATCACATGCCTATCAAAAGTTCTAACCGGATCATCCCCTTCTAGCCAGATAGCAGGAACTTGGGATGTTGTAGGAGCATTATATCTTCGTTGGTCAGGGGTGACATTCGTGTTGATCTCAAGATTTGGCATGGTACCGACTCGGTTAAAAGTCTCAACATATGGGTTATCCGCCAAGATTTTTAGGATGATTCGCACAAGGTTGATATCAAGATCAGGGGACCTCTTCGCTCTGTGTGCAAGATCAGTGTCTTCTTCCGTATCATAGAAGTACAACTGCATATGACATGGACCATGAGAACCTGGCACCAAATTATCTAAACGATGGTACAATGCACCATGCACTCGAAATGTATATACACCGGTGCCTGCAGCAGTGCTCACGCTGCGGTCAAGGGTCACTCCAAGACTTGTGAATGAGAAATGAGAGTTGAAGTAACGGATATGTTTTCTAAAGTATTTCGCATCATTATCAACCTGGCTTGTAAACAGGCGTACCAACTTAGGGGGAACCAATGGAGTGGCTACGGTTATCTTCCCTTGCCTGCAGCAGAATCCAGGGGGCTCGTACTGAAACCTAATCGCCCCACAGTACTTGCAATCAGCCTTTTTTTTAACACATGATGTTTCTCTGGCAGGTTATGATAAACATAATCGTATGGATCTTCAACATCAACAGAATTAACACCCTTGATATCCACGCGATATGACTCGTAACCATTGTCTGAGAGAGGGAAAATAAGCACAGAATTAAAATATGATCATATATACCTACTTGTCTTGAAAAGAGAAAAGTATTATTATACTTTATGATACCTTTATTTTGAAATTCCTCATCATCACTATCCACGACGTCACATGTCTGCGTCAGTTTGACATTACCTGATGGAAGGTGGATTAGTACTGATAATATCGTATAGTTGTTGGGTTAATATATTGTGTAGTGAAATTGTTCATAAAACACCTCCAGCATTAATTAAAACAAATTAAGAATGCTCACTTTCGTCGTCTAAATTGTTTAGTGCAGGCTCGAATATTCTACTATCGAATTCAATGTAATCGAAACTCGGAATGTCCTGATGAACATCTTGGACAGGTATACTTTCGTATGCTGTAACTCCATCTGCTCAATCAATATTTCATGAAATAATAAATCAAGAAGAATATGAAATATTGATTTATGCATTGAATTTTATGGAGGGAGTTTACCTAGCATGGGTGAGTGTTGGTCACGTTCAATGCTCACTGCTTTCCTCTTCCTACATTGTCTTTGGTAGGTATCATTTCTGTGAAGCCAATCCTTCGGATCATCTGGATCAACATCTTCCTTGTATAATACGCTTGTAGCTTGCAAAATGGTAGAAGATGTCGTTCCATATGGCGACACTAAATGAAAAAATAGTGAGAACAATAGATTAAAACAAAAAGTTGATTCTGACAGTAAGTTATACCATCTTGATTGGTTAATTCAGAATTTGATCCGCTAACAATGCTTGACTCCGCCTTCTTCCTCGCACGGTATTCACGCTGCTTTCTGTTCCTTTCCACATTTGCTGGTTGTACTGCTGTTAAAGAGATCACGCTCCCAGGATCCCCATCTTCGTTGTATAGTACGCTTGTTGCTTGCAAAACGATATAAGATGTCGTTGAATATGGTGATACAAAATGAATAAAAATGTGATCGGTTGATTAGTCACGGGCATAAATTTTACCAATATGATCGGTTGATTGGGAATTTGATCCCCTAACAATGTCTGACTTGGCCTTCTTCCTCGCACGGTATTCGCGTTGCTTTCTGTTCCTTTCCTCATTTGCTGGTTGTACTGGTGTTAAAGAGGTCACACTACCATCAAGATTAGTTGACCCAACCTTCTTCTTTTGGCGATATTCACGTTGCTTACGGTTCCTTTCCTCTCTGGCATCATTGGTAGCTTCAGCCAGCTGGGCATTGACAATTTCAAATTCCTTAGAAAGAGAAGCAGTAGTTGGTTGCCGCAGTGTTGCAGAACACGGGGTATTTGCTGCAGCCTTTTTCCTTGCACGGTATTCACGTTGGCTTCGGTTATGTGCTTCCCGCTTACGTAATACCTCATCAGAAGGTGTTATAGGTGTCGTTTGCAATACATCCAATCTGTTGGTGATATCCCGGAATGCAATACGCTCTTCAGTTTGTGGGTTCGTTGCGTCAACACCTAATATACGTATTTTTACATTAGTGGTTAATCATGGCTTTTATAATAGTGCCATAACCATACATTGCAATGTTTTAAGCATGTATTATGGCGAAAATGCCCAGTACAATAAAGCGATTATGAAATCGTGTGCAGGGTCAAACAAAGATATGACATACACAAGTTGTCTCCCATGCAAATATAAACATCTCAAGTTACTTGTCAGCGTGATGCGCATAAGGTACAATCATCACCAATCAGTCATCAATGCATAATTAATGTGTTGAACAACCAATGACATATACATCTGAATGAGCCCTTATCCAGTTCTTTGGAGATATTCACACGGGATGATTATGTTATCCAGTATTCCATCTTAGTCAGTTAGCAAATTTGAGAAAAAACAAATTAATGTCTCACCCATATTCTCCATTATGCCTTGTCTACTTAAAGAAGCACTCCAACGGCTAGTTTCACTTGTTCTGCACATGTGGAAAACAGTTAGCACTCTATCTGAGTCGTAATCCCAAGCATTATTACAGAAAAATAAAAGTGCATTACAAAGAAGTCAGACATCTGAGGAAGCATGCAAAGTTCAGAACGGTTCATAAATAACTTCAGACAAGTTCATATATAACCATCAGTCAGTACCATTAACGTAAACACAGCTGCTTCTAGTTGAAGTTGTGCATTTGCATATAGGAATAACCAGATCCAGTGACGTATATTATACAAATCAGTTTATAATGTTAGAATTTATTTTAATAGTCAATAACCAATAGGAACCCATCAGTACAAGAAAGTCGACCTACGTTAGCAAGGCAAGAGCATACTAAAAACCATCTATGAAGATAATAATAAGCTTGACATACTGGTTTAATTATTACATATATTTGAAGCATGATTCACAGTATCTGAAGTCAGAAATTGTAAATTGTGACAGTGATTTGATATTGAGTGAATGGGCTTGTTGTTCAGTGAAACATGGCCTCTGTTTCGTGTTGAATTGAATCATATTTAACCCTAGCAAAAGATAAAATGCCTGAACTCCTGCAGTTCAGTTTCATCTACTTTTGAGTATTTGACGTGTGGAACAATGGCCATGAAACCGGTAACTGACATATCAAGGCCAAATTAACATGCTCATCATATCAGTTCGAACATTGAGAGACGGCATGCCAAAGAAATAATGAGCAGCAAGGAATATTGTACTATTGTGTTCATTTTATGCTACAAGGACCTGATGTGTAATTGAGTGAATGGGCTTGTTGTTCAGTGAAATATGGCATATGTTTCGTGTTGAATTGAATCATATTTAACCCTAGCAAACAAACAAAATAAGATAATATATCCATCCAGATCTAGAAGAGAAGCTAAGGGTTTATGCAAGCAAATATGAGAGAAAAGTGGGATAGAGACAGAGAGAGATGAATGAGAACTGAGATGTGGATGCTCACAGGGTTGTAGCAGGACCACGACACCCTCACATCCACTGCTATGCTCGCAGGTGTGCAGTAGAATCGACGATGCAGGGATCCGGTGGTGGCGGCGGCGGCGGTTGAGGCGGAGACCGAGGATACCGGTCGCTGAAGCAGCTTGTCGAGGGGATTTTACCTGCTCATGTTACAAAATCACTTGAATATATAGTGAATATAAACTGAAACCATTAAATCACCGATCCAGGAACCGACACACACCAAAAAATCAAGAAAGCATTAAAAAGGATAGTAGAAATTGTATGGCAGGAGTTAAAACCGTTTTCTAATATAATTAGAGCATTTGCCTTAAAACTGTTTTTAAGTGGAGCATATCATCATGAAATTTATTAGCCTGAACTTCAAAAATATCAACACCATGCAGTTTATTTTACCAAAATTAGCAGGTGAGCTGTATGTCATTATGAGCATGACTTCACCGACACACAAATGATTTCCCACACCGAGAACTACAAGTCAGTTCACCAAAACCCCCTAAATTCTCATATCTAAGTACGTATCTTTCAAGGCTCAGCATCACCGCAGCACATTATATTATGCAATATGTGGTTAGAACCACTAAAAATACAGATTATGGCTTGAAGGTATATGGATGTTTTTATGCCTTGTTTAGTAAATGGACCAGCTATATACTCAATTGGAAGTAAAAATCAGCGCCGCCGAGCTAATCCTCAATGAGAAGTGAAATAAAAGAGAGAAGACATACATGCTTGATGCTTCATAGGACATCACATTTATGGTCATATTAGGGATGGGGATCAGGTAGAAGCTGGAGGGGTGGTGGAGCAGGGTTTTTGTACCTCTTGGCGGCGTTGACGCTCGAGGTGGATGCGGTGGCAGTGCGTCGATGCAGATCGGCGAGGCTTGTCGATGCAGTTATGGCGTCGCAGATCGGCGAGGCTTGTCGATGCAGTTATGGCGTCGCAGATCGGCGAGGCTTGTCGATGCAGTTATGGCGGCGCGGACGAGTGACGCAAATGCAGTCCCTGGCGAGCTACACCATTTGTCTTTAAAATACTCTGCAAAAGGCTGAAATGCCCACACAAACAGTGTTTCCATGTTCATCTATTTTTGTATTTCCTTGAACTCCTCCTAACAAACAAAAAATAAATATAGAACTATAGCTAACAAAAAAAATCTGATGATAGAGAAAATAAAAGGCTTAGAAGTACATGAACAAACATCAGTAATCCATGTAGATTTATGTTTCAAGTGACATGGGTATTTTGATTTGAATGAGCAGTCAAAATCATATGTGCAGTTTATACTAAATCAACCTAACTCTCAGATCAGAGCAGTTATTAAGAACCAAGCTAAGCACCTATTCTTTCTATGCAATGCCCAAATAAAAAGCTGTGGTAAAAAAGATAAATCCCCCCGCGTGAACTATTAGTTGTGCACTGTGTGAAATAAAATACCCGACCTGTGACACCGCAACCTTTTTACCGAATACTTGCAAATGCACAGAATCTAATCAGCTAAATGTAAGATATAAAAGGCACATTATTTCCCACTGGACTAATATAACACCAGAAATTGCTTAGAACAAATATAGCTGTATTTTCGTCAATAGATGAAGAACCCGGCCAGCCATGAATGCAAGAATGGAATTTAGCAGGAGGGAATTAAAATCTGAATTCACAATAGAAGCCCTATGTAGCGACGATTGCAAGGATTTCCTACTGCATATACCGAGGAGAGGCGCCCGGCGAAGCGTTCCTCCTCGCAGGCGGAGGCGAGGGACCAGGGTGGAGGATGCGCGTAGGGGAGGGATGCGGAGGAGGCACGGCGATGCGGCGGGGAGGCGCCTGACGCGCACTCGCGGCGATGCAGAGGAGGCGCGTCGATCGCGCGCGGCTCCGACCGGCAGATGACGGCGATGCGGAGGAGGCGGAGGGCGGAGACCGGATCGGCGCGGAGGGGAGGCGCGGCGATGCGGAGGAGGCGGAGGGCGGAGAAGGCGCGGAGGGGAGACGCGGCGATGCGGAGGAGGCGGAGGGCGGAGACGGCGCGGAGGGGAGGCGCGGCGCCGTGACGGGGAGGCGCGGCGATTTCTGCGGAGGAGGCGCGGCGATTGCGGCGATCGAGAGAGAGAGAGGGCGGGGGGTGTGGGAGGGGATGAGGAGGAGGCGCGGCGTGGGTGCGGGAGGGGATGAGGAGCGCGCGATGATTGCGGCGAGCTGCGAGCGCGAGAGAGAGAGGGGGGTGTGGGCGCATCTGGTACGTTGGATCGTCATTCTTCAAAAGGTTTTGGACCGTTAGATGTGTGATATGATAAATGATGAATGAGTAAAACATTTATTCAACTATAGGGTAGATTCTATCCAACCATTCCTTCCAGCATCAATCACTCCATTCTTTTCGGATCTATAGCACGGCAATCTCAATCGTGATTCCAGCAGAGGAAAGGACGACGCCCCCTTCACCGCGTGCTTGCCAGCGAGGGCTTGATGGCGGTGGCCACCGACGACGATGAAGATGTTGAAGAGATGCAGGGCTACCGGATCGGAAGGATTGGTAGCGCCTCATGCAAGGAAGACAGACTAGACCAGATGGGATCTGCAGCTGGAACACGGTCTTCTCTGGTGCATTTGTGTTCTTTGGTCTTTAGAGTAAATCTTTATTTTTTTTGGCTGTATTTGATCTATTTTTAGTTCTTGAATTTTTAGCTCTCAATTCGTCATGTAAGGCAGCACTCCTGATGATATTTGGTTTGATAGGTTAGTAGGTTGTGCACTTCTGCAAACAATGCTGCAGTGTCCCTTCCTCCGGGGTGGGGAAGGTCACGATCGATCGCGTTCGGCGGGCGGCAGCGACGGACTGCAGGCCCGGCGACCGGCACGGGCCGCGCCTCTCAGGTCTTCGTTGATGGGGATGGAGGCCTTCGACACAGCTGCAGCATCCCCTTCGTCCATGTATGATGGCGCTAGATGTAGCTCCAATTGGTTCCTAGGCGTTGAGTTTCAAATTTGTACTGATGCAGTGATGCTTATTCCTGGAATTGCTGGATTTCTTCCGTGTGATTCATTACGTACGTGTGCCAGGTTCGGCCGGCCGGCACTGTTCCCGTCCTCGGGGAAGCTCATGGAGTCATATGGTGTCGCAAGTCGCAACTGTGTGCAGCGGCTCATCGCCGTCGACCTTGAGACTAACATTTGGCCTTCACTGAACTTCGCGCCGTTGTCGATACCTCCTGCCTGGCTGCCTCATAGCAGTGACAAGCAAGACATCGGCAGGAGTCAAAATGCTAGCAATAGCTGCCGTTTAGTTTTTTTATGCACTATATGGATGGACCAACAGCTGCCCTGTAAATTTTTTACTACTAGTAGCACATTTATGTTGTGATAAAAAATTACTGTACCTTTTTTTTACTATATACCAGCAGCGATCTCGCTTGATGCACACATTTTCGTCTACGTCGTTGCCATGATTGCACGTGGTGAGCTCCGGCTAGGCCATGTCGAACAGCACGAAGAACTCACTGGCAAGCGAGGATTGGTACTCACCACTACAACGCTAAAACTATGCAACCATCTTCCCTTTTTCTTTAAACCACGACGAAAAAAACGTTCACCCCCATTTTTTCCGGATCTGCCATCAGTTCATGTCAAGAGATATTACCGGATGGAATAATTCCTTTCTTTCCGGCACTTTAACTGCGATTCAATTCTCCCTGCGATCACGTTTTTATCTGCTTCAAAACAAAAGTCATTTTTTAACTACACATGCCGAGTATTTTTATAACTACAAAGTCATCTGGGGTTGGAACCGCTAGATCCGCACTTAGTTTTTCAAATAACAGTCAAAATTTAACTATTTATTTCACACAGCACGAAAGATGTTTCCAACCCGTAAGTTATTTTTTACCTATTAAATCCGACGATCAAAACAATTCTCACGCACCGTACAAGTTAATTTTTAACTGTACACGTTCAGAAACTCTATTTTATTATTAAATGAAAGTAAAATTATCAACCTCATGTCAAGTAAGGCCCAGAGTAATATTTTAACTTATAACATGAGGCAGTAATTATTTTACTCAGCCTTCACTAGGAGTGGTGTACAGGCAAATTAGAGGAGAGATGATCCAGTGATTTTTTTACTTGCCGTACAATTTTTTTACTCATTAAGCGTTCACATGACCAGACGAGTAATTTTTTAACTCGGGACAAATGGGATGGAAAAAGCCTTTGCACGTGGTGGTAGCAGTAAAAGCGGTCCAGGAGGATGCGCTACATGAGAAAAGCGAGAAATCCGGAGATGGACCCAGAAAAAACTAAAAACCAGGAAGGCGAGCGCTGAGAGGCGCGCTACTTCCTTCGTAGCGCTACACAAGCGCTGTGTAGCGCCACCGTGTATATATATATATATATATATATATATATATATATATATATATATATATATATATATATATTGAGAGAGAGAGAGAGAGACTAATTTCGAAGTATTTACATGTAGGGAAAAAATCAAGTCTCTGGCTAGCAGCTTCGAGGAGATTTGAGAGAGGAGATAGCCGGCTTCATCGTCCGTGAAATAATTCACCCCAAAGGAATGTTTAGACTACGGGCTTAGGGTTAAATGATGAACATCGTTGAACATTTTAAAATTAATGTCCAAGACATGTGATTACGTAACACTGATGTATATATTTATGTATATATTTGTTATGTTTATGTATATACTTGCGATGCTAAATATAAATTTATTCCAGTTTACAACTCGGTTTTGTAGGTTTTGATGCTTAGCACTTGAAGATGTTATTGTGAAATATGTGAATAATGGATGTATGAAATATATGAATATTAGATGTATGAAATATGTGAATGGCATATGTATATGTGAATTATTGTATATGAATGGGGTGCTGGGGATGCTAGGATATTGTGAAATATACATGTTTCTGTCATTTTGCAGCAGGCATGGCTAGCCAAAAAACATAATTTATTTTTTTTCAGGGAAATACTCATTGGTGACGGGCTTTAACTTAAGCCCGATGAGGATGACATCATCCGTGGCGGGCTTAAGTTAAAGCCGAGTTGAGTCATCTGTTACGGGCTTTAGTTTAGGCCCGATTGAAATTGTAGTCATATGTGACAGGTGTTAATTGGGCCCGACTGAGATTAGGTCATCCGTGACAGGTTCTTGTTTCTCTGATCGTCTGGGTCAAACTTATAGGTGAAGGGCTTTAGGTTAGACCCGACAAAAATAACTTCATCTGTGACGGCCGTATGATGACTTCTCACGTCAGTGACCTTTATGTTGTGACGGGTGTCATACCCGACACAGACGAGGGTTGCCACCTGATTGAGTTGTGGGTGACCATTGTAGTGTAACACATTTTATTGTTACAGTAGTTTCCCGTTCTCTTTTGTCTCCTCTGGTTTCAGGTCCATGGCTACTAGCTTAGTTGACTTTTGTTCTTCATTTGTCTCTTAAGTGGTCGAAGGATATGGAAAATAATTTCATGTACATCCACTGGTTGATTTGTCAACCAATTATATCTAAGAAGATTGTACTCAATTGGGCATGTTAAGCCGATGGAATTTCTTTTATCGATCTTTAACTGAGTTATATCTCAGTACATATATGGTGATATGCTTTTCACAAAGTCCCCATCAAGAGTAATGTCATATTCCCGGTTGAAAAAAGAAGAATTAGGTGAGATACACATGTTAGATCTTAAACTGATTGGGTTCTCTCCTGGGTGTGTTCGGTACTCTGTTTTCCCAACTCTTCGCTCTCGTTTTCCGTGTGTATATTTTTCAAAGGAAAAAGTACGAATTACGCCCCCGAACTATCGCGGTCGTTCGAATTACCCCCATAAACCTGAAATCTAGTCATCGTTCACCCTGAACTTTCAATACCAGATAAATTACCCCCCTCGACCCAATCCAGAGCGGTTTTGTCCAACGTGACGCACACGTGACAATCCAGTCAGCATTTTATTTAATAAAAAACGTGGGACCCACCTGTCATACTTTCTTCCTCTCTCTCTATTCTCTCTCTCGCTCTTTTCTCTCTCGTGCAGTGTGCACGGCGAGGACGGGAGGTGGGCGCGGGCAGTCGGCGAGGACAGAGCAGGGACCGGTGGTCGGCGTGGGCGGCGCAGACGGCGGCGCGGACGTCAGTGCTCAGGACATCGGCGTGGAGGCGGAGGCGGCGGAGGAGCATGGCGGCGGTGAGGTGAGGACGGCGACGCGCGGGGGCGGAGCCAGTTGTGGGTGGCGGAGGGGGCCCGAGGACGACGGTGGCCGGCGACGGAGGCGGAGGCCGACCGGGCGAGCGGGGACACGCGGTGGGCGGTGTGCTCCTCCTCGGCGGTGGCGCGCGGGGACGCGCGGTGGGACACCGCCGCCACCGCGGGCTCCTCCTCCTCGTCGTAGGCGCGCGGTCTCCTCCCCTCCCCGACCGCCGAATCTGGCGGCTGACTAGTGGCTACCGGAGACGGGCCTTGGCGGCGACGCGGTGGAGGGCGCTGGCGGCTACCGCAGGCGACGCGGCGGCGGGCGCCGGCGGTGGAGGACCCCCAGGCGGGCCTAGGGGCGGACGCGGTAACAAGCGCCGGCGGCGGAGGACCCTGAGACAACAAGGCGACGACGACGAGGATTCTGAACGTGATGGCCACCGGCACCAACACCGCCGTGATGGCCACTGACAAGCATATCAGGATGCTGAACGTGTTCTTGCCGATGAGCTGCAAGGAAATCAACCTCACACTCGTCAACAGGCAGGACTCCATTAATCGATTCGAATATCTTGCCACGATTGGGATCATTAAATTCACCTTGTTGGTCAAGAAGAAGTTGAAGGTGATGACCTCGACGATGCCCTTAGAGTTCATGAAGAGGCTGAGCGAGACGGCGTCGCGGAGGGGGATCTCAAGGTAGTAAGGTCGGCGACACCATGACGCCGACGAGCTTCCCGACCCAGGCGAGGAACATGACGAGCTGCAGCCCCAGTGCATGTGCCACACGTCGGTGCTGATCCCGGTCATGGCGTAGTAGAGCGGCAGGATCAGGCCGGACACCATCGCCTCGATCTTCTCACCGAGCGCCGTGCCGAGCGGCGGCCTATTGGGGATGGCCAGCCCCAGCATCAGCGCGCCATGGAACCAGCGAGAGGAATGCCCAGATCGACGTGGCGGGCGACATGAGGAACGCCGCCGCCGCCTCCGCGTCCCACGACGCCGAACGCCTGCCGTGCACGCCGAACGCCTACCGCTGCCGGACCGGCGAGGGAAAGAGGAAGAGTGAGAGAGAGAAGAGAGAGAGGAAGAGGGGAAGAGGAGTATGACAGGTGGGTCCCATATTTTTTTAATAAATAAAATGTTGACTGGATTGCCACGTGTACGCCACGTAGGACAAAACCGCTCTGGATTGAATCGAGGGGGGTAATTTGTCTGGTATTGAAAGTTCAGGGTGAACGATTACTGGTTTTCAAGTTTAGGGGGTAATTCAGACGACCGCGATAGTTCGGGGGCGTAATTCGTACTTTTCCTTTTTCAGACTACTAAACAATGTATTTTTTATAAAAAGCTTCTATACGAAAGTTGCTTAAAAAAATCATATTGATCTTTTTTTTAAAAAAAACTAATACTTAATTAATCACGTGCTAATAGACCGCTCCTTTTTTTCGTGAGTAATGTTTCGGTTGGAAAAGGGCTAATATCATTTTCTCATTTTCACGGTGCTGGTGCAACTGATATGGATCTAGACTCCGTATATGTATTTACGTATCTTTCGTGACTCTGAATCAGCTCAGCAATATTGGTATTTTGAAAGTTTTCTGAAAGTTGCGAACACTCAAGGAGTTAATCAAGGATAACAAACCAATGGACTAGCCAAATGAGTTTTACGGTATAGAGTAAAGTGTATTGATGGTCCCTAAACTTTTGGAAATGTATCATCTGGGTTCCTAAACTCTTAAAATACATACATATCCAGGTCCTAAAACTTGTTAAATTGTGTTAATCCATCCGAGACTACCATGACACCTCCGGGATCCTACATGGCATGCCACACGGATGATCAGTGGCGAATCCAGCATAAAAATATAGGGTGGGCTCAAAGTCGAAGCCTTGGTAAAACTAAAATGAGGTATATACCATTGTGCAAGTCAAATTCAATACATGCATGATCAAAATATAAAAATAAAATCGAGTACCATGTCTTGCTAGTAAAAAGTGCATTCTCTTATGTCTTAGCTCGCACAGATGACAGACCACAAGTTCCACAACCCTCGGTCTCCAATTCAACCCTAGCTCTTAAGCCCTCCAAATGATTTAATCTGTTTATGCACTAAAGTGACTAGTGGGCTGCCACCTGAAGTGCCAAAGTAAGCCAATTGATCAAATGGGCCATTATTATGCGTACCGCTTTGGGTTCTCCCAAAGCAATCCCTCCCCTAGCGCTTCTGTTCTTCTTCCTCCAACTGTCTATGGCTGTTCATCTTCTCAAATGTATGTTCTTCTCAGAAATCATATGCAGTTGATATTTTTTTGCAAAAACGGAGGGTAGGCTAGAGCCTAACAAAGCTATCTGGTGGATCCGCCCTTGTGGCAGCATGACAAATCCTACACCAACTGACAAGTGAGGCCCACACAAAAAAATTCTTTTTTATCTCCTTTTCTCTCCTGTTATTTTTTTCCATCTTCTCCTTTTCTTCGTTTCTCCTTTTTTTTTTCCTCTGTTCCTCCCACTGCAGCAACCACAGCCATACCCTCTGGTCGAGCACTTGAGCTCTCTCTTGGACGACACGAACAACGGCGTGGCAGCTGCGCCGATGGAGGCGCTGCAGCATGTGGGCAGCGGCGCCAATGCGGTGATGGCACGGGATGGACGGAACCCTAACGGCGATGGTATTTTTGGGCAAAGTTGCTTGTACAATGGTATTTCATGCAACTTACACTTGTTGATGGTATTTCTTTGAATCCGATGGTTGTCAATAGCCTTTACTGGATTTTCTCTTAATACAATATATTCCTCTCTAATGCAAAATCAATGGATCAAAACTTTCTTCACAACAAAATCCATTAGTAGCAAATTTAAAGGAGTTCCTGTAATAAAGGACTCACACATGCATGGATAACAGGTAAACATTCATTCCACTTATGCATATTTGTATGCTCAAACCACATCTTATAAACTGAAAACACTCAAAGCAACAATTCTTTATGCAAGTCAACCTGAAGTTGTTGATTATCACGTTGTACTAAATGCAAAGCCCATAATTAACCTTCCCCGGTGTACATTGCACATATGCAACCACCAGCACGCCCTTCACAAATTTTACCTTGAACTGGCACCGCAATATGTGGAATATTAGCCATGCTGTTACGGTATACGTAGAAGGGATTCTTGCTATATCGGTTGCCCAATTCCTTACCGGTGTCATATGTCTTGCCAGTGACCATGTTATAGCACACAATCTTAACCTTCGTCTTCCATTCCTGTCTCACCCCAATATAAACAAATCTCCCATCCACTATGCCAATCGGCCGTACAAGTCGTCTCTCAGTGAGCCTTTCTGGCTGCAACCCTGAGCGCAACTGCATTGAATGGCAGAACCCAAATGCAGAAATGCTATCCTTCATCATGTCAATCCATCTTCTCTCATGCTTGATCTCCCAACTGAAGTCGGTGTTTACTCTAACAAGATGATACACTATTAGTCCACCCTTATCAATTGTAGTGCATACCAGCATTCCATTGGCAGAGGTGTCAATATCATGGTGGACAGGTCCCTTCACTTCGACACCTAGTTGAATCCATGGCATCTTCACGATGCCAGCCATATCTGTGGCAATGTCAAACCAGAGCACAATCTCTTGGTAATCCCAGTACATGATTCCACTTCCATAGGCCACCTTCTTGTTGTTGCAGTTAATTTTGGTGTCCACATAAACGGTTGTACTAGACATGGCCCAGCAGCCAGTATTTGAGGAGAAGGTGGCAAAGCAAAACTTAGTCCCGTTATCCTCAATGGTCCTAGCACCAACTGCCTTGACTATCACGAACTTGCTTACTGTATTCTCCTGAAAATTATCCACTGGGTCGAACGCAAGGCCGATGCCTTTATCAAACCTTGTGATGTGTTTAGTTGTACCAGGGATTGACTGGGCTTTTTGCATTGCTGGATTAGCTATGAAAAGGGTGGGCGCCCGTGAGTGGGAGATAAAATTAGTTGGAGTATAGAGGATGCAGACAAGCCCATTGGTTGAGGCAAGGAGACTTAGAATCCCATTTTCTAGGCAGCAACCAAGAAAGTCAAAGCCTGAGGGAATGCCAACAATGTCAGGCGTTGATGATAGCACATCAATGGCTTCAACTTTGCTAGTATATGCACCCAAATGTCTGTCTGGGAGGTCCATGTGGATAAGTGCAGGGCACGGTGGGCAGAGCCTTGCTTGCCTAGCAGAGAGTGTGGCGTTGTTGGTGAGAATCCCATAGTATTTCTTTGATATGACCTTCAAACGGGTGGCCAACTTGAATGGAAGCCGTGGCAGAATGTTGCATCTTATGACGTCATCTGGGATATCACTATGTAATGCCTTCTCTAATATTCTTGGAGCCATACTGTATCAGTGTGTGAAAAACACTATCAGAGAACATGAAAAAATTAAAGTGGTGCTTAATACGAAATGTTAACTATTGTGTGCATAACAAATATTGGTTAATTGAATTACATTGTTTAATTTCTAACACCATACATGCATCCTTCAACATTGTTTAGAAAACTTTGGTGCACATATATTGCAGACGGCTTTATATGATGTACATCGCACACTAATATAAATGTTTAATACATTTCTTTCCCATTTCTAGCAATCCCATTAATTCCAAAGTTGTCCAAAATAATTGACTTATATATACTCCAAGACTGGTGCAAATATAATGTAAAATGTTGGAGTTACACTCCAGCCTCTAATAACCATGTTAGCCCAGCTCTGTAAGTTGAGCTAGCGGTCCCACATTCATATAGCATCCCACTTCAACTTTTATTCTTTCTTTGGGTAAAAGGTTTAACACGGAGGTATATAAAAGGGTTAACACGAAGGTATTATGTTTGGAATGAACTAGCTAGCTATATTAGATGGCCCAATGCTATCTAAACTTTGCATGTGAGACTGTTCCCACCAAATGAATAGTTGGAGCTAACGAGTGTAAACCAGAACTAGAATTTGCGCATGGGCTATACCATACTATGAACGGACTGGGATATTAAAACTGGTGTAAAATAGTGGACCATTTTATATAGCTAGTTGAATAAAACATTTCTATAAAAAGTGCAAAGCTAACCATGAATACTCTTCAAACTTACAATGAGATGATTACACAATAATTAACATATGCAATATTCATAGGTAAAATTACCCAAGAGCACCAAGTACCTTGCTTATAAACCCAATGGATAAAAATTGATTCCATGGCAGACCAGCTGTGAAATGAGGGCGGGTGATGGTTATTACTTACATACGACCCATAATGAGTTCCCCGATGACAGACTGGTTGTCCCAATTTGAGGAAGGGTGAATGGTATACACAACATGGTGGGGTGGAAAGTGTTTAGAGATAGATTATAGGCATGGTTGATTCCCTCAATTTCTTGTTGGCTAAATTGGTGTTCATTCACAAATTAGTATCTAACCCTTGACCCACTTGCCAGAAACTAAACTGATTTGGTAGCAACTAATCTGTGCCTCCAACACTTAACCAACAATAATTTTTTACCTTGAATTTTGCTATTAGTTATTTTTGACATGCTTGTATACATTGAAACTATTGAAAGAATGAAAACTATTGAAAGAATGAAACTTTGATATTTCAGATTTGAGATTCAAGTCATACCTTAATTCAAGATATTCCAATTGCAAAGGCTGCGCAAGGGACCAGTGTGAGGAAATATCAACTGCGGCAAGCTGGGAGAGCCGGGCCGATGTCTTGGTGCACTTGCCGGAGAGCTAGAGCAACGATTAGAGCATAGGGAGAGAGGGGCGGCGGCGCGGCGTTCGCAAGAGGAGGATAGGGGATTAGGGGGATTGAGGCGAACCCTAGTTGCCTTAATCTTCTCTGTTTTGCTGCCTTTGGGCCAAGGAAAATTTATGGGATCAATGTTCTAGCTAGGCCCAGTTTCTATCTCCTAGCGAACTTTAGCTTCCTTTATCTCCTAGGTAGCCCAACAATTTGCCTTGTCACCACCTATGACCAACATAATTTGGCCCAAGTAGGATTAGCTTTGACTGACTAGAAGACTAGAGCACCCATTAGCCTTTATGCGGTGTTTTTCTAACGACCAATGATTAATCAGGCTAGTCAGCTGAATAGACGAATTTTGCACACTACAATATTTTAGAAATAGGAACTTCGTCCTCTGTGCGGTCCCTTTGAATGCACCATAAAAGTGTTGGAAAAAAGTTACATAGAGAAGTCTTCTCTGTCATTTTTTTTACTATCTACAAGCTAGATTTATTCATCATTCATCTATTGTGAGTTCACTACTACAAAAACCTCCATAAGGACCAACCTTATAGGTGCCGGTTTGGAAAAAAACCAGCACCTATAAGCCGTTTCCGGCCTAATTCCCCTGAGTGATGAGTATTGGTGCCGGTTTTACATATGACCCTTCCGCCAACGAGGCCACTAACAAAACAACTGGCACCTATGTGGATTGGTGCAGTGCAGAACAATAGGTGCCGGTTCTCACCCAGAACTGGCACCTATTTGAGTGATGTGGGGCCCTGTGCAGTTGTTGACGGTCATTACCGACAAATTCCGACTGTCAATATAACTAAAATAATGGAGAATTAGCTATGCTTACAATGCATGTTTATTTCTAAATAATATATTTTCACTTGTACTTGGAGAATAACATGTTGCAGGAATTTATCAAACAAAATAAAGAGAAAAGTGAAGAAACCTCACTGCTAAGCAAGCAAATGGTAAGGAGGGCCCACATGTCAGGTGTAACCTTCCGGAAACCGCCTTAACTGTCAAAACCGACAATGGGACCCACCTGTTAGCCATTATACTGAAGGGGAGGTCGGTTGGAGCCAATCCTGGTTCGGCCGAACCAGGGGCAAATCGGCTCACCCCCCCTACACGTGGACGTCCAGGATCCGCTGCTGGTGGCGGTTACGAGGGTAAAATGGACATTTCGCATGGAGTAACCGTCATACTGGCCCTATAAAAAGGAGGAGCTCACTTCACTTCCAAAACACACTCAAGCAAGATAATTCCTGTTCATATTTTAGTATTAGTAATATAGTGCTAAGTGGAGTAGAATAGAATAGTGTTTAGATGTCCTCGGAGTCTTCGGAAGAGTTTTTGGTATGGCTCTAGCAGCTTTTGTAATCTCTTCTGTAATACTCTCCGAATTAATGAAATATCCTTCATTATATATCTTTGGTGCTTTACTTAGTTTAAGTACTAGTCTTACTTTATATCTGCTCTATGTTAATTGTGTGGGTAGACTACCAGAGAGGTGTAATGGTGCGGGTTTAATGTATGATTTATCAGTTACTCTATGCCGGGCATGCGGGTATTGAGTAGTATTTAATAATGTAAGCGTGGTGCTTAGATTATTGAGTATCATTAATTGGGCATATATGCTGCGGGACAGTAGAGGTGGGCCGCTGATGGTGTCAGCTCAGTACGGGTATTCCTCCACGTTAGTATATATTCCTAAGACAAATTCCTAGGGAGGGTACTCCTCTGTATTTAGCCCCGGTTGGATGGCCATGACAGGTTGTCGTAAGAAACTCGGCAACCCAGGGTGGTCTCTCGAAGTACCAAGGAGGACACTGTTAGGGGGTATTGGCCACATGATTGTATATTAGCAGATGTAAGTTAGGATTTGAGTGTATACTAGAAGTATAGGAATTGAGTGCTTTCTATTCCACTTAGTTAGAATTATTTTGTTATGAGGTTGGAATAGCTTTGCTTCGTATCACTCTACCCTTATATTATATTTAGCCCATGTTTAGGCTCTAACAATTATAAGTAATATATGTATAAAGTGCATTAGTAAAGTTCACTCTTATTATTTTCCCTTGGGATTAAAAATACGATACCTTGGAATACTTCCTGGTGAAATGCTACAATGGTATATCCGTGCGCTTGCGGATTAATTCTGTAACCATAAATATACCAGGACCATTTCTGGCGCCATTGCTGGAATGAATATTTCTAGTAATGTCGCTAAGAAATACCAACAACAGTGTTATATTCTTGGTGAGAACCGGCACCTATTGGGTGATGTGGGGCCCGGGCGGATTATAGGTGTCGGTTTTCACCAAGAACCGGCATCTATGAGCCGGTCAGCTTATATATACTCGCCCACACTAGCTCGCCATTTGGGAGGTCTTCTTCCACGTTAAATATCAAGTGCTTATATGATCTTAGTGCAAATGTAATGGAGGCTCTGTTTTCCATGTTATGCAAAGCATTTCCAAGTAGCAATAAAGTGCCTAAGTCATATAGTGATGCAAAGAAGACTATGAAAGATCTTGGATTGGATTACACAAAGATCAATGCTTATTTGAATGATTGCATCTTATATAGAGGGGCTAATGATAAGGCTGATTCTTCTCCTGTTTGTGGCATTTCAAGATGGAAAAATGAAGGGCATAATAATGTCTCTAAATCAAGGAGGAGAAGAGTGAAGAAAGTCCCACATAAGGTATTGCCATTGTTGACGGTCCTTAAATCATAATATTTAATCGTCAATACTTGTATATTATGAAATAAAATATGGTATCCAACTTAGTGGTAGGGTTTATTACTAATCATTTCCACTAGTGTTGATGAAATATGTGTATGCAGGTATTTTGAGAAGAAAACACATCCGTCAAGCGACAAACTGCACCTCCGCGCGTTGAGGACGCATTTACACGGATTGGACGCCCCATAGGTCAATTAAACAACTCCAAATGGGCCCAAACATCATGCCAATGGGCTGAGGGCCTCAAAATTAGAGTCCATGAGGAAAAACGGGTCCAACGGAGCCCTCCCGGGTTCGACCGAACCACCAGTTCGACCGAACTGTTTCTGAGGCTGTTGATCACGAGATTCGACGTGGACGGCCCTGATTTCATCCTGATGACGGTTGGAGGGTAGTTTGGTCGTTTCCCATACCTATAACCGTCATATGGAGGCTATAAATAGAGCTCCTCTCATTCATTCAGAACACACAACTTTGATCTGAATTACAAGAGGCTCTATTGTATCTTTTGTACATTAGAATAAGGTAGAGAGTGAGGGGAAGCTCTGGAGGAGTGCCCGGAAGTTTGGCGCTCATCCGACTTCTACCTTGACGAGTGTAGCTTCCTAGGAGGAATTCGGGAGGAGTACCGGAGCTGTCGGTACACTCTGCTCCGGGTTCGGAGAACTTCTTTTATAAAGTAAGCATTCGTGTTCCTTTCTTATGTTATTTAATTATTTAGTCCGTAAGATATATTTCCATCTTTGTGGGTTCATTGTTTAGTATTTATACTAAGAGCTCTAGTACTATGACTCTGGATAAAGAAGGAAGTTCCTTTACAAGTATTAGAGTAGTAATTAATAATATAGATGTGGTGTCTAGATTAGAGATTACCTTTGTTTGTTGTGTATCCCTCGGATTTGTTAGAGCTAGGTGGTAGGTGGTGACAGCCCTGAATCCCGTCCAAGTAATTGTCACGCCCAGAATTTCTATCCAAAATTCCAAACGCTTACATGTGTGTGAACCCTCGTCCAGGAATCAGCCGAGGCACACAATAACAAATTGATAATAGAGTACAATTATTACTCTAATTAATAAGCGAATAAAATGTCATTACAGAGGTAGATAGTTCCTCTCAATCAATAAAGATCTAAGCAGCGGAAAAAAGATAAACGGCGCAGACGGCTCCACTCCACAGGCAGCTTGACCAGGGCTACACTTAATCCTCCACACCATCAGCTTCACTGTAGAACTCTTCCTCTGATGAATGATTGCAAGGTGAGTATATGACATACTCAGCAAGTCACGCAGCAAATATGCAAGTGCACAGGATAACAAAGGATGGCATAGTAGGGTTTCATTTGCATAAACAGCATTTAATAAACATTTCAGAATTTAATAAAACAGTTAAGTAATAATTAAACAATATTAATCCAACGCTATACAACATACTCTGTTGTATAGGCCCAACCATTCTGAACAACCATACCCAGCTGTACAGATCTATCTCCAAACCAGGAATATACCATTCCAAACCAGGAGCTAAATAAATTATTACCAGTTATAGCATCTTTTATTATGATGAGAGGTGTGAGACTAATCACGAAAGACATTGTTAGACCCGCCCATAACCGCGGGCACGGCTATTCGAATAGTTTTACTCTGGCCAGAGGTGTACCACTGTACCCACAAGACACAGCCCCACAACATGTCACCATGTGCCTCAATACCACCACGGTACCTCGGAAAGGAGCTGTGACAATACCCCTCGCACAACACAATCCACCACAGGGCACCTTTCCTGGATCATAATCACCCCCTTATAAACAAGGCATGGACTCCCCAGCGACCCCCGTGGGCTTATCTCCGCCACTTCTCAGTCTGGTGCTCCGCAATGAACCATGCTATACAAAAGGTAAAGCCGTTGCCCACGCTGGCTTGTGGTTGGCACGGTTAATGTTTCACAACCGAAACTCGTGAACCGGTCCTTAATTGTCATGAGCACGACTCTCAAAACCATGTGCTCACAACCCACCATTATCAAGTTTTAGTTGGCAAGTAATTAATTAACCAATCACGATTGACCATTGTGAACTATCATTAAGCCATCAGTAAATAATAATGAATCATAAGTTAACCCAATAGTATGCTAATGTTTCTAAGCATGGCTAAGCAATCATATCTAATATCTAGCTGAACCAATATATATAAGTCAAGTTCTAATAACCCAAGGTATCAAGGAATAAAGTAATCAAGAACAAAAAGGGCTATAACCAACAATAGGTTAATTCCACCCAATGACATTCAAAAATAAGTGCAATAGTTGAATAGAAACAATAGCTTTAAACGGGATCAACATGCTCAAAGGGTTGTTTGGGATCTGTGTGACTTGCCTTGCTGGCCTTGGAACTCTTCAAATTCTTCTCCTGCGAAAACGGACTCTCCGGAAATGTCGGAATCTAAACAGAAAGGAGCAAAATCACCAAACAGCACATAAACAAGCATGAACAGTACATGTGGATATTTTTAACATGTAGATCTCAATTTTAGAAAAATTTAGAGACTTGAACCAACTAAATCCGAGCTAAGATGAATTAGTTATGAATTTTTAAAGATTAAATCGGATTAAAACACTTATATGGATTTTAATTGAATTATGACACAATAATGAATTAGTTTTGAAAGGAAAAGGGAATTATTGCGTCAGCGGCTAGGGTTAGCGGTGGACCGGGTGCACGGCGGCGGCTCACGGAAACGAACGACCGAGATCGATCCTATCCAAAACGGACAGCCGAGATCGAACGGACCATGACCGGGCCACGGCAGACGGCCACGATGACGTCAGCGGTGACGTCACCTCCGGCGGCGGCTCGGGCGGCTCGGGCGTGCATGCTCGCCGGCGAACGACGGCGCGAGGACACGAACGGAGGGCACCAGCACGTAGAGAGCGACGCGGCGAACTCACCGATGACCAAAACAGCGGCGGAAGATGAACGGACGGCGGCGGCGTCGAGGAAAAGGCGGCGGAGTCCTTCGGCTTGACGACGACGGCGATGCTCCGGCGGTCTTCAGCGACGGCGAAGGGGCGGACGAGGACGGCGACGCGACGGCGACCACGATGGCGACCTTCCCGAGCGACGGCGACGACTGCGGCACAAGGTCTCACGAGGCTAGGGCTCTACCGGCGACGAGAGACGAAGGCGATGGTGGCGACGGGTAGCGGTGGACTTGGGGATCCTTTTATAGAGGTTGGAAGGCTGCGGCGAAGGCCCACGGCGACCGGCGACGAGAAGGAAAGTTAAGGCTCGGAGGAAAGAGACCGATCCGTATCGAACTCGAATCCACGGATTTCCAAAGCGATTTAGATGATGATTCCAAAAGAGAAAAGGTAGAGGAGATCTCGGGAAACATTTCCCCTCAATTGATTTCACCGGAGAAGGAAAGGCGCGGCCGAATTTGGAAGGAGACGACGGCGCGGTTCGGCTAGGGTTCGGGCGGCGGCGGTCGGAGGAAGACGACGAGTCCGACAGGTGGGACCCACCTGTCAGCGACAGCGAGCGCTCGCGCGGGCGGCTGCGGCTGCGGACTGGGCCGACTTGGGCCGGGGAGAGAGAGATAAGGTTTTGGGCCGACTTTCGGCCCAAAGCCAAAAGAGACTTTTGAAAACCTTTTTCAATTAAATTATTCATGAAATGCAATTCCATTTATTAAAAATACTTCCTTAGCTCAAATAAATCCCAGAAAAATCTAGGAATTATAGAATTAAGCAAAGTATTTAATGAAATTTTATCTGGCCCCATTTTATATTGGAATTTATTAATTAAAATTAGATCTTCTCTTCTAGACTTTTAAAATAAATTCTAATAATTCCAATTAGACAACAATTTATATATTTAGGATTTTTAGGGTGTGACAGTAATCCTCCACGTTCGGATACATCATAGAGCTATAGCCGGAACCACGCTGGCAGACCAGCAAGGGTCGGTGCCCGAAGCAACAGATAGGAAATTACCTTGCTTAGCGTAGATAATTAAAACACATAGAAATACCTCTCTAGCCTAGCCAGCCTACCTATAGTTGTTGTCCTTGGATAGCCTTACCCTTAGATAGATTACACACGTTCCCTGAGTTTGATATCCTTTTGGGGTCACCCGAAGGTGAAGTGCTACAGCGGTATTCCGTGCGCTTGCGGATTTATCTGTGGTCGTAAGAAATACCAACAGCCATACTTCCCATTGGTACCGAGGTTAGAACGGATGTACTTGACTACAAAACTTGCAACACATGCGATGGCACACGGAGAAGTTAGTAGATGATGGATATATGAGACATCCTGCTAATTCAAAAGAATGGAAGGACTTTGATGGGAACTTTTCTTCATTTGCATTGGACGCACGAAACATCCAACTTGGGCTTGCTAGTGATGGATTTAACCCATTTGGAAATATGAGTTCCTCATATAGCATCTGGCCTATAGTTATTGTTATATATAACTTGCCACCTTGGATGTGCATGAAAGATCCATATATGGTGATTTCTATCATAATTCCTGCCCCAAAAGCACCTGGTAATGACATTGACGTATACTTGTAGCCATTAATTGATGAGTTGTTGCAATTGTGGGATGGTGTGGAAGCATATGATGCTTTCGCAAAGCAGACTTTTAATTTACGTGTTGTTTTGCTTTGGACAATTTGTGGAGATTATGGATATCCCATATCTACACGGCGATGGTATTTGGGCTGGGTACAGGATGCCTAATGTAGATAGAATATCTTATCTGTATCTCGGGTTTGTTTCTTAACTTGTGTATCAAGGAAACACCCTGAGACTTAGTCGGTTACGACTATATTTCATCTGTATTTGCATATTCCGTTAGGGATATAGATTATCTTTTGTAACACGGACTCCTCCCCATATATAAGGGGGGTCCGGGTGCCTCTAGGGGCGGTTGTTGGATTTTCTCTAAATCATACAATCAATAACACACTCGGCGGATTCATCCCCGGACAGGAGTAGGGTATTACTTCTTTTATAAGAAGGCCTGAACCTGTATAAATCCTTTGTCTCCAAACCCATACACTTTCCTAGCTTGATAGCCACCCCCTTTTATCATTGCCGAAATCTAGTTTCGACAGTTGGCGCGCCAGGTAGGGGTTGCGTCAAGCTTTTTGCCGATCAGTGCAATGGGTTCCGTCTCCGGCATCGACGACCTCGTCTTCCCTCCCGGGCAGACGTTTCGGTTCGGCAGCCTCGACTTCATCACCAACAACTTCGGCAAGATTTCTCTCCTTGACTCGGAATCAGACCAGTCGGGAGAGAACCGGATTTCGGTCCCGTTTGGATTCCCGAACGCGGCTGAAAGCTACTTCGAGACCATCTCAACCGAGTCGGCTTCAAACCACTCGGCCGAGATCGCATCTTCTCCAACGACACCAGATCAAGATGATGGGGCTTACCCACCAGTCCTGATGAAGCTCCCCGACGATTTAGCGGCCGTCTTCACCACGACAGCGTCTTCATCCCGTAGGCCTAGGCGGAAGTCGGCTTCAACACCGATTTCGCCTAGCTTCAGGGAAGTCGGCGTCATCCTCCAACCACTCGGCACGGTTTCGACGGATCAGCTGGATGACTACAACAGCTCTCCCACCGTCGACTCACGTCCTACTGACATCGTGGAGTACGACGAATTTGGTTCTCGCTACAACGACTTCGACGACTTCGACGGAAGCCTAGATGACAACTACACCCCTCTCTACTTTGGCGTTTTCATGGCCAATAATGAGACGGAGGAGCAACGCCAAGCCCGGGAGACCGAAGAACGTCGCCGACTGGAGGAAGAGCATCAAGCACAAGAACAAGAACGGCTACGGCGTGAGCAGCAGGACCGTGAGCGGACCGCGAAGGAGGCTGAGGATCGACGTCAGCGAGCTTTGGAAGCTGGGCGCCGAGCGCGTGATCTCATCGGCCAACAAGATGTCGAAGGGACACCGGTTTTCCGCACCCCTCAACAGAATGCCGTTGCCGCAATCACCCTTCTCGACACCCTCCTCAACCAAAACGAGCTCAATCAATCCGACCACGTCGTCAACATCTTGAACCAGACGAAGACCATGATTGCGGCTTCGGTCCCAGTTAACTCCGAAAGCGTCCACACGCCGACTGGCAGCCGAGTCCCCCACTTCCGATCTCATGACTACCGTCATCCAAGCCTCAGCATCACCGGCGCAGGATCCAACCGCAGGAGCAAGGGACACGACGAGCGGTCTGTTCACTCACCTCCCGACCTTCATAGGGAGCGCCGAGTGGAACGGCCTCGCTCACCACCTCGTCGCCGCCCCGTCGATCTTCGCGATACAATCATACAGCGCCGAGCAGCTCGAGGCTATCATCATTCGCCGAACCGCCACGACGACGACCTTGACGGAGTAGCAGCCTTCACCGACGATCTGCGTCGAGTGGATTGGCCAGCCGGCTTCAAGCCGACTGGAATAGAGAAGTACGACGGTACCACTAATCCAGAATCGTGGCTTACCGTCTACGGTCTCGCAATCCGCGCAGCAGGAGGAGACAACAAGGCCATGGCGAACTATTTACCAGTGGCTTTAGCAGATTCCGCCCGATCTTGGCTCCATGGATTGCCCCGTGGTACAATTGGATCTTGGGCTGAATTACGCGACCACTTCATCGCCAACTTCCAAGGCACCTTCGAGCGTCCCGGCACACAATACGACCTCTACAACGTTATTCAGAAGTCCGGAGAATCCCTTCGAGATTACATCCGGCGATTTTCTGAACAACGCAACAAGATCTCCGACATCACCGACGACGTTATCATCGCCGCGTTCACCAAAGGGATTCGCCACGAAGAATTGGTCGGCAAGTTCGGGCGTAAGCCCCCCAGGACAGTCAAGCTTATGTTTGAAAAAGCCAACGAGTACGCCAAGGCTGAAGACGCCGTCACCGCATCAAAGCAGTCGGGTCCCAGTTGGAAGCAAAACAAGGGTACGCCGGCTACGGGAGGAGGTGGAAGTAACAATCATAAGGACCGCAAGCGTAAGCCTGCGGAACTTGTTGCAACCGCCGATCACTCTTCTCGACAGCGTTCGCGCGTCAACACGTTCGACAAGATCATGAACTCCCAATGCCCACACCATCCTAACTCCAACCACGTGGCCAAAGATTGTTTCGTCTACAAGCAATTCGCGGATCAATACACCAAGACTGCACGGAAGAACTCTGACGAAGAGCAAAGCACGTCAAGGAAGAAGGACGACGGCGACACCCCGGCAGGCTTTCAAGATCACCGCAAGGAGCTCAACCATATCTTCGGCGGCCCCCTGGCTTATGAGTCTAAACGGAAGAAGAAGTTGACTGAACGGGAGATCAATGCTGTTCAGCCCGACACGCCCCAATATCTTCGATGGTCAGAGATCGCAATCAAGTTTGACCGCTCGGATCATCCTGACCGAGTGGTCCACCCGGGGCGGTACCCCCTGGTACTAGACCCAGTGGTCCGTAATGTCAAGCTTCGCAGAACCCTCATCGACGGTGGCAGTGCACTCAATATCCTCTTCGCCAAGACCCTGGATGATATGCAGATCCCTCGATCCGAGTTAAAACCAAGCAATGCGCCTTTTCACGGAGTGATTCCAGGATTATCCGCAACTCCACTCGGCCAGATCACTCTCCCAGTCACTTTTGGCACCCGGGAAAACTTCCGCACAGAGAACATCAGCTTTGAAGTCGCCGATTTCGAGACAGCATACCATGCCATACTCGGACGCCCGGCGTTAGCCAAGTTCATGGCCGTCCCGCACTACACTTACATGATGATGAAGATGCCTGGTCCCCGAGGAGTCCTATCCCTACGGAGCGACATCAAGCAAGCCGTCACATGCGACAAGGAGAGTTGCGACATGGCCCAAACTCGCGAGATGGCGTCTGCCCGAGAGGATATCCGACTGGCTGCAGCCACGGCAAGCGAAGGAGAAGTGCCCGCTACCAAGATTTCAAAGAGCGGAGAAAGCGAAGCCAAGACTAAGAAGATTCCCCTAGATCCCTCTGATCCTACTAAAACTGCTGTAATAGGCGCCGAGTTAGATTGTAAATAGGAAAGCGCGCTCATCACCTTTCTTCAGAACAATAAAGATATCTTTGCGTGGAAACCATCTGATATGCCCGGTATTCCTAGAGAGGTGATTGAGCACTCCTTACATGTCAAAGAAGATGCCAAGCCTATCAAACAACGACTCCGCCGATTCGCACAAGACAGGAAGGACACGATCAAGGAGGAATTAACCAAACTGTTAGCAGCAGGCTTCATCAAAGAAGTCCTTCATCCCGACTGGCTGGCAAACCCGGTTCTAGTTCGGAAGAAAACAGGGCAATGGCGCATGTGTGTTGATTATACTGACCTCAACAAATCCTGCCCTAAAGATCCTTTTGGGTTGCCTCGCATTGACCAGGTAGTCGACTCGACCGCCGGCTGTGAGCTTCTCAGTTTTTTGGATTGCTACTCGGGGTATCATCAGATCCGACTGAAGGAATCCGACTGCTTGAAGACTTCATTCATCACGCCCTTTGGGGCATACTGCTACGTCACCATGCCGTTCGGACTAAAAAACGCAGGAGCAACTTATCAACGCATGATTCAGAGATGCTTTTCAACACAGATCGGCCGCAACGTTGAAGCCTATGTGGATGACGTAGTCGTCAAGACCAAGCAAAAGGATGATTTGATCTCAGATCTAGAAGAAACCTTTGCGAGCATCCGTGCTTTCAGGATGAAATTGAACCCTGAAAAGTGCACCTTCGGAGTACCGTCAGGGAAGCTGCTTGGCTTTATGGTGTCTCATAGGGGCATCCAAGCCAACCCGGAGAAAGTTACTGCTATCCTCAACATGAAACCGCCAAGTACCCAGAAAGATGTTCAGAAGCTGACTGGATGCATGGCGGCGCTCAGCCGATTTGTTTCACGACTTGGCGAGCGGGGGATGCCCTTCTTTAAGCTGCTGAAGAAAACAGATAACTTCCAGTGGGGACCCGAAGCACAGAAGGCCTTCGAAGATTTCAAGAAACTTCTCACCGAGCCACCAGTCTTAGCCTCACCACACCCGCAGGAGCCGTTGTTGCTGTACGTATCAGCCACCTCCCAGGTTGTGAGCACAGTCTTGGTCGTTGAGCGCGAGGAAGAAGGCCATGTCCAAAAATTCCAGCGACCGATTTATTTTGTCAGCGAGGTCCTAGCCGACTCCAAAACGAGGTACCCTCAGGTTCAGAAGCTGTTATATGGTATTCTAATTACTACCAGGAAGCTATCTCACTACTTTCAAGGTCACTCGGTAACGGTGGTCACATCAATTCCACTCGGTGATATACTGCACAACCGCGAAGCAAACGGACGTATTGCTAAGTGGGCTTTGGAGTTGATGTCTTTGGACATATCATTCAAGCCCCGAATTTCAATCAAGTCCCAAGCGTTAGCTGATTTTGTCGCCGAATGGACCGAGTGCCAGGAGGATACCCCCGCGGAGAACATGGAGCACTGGACCATGCATTTTGACGGATCCAAACGACTTTCGGGCACTGGAGCAGGAGTGGTTTTGATTTCCCCAACTGGAGAAAGATTGAGCTACGTGCTTTGGATACATTTTTCGGCGTCCCACAACGTCGCTGAGTATGAGGCCCTCCTTCATGGACTGCGGATTGCAATTTCCCTAGGGATAAAGCGTCTAATAGTTCGAGGCGATTCACAGTTGGTTGTCAACCAAGTTATGAAAGAGTGGTCCTGCCTTGACGACAACATGATAGCATATCGACAAGAGGTACGCAAATTGGAAGATAAGTTCGATGGACTCGAGCTCAGTCATGTTCTTCGGCATAATAATGAAGCCGCCGATAGACTTGCCAACTTTGGATCCAAGCGCGAGGTGGCGCCCTCTGATGTTTTCGTTGAACACCTTTATACGCCGACAGTACCTCACAAAGATACCACTCAAGTTGCGGGCACTCATGACGTCGCTATGGTTGAAACCGACTGGCGAGAACCCCTCATACGATTTTTGACTTCTCAAGAACTCCCTCAAGACAAAGATGAAGCCGAGCGGATTTCAAGGCGGAGCAAACTTTATGTTATGCATGAAGCTGAGTTATACAAGAAAAGCCCTTCAGGAATTCTGCAACGCTGCGTATCTTTAGAGGAAGGGAGACAATTGCTGCAGGACATACATTCTGGGATATGCGGAAACCATGCCGCTGCACGCACCATTGTCGGCAAAGCTTACCGGCAGGGTTTTTTCTGGCCTACTGCAGTGTCCGACGCCGACAAGATTGTGCGCACGTGCGAAGGTTGCCAATTTTTCGCCAGACAAATTCACTTGCCAGCTCAAGAGTTGCAAACCATCCCGCTGTCTTGGCCGTTTGCGGTTTGGGGACTCGACATGGTTGGCCCGTTTAAAAAGGCAGTCGGCGGTTACACACATCTCTTTGTAGCCATTGACAAATTCTCCAAGTGGATTGAAGCTAAACCGGTTGTCACAATCACAGCAGATAATGCTCGAGACTTCTTCATCAACATTGTGCATAGATTTGGAGTGCCCAATCGGATAATCACTGATAATGGCACACAATTCACTGGCGGAGTTTTTAAAGACTTTTGTGAGGACTTTGGAATTAAGATTTGCTACGCCTCAGTGGCACACCCCATGAGCAATGGACAGGTGGAGCGAGCTAATGGCATGATACTTCAAGGGATTAAAGCGCGTGTCTTTGACCGGCTAAAACCCTATGCCGGCAAATGGGTGCAACAACTGCCATCGGTACTTTGGTCTTTGCGAACTACACCCAGTCGGGCCACAGGCCAGTCACCTTTTTTCCTTGTCTATGGGGCAGAAGCAATGTTGCCGAGTGAAGTCGAATTTGAGTCTTTGCGCTTTCGTAATTTCCGTGAAGAACGCTACGAAGAAGACCGAGTGGATGACTTGCACCGATTGGAAGAAGCCCGCGAAGCAGCTTTGATTCGGTCGGCTCGATATTTACAAGGGTTGCGGCGCTATCATAATCGCAATGTTCGATCTCGTGCCTTTTTAGTCGGTGACCTGGTTTTGAGGAAAATTCAAACTACACGAGATCGGCACAAGTTATCTCCTCTATGGGAAGGGCCATTTATTATCTCTGAAGTCACCCGGCCAGGTTCTTATCGACTCAAGCGCGAAGACGGTACTCTTGTCGACAACTCTTGGAACATCGAACATCTTCGTCGTTTCTACGCTTAAGTTTATCATTGTACTTCCCTATCTTGACTGTCAACATCAAGTTTTCTTCTTGCCGTTGTCAGTCGGGGGCTATCATCATAATAATGGAGTGTGATTTTTTATCAATTTAATTTGCTTACTTGGTCTATCATTGCCTTGTTTGATTTTTTCTACTTAGTCTGCGAGGACTGAAAGTTTTTAATAGCTTCTTTGGGTTTTAGGCTCAACAAAGCTTGATAAAAGCTTTTAAGAAATCAAAGACTTGGTTAGAACTATCAAGCACAGCATAAATACACCAGTATTGTACAAATTAAGCCTCCATTTGCTACATTTACACTCAGTCAGAATCAGTCCTTTCATCATCAGAGTTATTATTGCTCGGCTGAAGGTCGTTGTTGCGGAATTGCTCTACAACATCACTTGCAATCTTGTCAGCCGCACTTTGAGCATTACTGATAAGATCAAGAGCAGCTTCTTCGCTTGTCCCGTCTGCAAAGCCATCAATGGCGTCAATTTCAATCCTCGGGTACAAGGATTTAGTCATCGCCAATGCCATACTAGCTCCCATACTTCCAGCTTTCTTGATATTCTTGAAGTATACATCCGGTGCTACTCTCAGCTTGTCAAAGATTTCGGTTGCGTCAAGTGCACTCGGACCACTGTCATTAAGGAACATAGCTTGGACAAGTGGTGTAGCGACATTGGCGACTTCGTCTCTTGCTCCTTCAAGCTTCTTGATCTTACCAACCAGGACATCAAACTGAGCTTGAGATTTGATTTTACGGTCTACAAAACACATTTATAATAAGAATTTGCTGCATTAAAGAGAGGAAAGTTCAAATTGTCAGCTGGCAGTACCTTCAACCTCCTTCAAGGCTGAGTCCCTTTGCACAGCTAGTTCTACTTTGTCTCTTTTCAAGGCTTCAATCTGTTTCTCCATTTGTGCCATCCTGGTAGCTTGTGCTGTTTGAAATCCAAATATTTGAGGATACGGTTATGACAGCATAAATCAATGGAATAGGTCTGGAAGGTTACCTTTTGATGAACCACTTAGCTCGAAGTTTGAATCCTGGAGCTGGGCAATTCGGTCCCTTAACTCCTTTTCTGTCTTTTTAGCATACTCCTTGGCCTCATGCAGCTGGTCCCTAACTGCTTCAAGAGTTCCCAAATGAGGAACCAGCTTTTCCAAAGTTGTAGTCTTGGCCTCATTGCGAAGATGGATTCTCTGCATGATGGATCATGGTTCAGTTCTGCTAAAGAGAGAACAAAGTTATTAAAGACAGTCTCACCCGGAAGATTTACATTCACAATGCGAGTGGCTTCTCCAAGTGCTTTCTTCAGCTGGCACACTTCCTCATCTTCTTTTTGACGATTTATAACGATGCCGGCAACTTGCGAGTTCTCGTCCCACCATTTGAGCAAGATAGGAGGACGGGAGTCATCAGCCGCCTTTATGCGAGGAATTGTTTCTTCGTCATCGCCTAGTGTTCCTGATGTATTTCCAAGACATTAGACGAGTAAGCTGAAGTTATTTAAATCGGCATCACTTGAGAAGATGTGTTACCTGAGGATGTTCCTGGCTGAACATGAGGTGGTCCTTGTTCTTTATTTAGAGACCCAATCATTGAGTCTTTACCAGCCTCTGGTCCTTGGGAAGTTGTCGTTTGCGCTTCAACTTCAGGGATTTCTTCATCGGGACCTACATCCGACTGGTTTCCAGTCGGGGGCTCTTGTGTTGTTGCAGTTTCAGCTGTTGCCGACTGGTCTCCAGTTGGCGGCTGGTCACTCGGATCGGCTTTGTCATCCGAAGCATGGGCGCCAGTCGGCTGGCTTTCAGCAGTCGGCTCAGCATCCTTGGATATATTTGGTTCTGTCACAGCCGGATCAGGATCTTTCCCGGTTGGATCTATGTCGGATGGTTTCCTGCAAAGTGTTCTTTCGATATTCAGCGTAATCTCTATGAGAGAAGCATGTCAAAGGGAGATGGTACTGAGAGGTTTATACCTGGAAGATGTTCTAATCTTTGGCATTTGACGGCCAGCCAGTTTTTTCTTGGGCATGGTACGCTTTGGGAGTTTATTAGGCGAGCCCTTGTCCCCAGATTTATCGTCGTCGTCTTCATTGTTGTCGAGCACCAGTTTTCTCTTGCGAGGACCTGTCTGTCCAGTTGGATTGGAGGTTTGAGGTTGCGGATCTGGTCTGATTTTTGGCCCTCCACCTCCCTGAACGGTGTGCTGACGAGGTGACCGGCGCTGAGTGATTGGGGGATCAGATTTCATCAATGCATATTCCTAAATGAGATGCTTCCACGATTAATTAATTCAACATGAAGACAAGATAATGTTTTGGTCATAGATTGAAGATTTCAGATGCATACCTGCGGAGGCGGATTGAATGCATTATATGGCACAACTGGCAGCTGGTGTGAGTAGCTAACGACAATGGCATTTGAGAAGATTTTATACATTCTCTCCTTTATGATTTTGAAATCCAGAGAGTCTGGTTCTTCGCGATTAGGATCATGCTTGCCGTCAAACTCAAAAGTTGTACGGGATCTTTCTTTAATTGGCGCCAGTCGGCATTTGATGAAATGCCGAGTGATCTGCTCTCCTTGCAAGCCTTGTTCTTTGAGTTTTAACATGCGATCCAACAATTCCAAGGCTTGGGCAGCTTCATCTCCGATTGGAAGAGAGTTCCAAGTATCTTGGTACACCGGGGGAAGACAAGAGTATTCGGGAAGAGCAGGCTCAGGATTCTGAACATAAAACCAGTTCGCATGCCATCCTTTGTTTGAAGTCTTGAAGGGCATTGAGAAGTATTTCTGGCTCAGAGTTCCCCTCAGCTGAAATCCGGCCCCTCCGACTACACATGGCTTACTCTTGTTTGGTTGGGGTTTGAGAAAGAAGATTCGGCGGAACAGGGCGAAGTGGGGTTTAATTCCTAAGAAGGCTTCACAGACATGGATGAAATTGGCAATGTGGACTATGGAATTCGGGTTTAGGTGATGCAAGCTGATTCCATAGAAGTTCAAGATCCCGCGGAAAAATTTCGAGGTCGGAAGAGCGAAGCCGCCGTAGAAGAAATGCGAGAAGACCACAATCTCGTGTGTATCGGGGGTTGGAAAAATCTCACCGCACGCTGGCCGCCACCCGATGATCTCCTTAGCAGGGAGAACGCCGTGCGCCATCATCTCCTTCAGGTTCTCTTCCGTTACGTCAGACGGCGCCCATTGGCCTTCAAAGCTTTCTTTCTCCTCCGCCATCGATTTTACCCGAATGCGCTGATTTGATTCGAGGGATGGCCGGGGAGAAGTGAGGGATTGAGGCGGTGGATCACGGGAAAGATTTTGATGCACTTTTCGAAGGTGGATTTGAGTGGAGTGGTGAACCCTAGTTCGCCGGCGCAGTTCTGCACTGTAGCAAGAAGTGGGGAAAATGGCGAGAGTTCCGGCGGGGAAGACGAAGCGTCGCTTGGATCTCGGATTTCTTGTTAAGGGTATCGGAGGTGCAAATGGGCCTAGGCCTGAACAGTACTTCAGCCCAATACTTTTTACAGCGTGGCCCATTGTGTTCCTTAGGGACTTAGGCATATTTTGCTTTGGCAATATTATGCGCACAATAGTGTTGCCCAATGCTGATAAAATCCTTTTTATGCGGTCATATAATTCTTTGGAATTATTGCAATGCAAATTAAAAGGTGCCCGACAGAAAAGCGTTATGCTGTTTTTGTAAGCTTTCATTAGGCTACAAAAGCTGTCTGGGTTAACTTGGAATGACTTGTTTTTATCATAGTCATTTCCTTGGTATATTATATGCCTGTTTTCATTATGGTAAATAGTCATAGCCTAGGCTATTAGACTTATTTATTACCATAATTTTTATAATACTTGGTGGGTAATCTTTAGAGTTTTTATTCGGATGCCTGTTAAGTGTGTTCATTCGTGAACCTTTTAGAGTGTTAACCACTCGGATTTCTTTTATTATGGCTAGAAAGCAGTCGGCAAGAATGCCTCTGTAGGCGTCGCATATGCTTTTGTCATATGATGCATGATTGTGCTATTATTTTGTTCTCAACTATATGTTTAGTTTGTTAACTAATCACATAGTTGGGGGCTACACCTAATTAGGTGCATCTATTCGATGCACCATATTCTTTACCTTTTCGCCCTTTACAGTCTTCGTCTTCGCTACTCGGCGGGCCTTGGCATGAAAAGTTTGAAGCACTCGGATTATTTTTGAGATGGCTACGATGGTTGACTGCAAAGGTCTCGGGGGCTACTGTGGAGATTATGGATATCCCATATCTACACGGCGATGGTATTTGGGCTGGGTACAGGATGCCTAATGTAGATAGAATATCTTATCTGTATCTCGGGTTTGTTTCTTAACTTGTGTATCAAGGAAACACCCTGAGACTTAGTCGGTTACGACTATATTTCATCTGTATTTGCATATTCCGTTTGGGATATAGATTATCTTTTGTAACACGGACTCCTCCCCATATATAAGGGGGGTCCGGGTGCCTCTAGGGGCGGTTGTTGGATTTTCTCTAAATCATACAATCAATAACACACTCGGCGGATTCATCCCCGGACAGGAGTAGGGTATTACTTCTTTTATAAGAAGGCCTGAACCTGTATAAATCCTTTGTCTCCAAACCCATACACTTTCCTAGCTTGATAGCCACCCCCTTTTATCATTGCCAAAATCTAGTTTCGACACAATTAATGATTTTCCAGCATTTGGAAACTTGTCAGGCATGAGCACAAAAGATAAATATGCATGTCCTTCATGCCACACTGAAACCTGCTACCACAGACTTGTTAATGGGCACAAATATTGTTATACGGGACATCGCCACTTCCTGCCGAGGCGACATGCCTAGAGGAACAATGACACTTCTTTTGATGGCCAAAAGGAAAAGCTTAGCTCTCGAAAACCATTGTCAGAAGATGATATTATTTCTCAGTTTGAGAAATTCGAACAGGTTATTGCTTCCATCTTATTATTGAATCTTTTTGTGTGATGGTTCTAAATTAAAAAATCAAACTATGCATGATGATTTACTTACTAGATGTGACATGATAATACTATTAAATTGATTTTGAGGATAGTTTGTCCCTGATGCAAATTTAAATACAGAATAATTTATTTGTCTCATTGGTTTGGAATATTAAGCTTTCATGCCCCTTCACTATGACTAATCTTTTTTTAGAACTATGACTAACCATATGAATTTAGTTTTAGCACCTTACTATTGCTGCCATATGTTTATTTCAGGTGGAGTTTGGGAAATCTGGGAAGAAAAGAAAACGCTCTAGTACATTGTATGGTACTTGGAAGAAAAAGAGTATTTTTTACCAATCCCCATATTGGAGCAAACTGACTAAAAGGCATAATTTGGATATCATGCACATTGAGAAGAACATTTGCGATAGTATCGTTGGCACCTTGCTAAATCTAGATGGCAAGACAAAAGATACAATCAAATATCGCTTTGATATGGAACTCATGGGAATACGTCGTGAACTTCATGCAACTCTAGCCGGTGATGGTAAATATAAAGTCCACCCTGCTTGCTACACCATGTCTTCACATCAGAGAAAAGCATTTTGTGAATTTCTTACACAGATCAAGGTCCCAGATGGTTATTCTGCAAAGGTATCTCATTATGTAAATGTACATACTTATCTGGTACGTACAAACTAAGGCTAAAACGACACGACTAGACTGATTTTTTCTATGTTGAACATTATAAATTATAAATTAGTAGATGACGTCTATGCACATAGTAGAAATGTTATATTTGTAAACTTAGTTTCCACTTTATCTTTCTTTGTGTCTATCCTTGCATCATTACTTGGATTTTTATTTTTTTATGCAATCATTATGCCTTATTATATGTTTATCTTTCTTAGACACATGTTTGTAAACAGTTTAAATCAATGATAAAATCAGCAAGATTAACCTTACCGTGCAATTTTGACCTTGTTTGCACGCAACAAACAAGTTCATGCACCAAAACGAGCGTTTTACAAGTTCATGCACTAGATTGTACCCACCTGACAAGTTCGTGTACCGCTGATGCAATTTACTCAACTATATATTTCTAAATCTATTGATTGTATTTGAGATATTGGAACAATATTCCAAGGGAGATCGTTCTATCACAAAAGAGATCTCTGATCTAGCAAGTGGCCCTGATTCTCGAGTTAGTCATTACTCGAGTTATATGATTAATGGATGGAAATAGAACATAAAAGAGAGAGACATGTTACTTCAAACACAGAATAGTGGGGTATATGTAAAAGGTGATGAAGAGATTGGAAACAAAGATTACTTTGGTGTGCTCACAGATATAGTAAAGCTATCATATGGTAAGTACCATGTCGTACTATTCAAATGTGATTGGTGGGATGTGAATACTGCACGGTGAATTAAAAAAGACCGGCACAAGTTTACCCTGATAAATACAACACGGAAATTGCTGGTTGACGAGCCATATGTTCTAGCGTCTCAAGTAGAACAAGTATATTATGTTAAAGATACGATAGATCCTAAATGGTGTGTGGTGGTAAAAACTAAACTCGTGATATGTATGATGTACCTGAAGAAGAAATTGGTTTAAGGGAATCAAATAACGTTGGTTCTCAAGCATGCCAGGAAAATGAGGAGATGACTGATGCATCAAACTCAAATGTAATAGAAGATGATGCCAACAGGACAGTTAACAACCTAGAAGTTGAAGGTGAACAAGTTGAGGCATATCGAATAAATCCAGATAACAGGTGGGCACCTATAAAAGTTCCCGATGGTTTGGCCCAACATTACGTCGGTTTGTCCTGACTTGTGGGCCCCTCATGATTCGCGGAAGTGTGTTTCTTTGCATGCCGGCTTCATTTCTCCTTCAATTTGAGGTATAATTAATGCATCCATGTTAATTCTCTTACCGTAATACAACTACATTATTTATTATTGGTATAGGTGTAAGAAATACTAATTTTCCCTTTATTCATTGTGCTAGTTGGCGGTCGAAATTGGTACTTAACGACCGTCAATACTGATATTTGGAGCACTCCTTTTGGAGCTTCCCCTTACTTTCTTCCTAAATTCTAACACTACTAGGGACTAGCCTAACTTTGTAAATGAATTATACTCCACTTGTTGTGCAATTTGATAGTGAGAGCTTCTCCTCCTTATTTAGAGTTGTAATAATTGTTTGGAGGTCGAGTAAGCCCGGAAATCAAGCATAATTGTCATTGGACCTTCAGGATCTTGCTCCACGTGTTGGCTGACAGCAAGGGGAGGCAAAGGCGATTTGGCCGACCTTGGGTTCAGCCGACCCCTTTGGCCCACCTCCAAGACAATCCTGCTGGGAGGCTGCTTGGTGGGCCCTGTACATGTTATACTTTGGTTGGGCACAATGGTACGTGGTTTTGATTTTTTTTTTTTTTTGCGGAGAGTAGGTGGTTTTGATTCTCATGTAGGGTCTCCAATCTATGTATTTACGTTCGACTTTCTGGAGGTGTTTTTTGTCGCATGGCGGGTGGTTTTCGCCCATAATTCACCTTCATACAAATATTCACTAACACTTGTACAAATTATTAGTAATAACCACCGCTCTAAATTTGGTATTCCATTTTGTATTCTTTAAATTGCTTTTATGCTGGAATTGACGATGGAATTTGGTAGTTAAGGACTGTTGTCGGTGAAATGAGCCCGGGGATACGCACAGTAGAGAGAAGTGTCCTTCCCATCTAGTGGCGTGGCTACGCGACCTCGCTTCCCCCCGCCCCTCGGGTAGCGCTGAGGTGGCCAGGGGGCCTCAGGGTGCACGTCGCACCCCTCGGGCTTTCGAGGCGTGCCACCCCGAGGCCCTCACCCGACCACCACATGGCAGAGAGAGCGGGCGGGGTGAAAGACACTGCTCCGCGCCTTCGATGCGCGGCGCCCCAACCGCCCCATGCCGCATTTAATACGGCATGGAGGGACGTGCGGCGCCGCTCGATTGACCTATGTCAATCGAGCTTGACCAGCCTGTGATTGGTCACAGGAGACGGGACGGGGTAGTGCCCCCACGATCTACCCTGTGTCAGGCGGAGTGGGGGCAGGTATGCCCTGTCCCATCGGCACGCTGCTAGGGGCGCCCCACGCGCGTGGTGAGCCGCCGAAGTCTTCATACAATTAATAGGGTATGACAGGGATGTCCCCCGTGTCAGGCGGGGGGCGGCACCGGGCCCCACCTAAAGCCAGGCGACCATGTTGCTTCCGGTTGAAGCAAAGGATAGCGGTATGAATAGAGCCTTGTGGGCCCCCCTCCCTAGGAGGGGTAGGTGCAAACGGGTCATGTGGTATCAACTTGAACTATGAAAGGAGGACCTCGCCCACCAAGAAAAGGGACGATTCTAAGACAACTGGAGCTCGAGAAGGAGAACAGCTAGGTTTCCCTCCGGAGCTCAAAACCTCTTGTAAGAATTCACCATAATCCCACACACAAGAGTAGGGTATTACGCCCGAGAGCGGCCCGAACCTGTATAATCCTTGCTCTCCTACACAGCCACGAGGGCGATCTAGCGGTTAGACAGCAAGCGGAAGCAACACCTTGATCATCGCGCCATTTCCCCGGCCGAACTCACAAAGGGGGATCTCACGATCACCCGCTAGAGAGGATCACTCCTCGACAGCTGGCGCGCCAAGTAGGGGAAGTCCGCACGCTTGAGAAGGAAGTTGTTTTCTTCCGCACCAAGTTTCTCTCCGTCCTCAACGATCATGGTTGAGGTGGTGGAGCAGGAGGCGGTGGTACGCACCCCACTCCTTCCGGGAGTGAGGATGCAAGCGGGAGTCGCGATCCCTGCCACCGTCACCAGAATTCTCCAACTCCTCCGCGTCGCAGTCCCCGACGGCGGGAGGACCCCGATCGATCTAGGGGCTCGGCCCTTTCCTCGCCGCCTGGCGGGCGGAGGCCACGCCATGCCGGGGTGTGTCGCCGCCTAACCTACGGCGACGGAGGCTCGCCCCACGGCGCACTTCAGGTGGTGGGGGCTCTTTTGCGGCACCCTCCCGTCATCCCGGAGCCGGAGACTCCCATCCAGTGATGGTTGGACGATGTGGCCAACTTGGTCACCGCCTCTCTGCGGCAGCTGGCCGCCGAAGGCCAGCTCGAGACCACGGGTACAGCGTACCCCCACCACCCTCTCGTCGTCTGCATGAAGGAGAGCCCATCGGTCAGCCTTGACCTCGAGGCGATCAATAGCTCCGTCGTCGTCGAGGCCCTCGGAGAGCCGAAGGCATGACGACGATCTCTACGGAGAACAAGACGCTCGGATCAACATCGAGTGCTGCAGGGACGAGCGTCGTGCTACCCGCATGGGAGAGGGCGCCTCCTCGTCAGGAGTATCGCACCCCTCCGCGCAAGCCGGCTCGCTCCCCACGTCCATTCCTGGTGGGACCGGGTGCAAGGCTTTCGTGGCGAGTCTCCGGAATGTCCAGTGGCCCCCGAAGTTCCGCTCCAACCTCACCGAGAAGTATGATGGCAGCATCAACCCCTCTGAGGTCCTCCAGATCTATACCACGGTCATCATGGAGGCGGGGGGAGATGACCGGGTCATGGCAAATTACTTTCCCATGGCACTTAAGGGTCAGGCGCGCAGCTGGCTCATGACCCAGCCCCTCGACTCCATCCACTCCTGGGAGGACCTCTACCAGCAGTTCGTTACGAACTTCCAGGGCCTCTTATCCCCGCCTAGGAGAGGAGGCGGATCTGCACGTTGTGCAGCAAAGGGATGAAGAGTCCCTCCGCTCGTACATACAGCGTTTCTGCCAGGTCCGCAACACCATCCCCTGCATACCGGCCCACGCGGTCGTTTATGCATTCCGGAGCGGTGTGCGGCACAACCGCATGCTCAAGAAGATCGCTTCCAAGGAGCCGAAGACCACCACCGAGCTTTTCGAGCTAGCAAACAAGGTGGCTTGGAAGGAGGAGGCGTGGGCCTGGAACTCCCCTGGCTTTGGTGCGGCGGCTGCGGCTGCCCCCGGCCCTCGAGTCCACTCCCCGCTCCATGCGGCGGGACAAGAGGAGGAAGAGGAAGCCGGCCCACTCTGACAACGAGGGCCACGTCCTTGCCACGGACGGCCCCTCTCGGACCCTGCGCAAGGATAAGGCCACCGGCGATAAGCCGAGTACCACCCACCCCCCGTTGGCAACCTGCGAGAGGAGGCCAAGGAAAAGGCCCCCGCCAATGACGACAATGACAGCGAGGACCTGGAATTCCAGGTACCTCAGGGGACTGTAGCCACACTCGACCGGGGGGGGGGGACGGGGGGGGGAGGGGGGGGCTTGCGCTCACGCTTCCCGTCGCAGTTTCAAGGCAGTTTCAAGGCCATGAGGCGTGAGCTTCTGGCCGCCGTCCCAACCCACGAGGCGGCGCGGCAGGCACGCTGGTCGGAGGTGAAGCTCACTTTCGACTAGAGTAACCACACGATGGTGCTCGCCCGTGGAGGGAAGCTGGTCCTCGTGGTCTCCCCGACCATCCATAACATCAAGATGAAGCGCGTCTTGATCGACGGGTGGGCCAGCCTCAGCATCATCTCCCCGACGGCCTTCCATGCCCTCGAGGCCCCGGGGAAGAGGCTTCAGCCGTCGCTGCCAATCATTGGCGTGACACCGGGGCACACGTGGCCTTTGGGCCACGTCGCGCTCCCAGTCAACTTTGGCGACTCTACCAACTTCCGCACTGAGCGGATTGACTTTGATGTGGCAAATCTCAATTTGCCCAACAACGCGGTCCTGGGAAGGCCCGCCTTGGTGAAGTTCATGGCCGCCACCCACTATGCCTACCTCCAGATGAAGATGCCGAGCCCCAGTGGCCCCATCACTATCACGCCCTGAAGTTCCCCTTTCCAGCTTTAAAATTTGTAAAATAAATCGTCCGAAGAAATTGTTCAATTTAACCTAGAGCTAATTCCTCAAATTAATAAATGCAAATAATAATCAAAATCGGCATGTGGAATTTTTCTTGGATTCTACATATCAAAATATGCTAACAGGATTTTTAGTGGAATTTTCAGAGCCCTAAAAATAATTTTAACAAATTAAAAATGAGCAAGTGCAATATTTAATCCTAGGAATTCATTTTCCTTTTTTCCTCCTTTTTCTTTTCCTTCTTTTTCTCTTTTGGGCCACCAGCCCATCTCCTCCCGCGCTCGGCCTCCTCTTCGTTGGGCCGGCCCGCGCCTCTCTCTACTCTCTGGGACGCCGACAGGTGGGCCCCACCTGTCAGTCGTCTCCTACCTCCGGCCATTGGAGCCGGAGCTCCAACCGCCCGCGCTGCCGCGCCCACGCCGCTCCTCCCGCGCCCACGCAGCGCCGCTCCCGCGTTCTTCCCCCACGTCGCCCGCCCACGCCCCGCCTTCCCGCCCGCGCACGCGCGCCCAAAAAGGGTGGGATTCGGTTTGAATCCCCACTCTCTCTCTCCACCATCCCCACTAACTCCGGCAAAATCGAGCCCCCTCCCGGCCACGATCGGCTCCTCCGCCCCTATATAATCCATCCCCGCATCCTCCTCTCCTTTTTTCCCTTTTCGCCGCGTTATCGCACGCTCTCTACCGTGCCCGTGCCGAACTCCTCTAGCGCCGCCGCTCGCCGCCGTGCTCTGGCCACCCGCCGCCACCTCTAGAGCCGTCGCCACACCGCGCCGTCGCCGCCGCCAGGTTCGCAAGCTTGTGCGCTACCCCGTCCGCCGTTTCCCCGGTCAATCCCGCCGCTGGAGCTTGCTTCTCCTCGCGCGCCGTGAGCACCACCACTTTCGCCGCCTTCGGCCATGGTTTCCGCTCGCCGTGGACCACCCCTCTCCCTCTAATCCCTTCCATTTTGTCCCCTAGGTGGACCCGGAGCTTGTCCGCCCATCGCCGTTGCCCTCCGGTTGCTCACCGTCGCCGTTCGTCGTCGCCTCCTCCCGCGCCGGCCAACTCACGGTGAGGCACCCCTCCCCCTCCTTCCCCCTTCCTCTCCCTCCTAGCGTCGAGCCGGGCCGAGTCGCCACTTCAGCCATGCGCCGCCGCCTTCGCGCCGCCACCATCGGCCGCCGCCTCCAGCCGCCGGTTGCCGTCGCCGGTAACCGCGTGCTGCTGCCAGCTCCGCGTGCGCCGCTGCCCCATGGCCGGCCGGTCAGCTCGGAGCCGAGCCGAGCCAGGCGCCTCGCCCCTCCCCTTGAGCCGATGCCGAGTGGGGCCCACCTGCCAGTGCTCCTTCCCTTCCCCTCGAGTCACTGTCTAGTGGGGCCCGCCTGTCGGCGCCCTCCTTGATGACGTCAGCCCTGGGATATATTGCGCAATAAATAATTAAGGTTTTTCTCTTTATAGTAAAAACACAGATAATCTTCTAAAATTCATAACTAATTCATCCGAGCTCCATTTAAGTCCATTCAAGTCTCAGTAAATCAAGAAAAATGCAAAGAATCCATTAGAAATAGTTTTGTTTCCTGTTTCAGTAGTCTTATAGCATGTTTTGCTTGTGTGCTTTGTTTGTCGTGTAGATCTCGGCTGTTTCGTCGATCCACGGTTTCTCAAAGACGTTGATGTGGTCTCATCAGTGCGAGAGCAAGGCAAGTCATACATCACAATTGATCATATTGTACCCAATTTACAAATGACCCGCGTTTCTATTAAATATTGCATTGTTTTACAATATCATGTGGGATGGGTCCTATTACTCAGCTATATGTTGTTTCCCTTACGCCATTGATAACTTGGGTATTAAGAAGACTAGAAGTTGTTTTAGGAGATGCTTAGCCATGCTTAGTTCAACTAGCCCACAAATGGGGAATCAGATTAATGCATAGACTTTGATTATTGGCATAGCTTTGGATTAGTGCCACCGCAATGGTGTTAGTTAATTAAAATACACTACATGGTGGGCTGTGGGTGCATGGTTTTGCTAGTTGTGCCCATGGCGATTATGGACCGGTTCGCGGGAAACCCTGGAAGAATTTATCGTGCTTACCACAAGCCAGCGTGGGCAACGGCTGGGCTTGTAGTGTAGCTTTCCTCTAGCCGACGTACCCAGGCGAGGGTGGGCGTGATGGAGTTGGATCGGCCGGGGTGTCCGGTTGATCGGCTTCCGGATTCACCGCGGCACGAGAGGGGGGCTGCCCGTTGCCTGCTAGGGACGGGGGCGAACCCTGAGGTGTGGTGCGATCAGCTAGAGGGGGTTATGCGAAAGGTCCTGTCACGGCCTCTTTCCAGTATGTCGTGGAGACATGTCGGCGCACGGGAACGTGTCGTGGGGCTGTGTCTTGTGGGTACAGTTGTACACCTCTGATCAGAGTAAAACTATTCGAATAGCCGTGCCCGCGGTTATGGGCGGTCGACCAGATTCACCGTGATTAGTCTCACCCCTAGTTAGCTAATGGAACTGGTTAGTTCAAGTGGTGGTTTGGGCCTGACTCAACGTGGTGTAGCATTGAGCAGTGATCGGTTAATATTGATTAACTACTACAACTGTTTTACTACTTTCAACTACTGCTTTTAAATGCCTGCTTTATTGCAAAAGAACCTTTAGCCTCCCTTGGATATATCCTGCATCATACCTTCTCTTCCGGTATGACTTGCTGAGTACAGTGGGTAGTACTCAGTCTTGCTCTCTTTTCCCCCACACTAGAGATGAAGTCCTTCTCAGTTGGAGATGTCTCGAAGAAGTTGGTTTCGTCGCTGCCGTCAAGGATGCTTATGGAATGGAGTCGCCTCGCTGCAAGAGTCAAGTCTTTAGGCTTAGCTCGTTTTTACCTTTTCCACTGCATTTGTAATCTTTTTGTAAGACGTGGATCTGTATGTCAACAATTGTTGTTTGTGTACCCTGGCTGGTCCTGGACAGGGGTTTAATGCACATTCAGCTTAGAAATTCTGGTTCGTGAATTTCTGGGCGTGACAATCACCGTCTCTGGCGATGTCAAGATCGCCTTGGCGTGTGCGGAGCAGCTCGCCGACAGCTTGGCGGTGGCCACCGAGCCGGTGGAGGCCAGCGGATCCCCGGAGGCCTCCGCATCCCGCGCCTTCAAGAAGCGCATCACCTCGGGCGATGAGGTACCCGTTAAGGAGATCCCTCTTGGCGATGATCCGTCCAAGACCGCCAAGATTGGCGGCAACATAGACGCCAAATAGGAAAGCGCGCTCATCTCCTTGCTATGGGCGAACTCCGACATCTTCGCTTGGAAGCCGTCGGACAAGCCTGGGGTCCCTAGGGAGGTGATCGAGCACCACCTCGCCGTGCGGCCGGACGCCCGAGCCATCCGGCAGAAGGTGTGGCGCCAGGCCCCGGAGCGGCTAGCCTTCATCTGCGAGGAGGTGACGCGGCTCCTGGAGGCCGGCTTCATCCGAGAGATCATCCACCCGGAGTTGCTGGCGAACCCGGTGGTCGTTCCAAAGGCCAACGGCAAGCTCCGGATGTGCATCGACTACACGGACCTCAACAAGGCATGCCCTAAGGATCCCTTCCCTTTACCATGCATAGATCAGATAGTCGACTCCACTGTGGGGTGCGACCTTTTGTGTTTCCTAGATGCTTATTCAGGATACCATCAGATTCGCATGGCTAGGGAAGATGAGGAAAAAACTGCTTTCATTACTCCTGTAGGCACCTTTTGTTATACAACTATGCCTTTTGGTTGAAAGAATGCAGGCCCTACTTTTCAGCGCATGACTCGCATTATGTTGAGGAATCAAATAGGGCGTAATGTAGACGCATATGTCGATGACTTGGTGGTAAAGACGCGCCACCAAGATACGTTGTTACAAGATCTAGCCGAGACTTTCAACAGCCTTAGGTCCACGTGCATGAAACTGAACCCCGAAAAGTGTGTGTTCGGTGTGCCGATGGGCAAACTTCTCGGTTTTCTATTCTCATCTCGAGGCATAGAAGCTAATCCCGAGAAAATACGCGTAATAGAGAGGATGCGCCCCCCAGTAAACTTAAGGATGTGCAGTGTGTCACCGGATGCATGGCCGCCCTAAGTCGATTTTCCTATTTTTTATCTTAATTTTGTATTTTTTATCCAAATGTTTTCGGTTTTGTAGTTTTAACTATTTTAACCCTAGTTTTAACGATTTTTTTTATTTTTATCTTAAATATCACATCAACTGTGTCTGGTGACATATTTTTGGCAAATAGATAACATTTTTTTTGTAGTTAGTAAGGATGATATTGTTATAGTTTTAAAATACCAACTTACTGCATTAAAGGCTATATAGCATTGTTTTTTTTTCACTGGAAGGACTGCAGGGCTTTGCCTGGCACTATATTTTCATTAAAGAAGGAAAATATTTACAGGGCTATATAGCATTGTTGATAGCTGAAAAGTTAAGTTGCTGAAAATCAGGTGTATATGCTTCAGAAAAGTAAGAAAACAAAAGGTAATGGAGTTTGGGGGCACACGTCCTAATACAGTAAAAGTTAATATAGAGGTAGTTAATATAGAGGTCAATCTATGCAAGCAAAGATCTTCGAATATTCATGGAGGGCCATGTTTGGAATATTTGCATATAAGAGATCGGTGTAAAAATATTTAAGGAGATTTTATGAACCATGCAATGAGATTATTAGAAACAATTTATTTTAAACATGACAGTTCTAAGGAACAGTTTACCGGACCACACTGTTGTTTGTTCTACAACTCTCTACTTTTAGCATTATTACTTTCTTGATATGTTGAGCACACTTTCGCGTGAATGTGTGAAACACACATTTCTATATAAATAGAAGGAAAATGGAAGGTATACTCAAGAGATGTGTCAGCTTAGCCCTATACTAATTTGAATCTTTTCTTGTCCTTTTCTGAAATAGAATGATGATTTGTGTAACTATAATGTAAAATGTAACATACCCAAAATTTTCAATATGGAAGTTTGATTGCACTGAGAATATTAAGACGTGTAAATTTGTAATGGCCAAGTCAAAATGACATAAATAGATAAAATAGAATAGGCATGCCAAAATTTTCATAAAACTTGTAGTGCTACCATAATAAGCTCAACTTACTCAACCCTTTTAATTCAAACACTACCACAGAAAAGGCTATTGGTGCTGGTTGGGAACCCGGCATAGGTGCTGGATATGCCGGATTCCTAATCGGCACCACGAAGGCGGTACTGATGTGGAAATCAAATAGGTGCCGGTTCCGATGTCAGATTTGGAACCGGCATCAATAACGTTTGTCTGCAACCCTGAGCACAACAACATTGAATGGCAGAACCCAAATGCAGAGATGCTATCCTTCATCATGTCAATCCATCTTCTCTCATGCTTGATCTCCCAATTGAAGTTGGTGTTTACTCCAACAAGATGATACACTCAGAAGTGTCAATATCATGGTTGACAGGTCCCTTCACTTTGACACCTAGTTGAATCCATGGCATCTTCATGATGCCAGCCATATCAGTGGCAATGTCGAACAAGAGCACAATCTCCTAGTAATCCCAGTACATGATTCCACTTCCATAGGCCATCTTCTTGTTGTTGCAGTTAATTTTGGTGTGCACATAAACCGTCGTACTGGACATGGCCCAGCAACTTGTATTTGAGGAGAAGGTAGCAAAGCATAACTTAGTCCTGTTATCCTCAATGGTCCTAGCACCAACTGCATTGACTATCTTGAACTTGCTAACTGTATTCTCCTAAAAATTATCCACTGGGTCGAACGCGAGGCCGATGCCTTTATTAAACCTTGCGATGTGTTTAGTTGTACCAAGGATCAGTTGGGCTTTTTGCGTTGTTGGGTTAGCTATGAACAAGATGGGCGCTCGTGAGTGGAACATAAAATAAATTGGAGTATAGAGGATGCAGACAAGACCATTGGTTGAGGCTAGGAGACTTAGAATCCCATTTTCTAGGCAGCAACCAAGAAAGTACAAGACCATTGGTTGAGGCTAGGAGACTTAGAATCCCATTTTCTAGGCAGCAACCAAGAAAGTCAAAGCCTGAGGGAATGCCAACAATGTCAGGCGTTGATCAGAGCACATCAATGGCTTCAACATTGCTAGTATATGCACCCAAATGTCTGTCTGGGAGATCCATGTGGATAAGTGCAGGGCACAGCGGGCAGAGCCTTGCTTGCCAAGCAGAGAGCGGGGCGTTGTTGGTGAGAATCCCATAGTATTTCTTTGATATGACCTTAAAACAGGTGGCCAACTTGAATGGAAGCCGTGGCAAAATGTTACATCTTGTGACATCATCTGGGATATCACTGTGTAATGCCTTCTCTAATATTCTTGGAGCCATACTGTATCAGTGTATGAAAAACACTATCAGAGAACATGAAAAAAAATAAAGTGGTGCTTAATACGGAATGTTAACTATTGTGTGCATAACAAATATTGGTTAATTGAATTATACACTGTTTTAATAGCATACATGCATCCTTCAACATTGCTTAGAAAACTTTTGTGCACATATATTGCAGATGGCATTATATGTTGTACATCACACACTAATATAAATGTGTAGAACATTTCTTTCCTATTTCTAGCAATCCCGTTAATTCCAAAGTTGTCCAAAATAAATGGCTTATATATACTCCAAGATTGCTGAAAATATAATGTAAAATGTTGCAGTTACACTCCAGCCTCTAATAACCATGTTAGCCTAGCTCTGTAAGTTGAGCTAGTGGTCCCACATTCATAGAGCATCCCACTTCATCTTTTGTTATTTCTTTGTGTAAAAGGGTTAACACAGAGGTAATATGGTTGGAGTGAACTGGGTATATTAACTGGCCCAATGCTATCTAAAGTTTCCATGCGAGACTGTTTCCCACCAAACGAACAGTTGTACCTAGTGAGCGTAAACCGGAACTAGAACCTGCACACCGGATAAACCATACTATGAACGGACTGGGACATTAAAGCTGGTGTGAATTAGTGGACCATTTCAAATATTATATAAGTTTATCTAGTCGAATAAAGCAATTATATAAGCAGTGCAAAGCTATCCTTGAATACACTTCATACTTTCAATGAGATGATTACACAATAATTAACATATGGAATATTCATAGGTAAAATTACCCAATAGCACCAAGTACCTTGTTTATAAACCCAATGGATAAAAAATGATTCCATGGCAGACTAACAGCCAAATGAGGGAGGGTGATGGTTACTACTAACACATAAGCCCATAATGAGTTCCCCGATGACAGAATGGTTGGCCCGATTTGCGGAAGGGTGAATGGTATAAACAACATGGTGGAGTGGAGAGTGTTTGGAGATATATTTTAGGCATAATTGATTCCCTCGATTTCATGCGGATAAATCGGTGTTCATTCACTAATCCATTTTTAACCGGTGACCCACTTGCTAGCAACTAATCTATGCTTCCAACACTTAACCAACAATAATTTTTTGCCTTGAAGTTTGCTAGTTATGTTTGGCATGCTTCGTTGTATACTTTGAAACTATTGAAAGAATGAAAACTATGATATTTCAGATTTGAGATTCAAGTCATACCTTAATTCACGATATTCCAACTGCAAAGGCTGTGCAAGGGATCAGTGCGAGGAAATAGCCACTGCGGCAAGCTAGGAGAGCCAGGGCGATGTCTTGGTACACAAGCCGAAGAGCTGGAGCGATGACTAGAGCGTGGGGAGAGAGGGTCGGCAGCGCGGCGTTCACAAGAGGAGGAAGATAGGGGATTCGGGGGATTGAGGCGAACCCTAGTTGCCTTTACCTTCTCTGTTTTGGTGCCTTTGGGCCTTGGCAAATATTTGGGATCAATGTTCTAGCAAGGCCCAATTTCTATCTCCTAGCGAACGTTAGCTACCTTTATCTCCTAGTTAGCCCACCTATTTGCCTTGTCACCACCTATAACCGACATAATTTGCCCCAAGTAGGATCAGCTTTAATCGACCAATGAGTAGTCGGGTTAGTCGGTCAAATAGGTGAATTTTGGGCATTGCAATTTTTGGAAAGAACTTCCTCTATATATTTTCGTTTGAATGCATCACAAAAGTGTTGAAAGGAAATAACATAGAGAAGGCTTCTCTCATTTTTTACTATCTACAAACCAGATCCGGTCAACATTCATCTATTGCAAGTTGTTCTTCGTTTAAAACTGTTACTAAGTCATGCAAATATCACAATAAATGTGTCTAGTGACATATTTTTGGCAAATAGATGACATTTTTTTGTAGTTAGTACGGATGATATTGTTATGGTTCTAAAATACCAACTTATGAAATGTAAAGTTGCTGAAAATCAGGTTGTCTATGCTTTAGAAAACTAAGAAAACAAAAGGTAAGTTGAGTTTGGGGGCACATGTACTAATACAGTAAATTTAATATAGATGTCAATCTATGCGAAATATCAAAGTGAGCAAAGATCTTGCAATATTCATGGAGGGCCATATTTAGGATATTTGCATATAAGAGATCGGTGTAAAAATATTTAAGAAGATTTTATAAATCATCCAATGAGATTGTTAGAAACAATTTATTATAAACATCACAGCTCTAAGGAATAGTTTACCGGACCACACTGTTGTTCGTTCTACAACTCTCTACTTTTAGCATTACCACTTTCTTGATATGTTGAGCACACTTTCCCGTGAATGTGTGAAACACACATTTCTATACGAATAGATGGAAAAAAGGAAGGTATACTCGAGATATGTGTCAGCTTTGCCCTACACTGGTTTGAATCTTTTCTTGTCCTTTTTTGAAATAGAATGATGATTTGTGTAATTATAATGTAAAATGTAACATACCCAAAATTTTCAATATGGATGTTTGATTGCGCTGAGAACATTAAGACGTGTCTTAAAGATTTCTCCTCTGCGATTTAGGGGGGAAATGTAAATTTGTTATGGCCAAGTCAAAATGATATCTAGATAAAATAGAGTAGGCATGCCAAAAATTTCATAAAACTTGTAGTGCTACCGTAACAAGCTCAACTTACTCAAAACATTAAATTCAAACACTACCACAGAAAAAGCCATTGGTGCCAGTTGGGAATCCAGCATAGGTGCCAGATATGTCAGGTTGCCAACCGGCATCACGAAGACGGCGCTGATGTGGAAATCAAATAGGTGTCGCTTCTGGTGTCGTTTTAGAACCAACACCTATAATGATGAATGAGCCAAAAAGAATGCCGGCTCTGCTCGAATCAAGCCGACCTGAGCACATCAAGAACTTCAAGAACAAATCAAGAACATCATGAACATAGAGCACAAATCAAGCCGACCCGAGCACATCAAGAACACATAATTAACTTCAGTAATACATCAAGAATATCATGAGCACATTAACATCATGGTCTAAAAGGAGCCTCTTCCTTCGCGTCGCTGGCCGTCACCTTGTCCTCCACGCCGGCCTTCTCCAGCTCCGCCACCTTCGTCGAATGGAGATGAGGAGGACGGCGCCGCTGCCTTCTACACCACCACCACCATTGCTGCCGCGGGAAGCCGCCGATGTCGTGGTCGCCCGATGGAGAGGAGGAGGTGTGAGCCTTCCTTCCCGTTGGATGTAGTGGAAGGAAGAGCATGCTGCCGCCTCCGCTCCCGCTGTCTATTCTCCCTCCTGATCTGGCGGATGGAGGGTGCCACCGCCGCCTCCCCTCCCGCCGGATCTAATAGAGGGGAGAGCACCGCCACCAGGCCGCCGCCGCCTCTGCCAGGCCACTGATAGAGGTAGCGAGCAGTGGGGAGAGAGAGAGAGGGAGAGCTGAGAGGAGAGATAAGACTGAGGGAGAGAGAGGGTGCATGGGTGAGGAGATAACAGGAGGTGGTAGCCTTATCTCCTTGCGGGTTGTGGGCCTTGTCAACTATCACAGGCTTATCCTCTCACCAGCTCGGCTCGATTTTTAGGTGCCGATTTTTAAAGACGACACATATAATATATTACAGGTGCCAGATTATTTAAAATACAAACACCTATCTTTGCTTAAATGTGCCGATTTTATTTATTTTTATCCTTTCATGGTGAGAAAAACACTACAGGTGTCGGTTTTAACTGTTCTGACAGCTATACTGCTGACCTCTATGTGCATTTCTGTAGTACCACTGATGATAAAAATATGAAAACCTTAGAAAAGGTTCACCCACGGGGGCAGGGGACGGGGTGGGGTGGGGGTTAGGGTAGGGGTGGGCAACTTCCCTATCTGAATTTCATTGAATTAGAAAAAGGTAGGGATTACATTAGCTGTAGCGTTTCATACAGGTGAGAAGGAAAGAGAAGCAATGTTTCTAGTGTGTCTCTATAGGGCGGTCACAATTACGTCGGTGTTCCACCTAGTGCGTGGAGTCTTCTACGCACAGCTGTAATAACTTTTGTATGGACGACGCTTCTCCTCGGAAGACCATGTCGTGTCTGTGATCCCTTCTTTCTATAAAGTTAGGATCCAAAGCTGCCTCCTCAATTCGCCACGTCATCAACATTATATAAGCCGTTCGATCAATATGTACATCAAATATACACCATTGGATCTTCATTTATCTACATGAGAAAAAGGCCCAAATTGCTAGGTCGGCCCAGCTAGACCCACCTCCACTCCCGCACTCCAATCGACGCACGCAAATGTGAAGCCCAGCCCACATCCCACATCCTCTCTCCAATGGTTTCTCCCGTCTTTACCACATCGCACATCCACCGCTGCGGCAGGCTGCCGATTCCCCGCGTTCCCCATCCTCCGCGCATGGCAGCCGTGGATTCATATGCATCTCCACACTAGTATCTCTCCAATCACTCTAATGATCTAACACATATATGGTGCTATATATGCTTTTCACAAAGTCCCCATCAAGAGTGATGTCATATTTCCGGTTGAAAAAAGAAGAATGAGGTGAGATACACAAGTTAGATCTTAAACTGATTGGTTTCTCTCTTGTGTTAGTGTATATGTCAGTAGTTAATATCATTTTCTCATTTTCAAGGTGCTGATGCAACTGATATGGATCTATACCATATATGTATTTACGTATCTTTTGTGACTCTGAATCAGCTCAGTAATATTGGTATTTTGAAAGTTTTCTGAAAGTTACGAACACGCAAGGAGTTAATCAAGGATGAGATCCTTGATTAACTCCTTGCGTGTATATTTAAACATCTGCATATATAGTACGATTATCACTAATAGCTGGGGAATATATATGCAGATGTTAGTATTCTTGATTGTTTAATAGTTTAGTTATGATTCCCCAGCTATTAGTGATAATCGTGCATAGATGTTTAAATATAACTTGATAGTTTTTTTCAGTTGCGACTATCAATTTTGCATGGTAGTCATCGACCAGGTTTGCTACATGCCTTGACAGCACATTCGTGGTCAGGTATGCAAAACAACGAATGTGCTTCTATGTGCATATATGGCATATTTATATAATAACATATACGTAATAATTGTTACGTCCTGCTGAATGTATATTGCTTACCATAATAATATACTACCTCCGTTTTTTAATAGATGACGCCGTTAATTTTTTCTCACATGTTTGACCATTCGTGTTATTCAAAAAATTTACGTAATTATAATTTATTTTGTTATGAGTTGTTTTATCACTCATAGTACTTTAAGTGTGATTTATATCTTATACATTTGCATAAAATTTTTTAATAAGACGAATGGTTAAACATGTGAGAAAAAGTCAACGGCGTCATCTATTAAAAAACGGAGGGAGTATGATATTCTAGCATCTTATACATGAACTTATTAGCATTCTATTACAAGGTTAACTATACTGGTTCTAAAACTTAGCTAAAAGGACCAGTGAGAGGGTGAGCTGTACTAGGAAAGACATCATGCAAAATAAAAGCTGTACTATGAAAGATACCATGTAAAATACAAAGCTATCAAGTCGATGAGGTAAGCAGTTACAGTACACCTATTTTCCTTTTAGGCTCAGTTCATATAGAAACATATAAAATAATTCGGGATAATTTTATTCATGCTGTATATTTTTCAATCTTCAATATCGAGTTAGCAGCCTTTAATTTTGTTGTTTCGATATTTGCTCTATCCATTCAGCAGCTATGTATTTCAGCTGCAATTATCCTATGCACACACCAAACCTCCTGCACTCATGCACTCGGCTGTTATAGGCCCTCCGATTCTGATCCGACGAACACGGTCTAAGCAGAGGTGTTTTTACATAAAACCGCCCGCATCATCCATACAAATTTACAGATGACCCCTTGCTTTCTTTCCTCTGCTCCGTACTCCTCCCCAGATCAATCCCCATTCCCAAACCTTCAACTACTAGTAGTTTTTTCATCTCAAATGCTATGCTCATATTGCATGTTTGAAAATTCTCTATCATTCTCGCAGCAATACGCGGGGTGTCATCTAGTTCCAAAGATGCCAAAAACATAGCAGGTGTACAAGGTCCTGTATTCGAAGACGAGGATAATGGCCGGCGGTTGTAGCTGACCCATGTCCACCATAGAGGAGATACTTGGGGGGATCCTAAGAGCAGTCCAGAAGGTTCTTGCAAATGGGCACCAGAAGAAGAGGTGATCTGCGTCCTCGTCCTGGTGAAGACAAAGTTCACACCTTACCATGGAGACCATCTTCTTTTTTAGCAGATTTTCTTTTGTGGATAGCCTATTCTATAAATTCAAAGTGTGTTTGATTAGAATTTTTTGATTAGAAGTGTTTGGCATATGAGATTATTTGATTTTATATTTCGAGATTATTGGCGAGTGGTTTTGGAGATGATTAATTTTCAGGTCATGAACAGGATTGTGATTGTCTGATGGTTGTGGTCAGACCAGCTAGGGTAGGCCGGTCAGACCGGAGTTATGCGTGCGGTCAGATTGGCTAGCTCGCGGTTTGACCGGCCGGCTCTGTGTTGATTTCGGTTTCAGGTTGTTTCTTTGGATATCCATGGAAAGTTCGTGTTTATGGCTTCTAGATGGATATTATGCATATGTAATACTGTTGTGTGCTAACAATGAGTCAAGTTAGAGAGAACTTGTGCTCAGAGATGGTTTCTTGGTTGATGCATGTGTAGGTGAGTCTTAATGTCTCGGGAGAGCGTTGCCGGGGATGGACCAGAGTTAACTTGGGAGAGATGACGTTCGAATGATCAGGATATTATGCGGGATGCTTAGGCTAAAGAACAATACATGTGGTTGGCGAAGATTCCATATGGCATACGATGGAGATATTGTGTGTGTATGCGATGGGAGTTGAATTTGGAAGGAGCCCCAATTTAGTACAAATTGGAGTCTGTAAAGCTTGTTTCCTATACGGGAAGGTTTCCTAGGGGATTAGAACTTCTTGTACAAGGTTGGTTGATGGCTTTAGGCTGTCTACCTCGGATATAAATAGAGAGGGAGGGTGTGACCTCCAGTATCGATTTTGAGAGAGTCGAGTTTAGGAAAAAGTTAGGGTTTCGAGTTTAGTCAAGATTTTCTTGAGGAGTGCTGTTGTTTCACCTTGAGAGATCTTCATTTTGTGCTTGTTCGGGTGTGGCCGTCCAACTGGCGGGGCACCGGCAATCAGACCGACGGCATCGGCGCGGTCAGACCGGCGGCGGCGACAGGTGACTTTGGCGCATCGGGCGGTCAGACCAGAGCTACTAAAACAATTGACAGAATGAAACTATGATATTTCAGATTTGAGATTCAAGTCATACCTTAATTCAAGATATTCCAATTGCAAAGGGTGCGCAAGGGACCAGTACAAGGAAATATCAACTGCGGCAAGCTGGGAGAGCCAGGGCAATGTCTTGGTGCACTAGCCGGAGAGATGGAGCAACAACTAAAGCAAGGGGAGGGAGGGACGGCGGCGCGGCGTTCGCAAGAGGAGGATAGGGGATTCGGGGGATTGAGGCAAACCCTAGTTGCCTTTGTAGGTGCCTTTGGGCCTTTGGGCCTTCGGGGGATTCTCTGTTTAGGTGCCTTTGGGCCTAGGCAATTTTTTGGGATCATTGTTCTAGCTAGGCCCAATTTCTATCTCCTAGCGAACTTTAGCTTCCTTTATCTCCTAGGTAGCCCACCTATTTTCCTTGTCACCACTTATAACCGACATAATTTGGTCCAAGTAGGATCAGCTTTGACTGACTAGATGCACTAGAGCACCCATTAGCCTTTATGAAGTGCTTTTCTACCAACCAATGATTAATCGGGCTAGTCAGCTGAATAGACCAATTTTGGGCACTACAATATTTTAGAAACAGGAACTTCCTCTGTGCGGTCCCTTTGAATGCACCATAAAAGTGTTGGAAAAAATTACATAGAGAAGTCTTCTCTGTCATTTTTTACTATCTACAAACCACATCTGTCCAGCATTCATCTATTGTGAGTTCACTACTACAAAAACGTCCATAGGGACCGGCCTTATAGGTGCCGATTTGGAAAAAACCAGCACGTATAAGCCGTTTCCCGCGCTAATTCCCCTGAGTGATGAGTACTGGTGCTGGTTTTTGTTTACACCCAAATTTGGCACCTATGGACGAAATAGGGGAAAATTGCCAAAGTTTGGAAAGTACCGGGTTTCCTTCACAGGGTCGGTCAGACCGCAGGTATATGGGCGGTCTGACCGGCTAGTAGGGTCGGTCTGACCGCAGGTATATGGGCGGTCAGACCGGCAGGCCCCGAGTCCGAGTCTGTTTTCGTCGGGTCTCGGGTTTCCTTGCTCGGGAAGTCATGTTTCGTGTTTCCTTTGGTTTCTATCCCGAGTTGGGCATGTAGAAGGGCCTGTAGAGGGCAAGACCAACCCCTATTTAAGGGACAAGGCCGGTTCATTGTAAAACCCCCGAATACAATCTACTTGAATCGTTCTTTTACTATGTTTTCTATTTTACCCTAGTTTAGTCCATCTTTGTCGGTTTGCGCCGTAAACCGTCCGCCGCCGCTGCGAGAGTGCGATACCTCTTTGTAGGTTTGTCCTGAAAACCTTCCGTTTTGCCCACGAGACGGGTAGTTATCCTTATATCGATCTAAATTAGCCTAGAGGCTGATTTTAATCTCTAAATTGGCTCCGCTAGCCGGTTTAGCTTTTCTTTTTGCAAAACCCATCTTGATTTGGCCCTTTGGCTAGATCGAGGTGGTTGGCGACTCCATATCACCGCAAGGTGTTTAGGTATTGCGATAGTGCTTGTCGACTTGTCACAGAAAGTTGCCAACACGATTTTTGGCGACTCCGCTGGGGAACGATCTAATTGGCCATATCACGGCCGAATTTCGTTTAATCTAGTCACTTTTTGGTTTCGGCGAGTCAAGAATTTCGGCCAAACGGCCGAAATCAATCTACACAAAATTCGTCACTGCTGCCACGTATTTTTGATTGGATCAATCTATTTGGCGGCGATACTGTGCGGTCATCAAGTTAATTGCTGCCATCGATTCATCGATTTCCCATCTAATCGAGTGTTTCGGCTATACAGCCGGAATCAATTTTTATTCTCGCGTGGAAACAGCAACAAGCGACCGCCAGTATCCTTGCTGTACACGGCAGGAAGATTTGAAACTCAATCCAATTCGATCTACCGTGTATACGGGTTCTGAAAATAAAAAAAAAAAGATCAGGCTATCCAAGCCGATCTACTACTGTTCGGTAAAATAAAAAAAAGAAGAAGACAAAAACCGATTCAATTTGTATCGGTTACACTATGAAGCTTTAGATTAGTTTCCAAATTGTGCTAAGTCCACTCGGTTGATTATAGATCAAATATTTTTGCCGAGTACAGTAGCGTACCGACGGAAATCAAGATCGTATATTAATTTATTCGGTCAAATATTTCAGCTATGAGCAATATGGCCAGATTTAATCAAGGAATTTCTTCATCAACTATGATGAGCGGGAAACGAGTTCAACGGGATTACTACACAATACATTAGGACCGATCAAGGCGTCGTGAGAGGAAACGTCGCGCTACCTCAAGTTGTTGTTTCACCGAAGGTAACCTCCGATTCGTCCAACCCGTCCTTTGCTAATAATCGTTGTGTAGATGCATATGCTACCTCTAGTTTTGCTCCTATACAATATGCTTATAATGCTATTGGGGGGTCAACGGGTGTTTATACGGCCGATTACACAGGAATCAGCTATATGCAAAACCGAGCTGACAATATGACCGGTCGTGACACCGGTCTAACCGCATGCTTTGCCGGTCAGACCGTGCCCACTATGGCCGGTCAGACCGTGTACTACGCCGGTCAGACCGTGCCTACCATAGCCGGTCAGACCGTGCCCTATTCTGGCCAGATCGGACCTCCTGTGGCCGGTCTCACTGCACCACTGACCACCGGTCAGACCGGGCCATGGGCCGGTCAGACCGGTTCCCTGGGAATTTCTCCAGGTTTTCATACCACGACTAGCAGTACTGATTTTAATTATTATTTATCACCTGTTAATACTGTTAGTCATGCTATTCCACATATCCCTAATGCCTACAATGATATTAATAGGGGATATCCTCCCGATACTAGGTATGGCCAATATAACAATATTATGCCGCAACAACCACCTTTTAGGCCACCAAGTCCACCACCAGATCCACCAAAGCCTGAAACTGTGGAGGATTGGTTTCGAAATACTATCAGGGAGAATTTCGCAAAGCTATGGAATCGTGCTAGGGAGTACCAAAAGCCGTATCCTGATTTTTATGATATTATCCCATATCTTCGTGGTTATAAAATTCCTGAATTTACCAAGTTTAGTGGTGAGGATAGTGGGACCACATGGGAGCATGTAGATCAATTTTTAGCGCAATGTGGTGAGGCTAATTGGGATACATGTAAATTGCACTTGTTTTCTTTATCTTTGTCCGGTACTGTTGTTGCATGGTTTACTTCTTTACCGGCAAATTCTATTTCTTCCTGGGCTCAATTAGAACAAAAATTTCATGATTATTTTCACACTAATGAAACTGAGCTTAAGTTGTCTGATTTAACATCGGTTAGGCATAAATGCAATGAATCTGTTGCTGATTATATTGAAAGGTTTAGAGATATTAAAAGCCGATGTTTTAGTTTGAAAATAACTGATAAATATATGGCTAACATTGCATATGATGGATTGCTTGATTCTATTAAAGAGAGATTGAATGGCCAAATATTTCTTGATGTTGATCATGTGTTGCATGAAGCTCTGGCTCAGGAAAGCCGAGTGGATGACAATAGCTGAAATGCTAGTTTAAATGATAGTGCAATATCATGTATAGCCAAACCAAGCGATGGTTCAGATTGTGTTAATAATTTGTGCAATAATGCCATAACAATTATAGCCGAACCAAATATTGGTTCAGATTGTCTTGCTAGCTTGGATAATGACGCAACAACCATTATGGCCGAACCAAGCGATGGTTTGGATTGTGTTATTAGTTTAGACAATGATGGAATAGCCGAACCAAGTGATGGTTCGGATTATGTTTCTAGTTTAGACAATGACATCATTGAAAATATAGCCGAACTAAGTGACTGTTCGGATTATATCACAAGCGAAAGTGAAATAGCATTGTCACCTAAGACCGAATCACAAATCGGTCATGTTGATGTTGGAAAAGATAATGATAATGTCTTGCGGGATAGTAGTGAGATAGAATCTAAAATAGTTATGCATACATATCAAAGGCCGTATCCTGAACACGTAGATTCGGTCCCATACCCGCAAGGATTTGAGGTGCCCAATTTCACGAAATTCACATGTGAGGATGCTAGAACGACAATGGAGCATATCGGCCAATTTATTGATCAATGTGGTAAGGTCGGTAGTAATGATTTGCTTAAGTTAAAGTTGTTTCCTCTTTCTTTGTCAAACTTTGCATCTACATGGTATAGTTTGCTTGCTCCCAATTCAATTTCTACATGGTCACAAATGGAGCGTGAGTTTCATGATTATTTCAAAGGCGCAAGCTTGATGGAGCAAAGACCGATTGATACTTCATCGGTCACTTGTGAAACGATTTCGGTTACATCTATGCCTAAGACCGGAATTGTTAGTAATCCTCTCCCTGTTAGTTCTATTGATGTTGCCAAAAAGAAAGGGAAAAGTGTTATTATTGGGGATCCTCGGCCCAAAAATAGGATAAAAAATGTGAAGGCCGAAGATCATAGAGTTGCAAAGGATGAGTCATCTAGTTCCCAAAAGACCAAAAAGCCGAAGCTTACTTTTGAGATGCTTATGGCTAAGTACAAGAAAGGATTAGCCTGTCAACGATTTGATAATCAAACTAGTGGTTCAAAAAGACCAAGATCATCTCGTAGGGAGAGATTTGGTCAAACACCAAAGCAATCAGAGCCATCAACCATACCAACTCCATACAAACCTCTGGTTGTGATGCCATGGTATCCACATCCAATGTCACCGTTTGGTTATCCTTTTATGTATTACATGCCATGGATGCCTCAACCACCTATGCCGTGTCATCAAGGATGGAAGGAATCACCTAGGTCAGTGCCAAATCATTCATCCAACTCAAGACAAGACCGTTTCCCACAAAAGAATCGGTCCGGTGGATCAAAGGTGAAAAAGGTGAAGAAGGTGTGGGTGAGGAAAGAAGCCAAAGCTCCGGAGGTCGTTGCTATCAATGAGGAATCTCAAGATGTTCATGTACCTACTGGAGATGCGGCGAAAACTATACAAGCGGAGAAGACTGAAGCCAACGCCGTTGCTGTCGACATCGGCGGTCTGACCGAGACAGCTGGCCAGTCTGACTGCCAGACAACGGCTGGTCTGACCGACCCTATTGGCCGGTCTGACCGACAGCTTGTGGCTGGTCTAACCGGGCCTAGAGGCCGGTCTGACCGGGGGGCATTGGAGAAGAGTGGGAAAATTGAGAGCAATATAGGAGCTTCCACTTCAACCAAAAATATGAAGAATCATTGCTTAGCTCCTGGAAAACAACCACAGCCAAAGTGGATACCTTCTGGCTTATCTCGCTCTCAAAAGAGGAGGCTATAGCGTCTTCAGGCCATAGGTCAAAAAGAAAAGGAGGCCGAAGATGTGGAGAACAAGACATGCAATAATTTAGAGCCTCGAACGGCACCTAGGCAAGTGTGGAGACCCAAAGAGGTAGAAGTTAAGAGACCGGTGATTTCCCATAGTAGAGATAAATCCAATTTGATGAGAGGAGAATCATCGGTCATTAGAGATAAGTCTCCTTCACATGATGCTATGGGTGTTAGTGCGGTATCCATCTTGCCTTCGAAATTGTGCAATCAAGAAAGCCGATTTTGCTCGGGGGGCAAGACATTAATATGCTCGTGAAGAAATCAAGAGAAGATGAACAGCGATGGATACAACATCACATCTTTGAGCCGCCGTTTGTTGGATGCTAAGGCAAGGTATGGGTTTATTGTGTTCATCATCATATTATATGCCTATGCCATATTAGAACATTGCTTACTATCTAGCACATGTGTTTGCTTATTAAATTAATATTATACATACATGTTGCAAATGCCAGTTCTAAGTAGTGAAATTGGTAGGTTGGTATATAATTTGTTTGAAGTATGATTTGGCTCATGAGTCTTTGATATTTATTTAAAGCCAAATTGTATGTGTTTTTATGGATCACCATATAAGATATAGATTTTATAATTATTGCACCATGAAAGTTTTGCTTATTAGTAATTTGGCTAATGTCAATGGTCAACGTGATGATTTATTCTATAGTTGTGTCGGATCCCAGAACTAAAGATTCGGAAACCGATATATTTAACTGTATCAAGCCCTGGATCAGTATATTGATACAGGTTCAACAATCTGGATCTTCATCGCATACACTTGATCAAGGCTCCAAAGGAGATTTCTTTATGTAAAATAATAGGGTATTTACAAGGTTGTGGCTAACTATTACAGCAAAAGCTATAGAATGACTTAACTCTAATGTTTGGCTATAGACTTAAACCATCTGTCTAATCTATATTTGCGAATTAAGTTAGAATGAAACTAACTTATGTGATTGAACTCCCAGCTTCGGTAAGAACATCAATTCGACTCTGAAAAAGGGGGTTGAAGCAAGGGTGAGTACAACGTACTCAGCAAGCTATTATATTCAATAATGAATGCATGAAATGGTAATATCTGAGTAGAGCTAGGTTTACTTGCAGAAAGTAAAGAATATAGAGGAAGAAAGCCTAGAATGTTTTAAATGCAACAGTATTTAATAAAGTTTGGAATTAAGATTCTAACCAAATACCATATGAGTCCCAATGCTCAAATCCGTGAGCACGGCTATTCGAATAGATTCATTTATACTTTACTGCAGTAAATGTACACTTTACCCGCAATCCATGACGTGCCAAACACATTAGCCTTGTCATGACAAAGCTTTTCGGTTACTAACATCAGTGGTACCTGTTCCATGAACTCTAGTCCCCATGCGCTCTGAACGTAACGTTATCAGCAGCGAGAGGAGTTCTGGCGTTCCCGAGGTCTTTAGAGAGAACTGATTGTATGACACCATGTCATCGCAATCAGGGTTTACAAATAATTTGTGCACAATTCATCTCATATATTTACCTGCGCCTCGGTAAATATAAAAATTGCCCTTCGCGGCATAAATTTGCCTCCTACGCGAGGACTTAAGAAGAACCACTATACATAGGTACAACCTTTGCTAGATAACTTAATCAGCTAGGCAACCTGATTATCTGATCCTCGAAATACCACAGGTTGCCATCCAAATATAATAGACTCTACTGAAGAAGAGGAAGAACCAAATTCAATAAAAGCCATAAAATAGCAAGAAAGCAAGAAACGGTTAGAAGGGCTAGGGTTTAGGGTATAGCCTATCTTTTTATAGGGTCTTGGGATTATTGGGCTAGTATTGGCTGAAGTTGGGCTTTGGTAGAAGAATGGCTAGGATTTACTTGTTCTCGAGTCGATGCTGAAATAGGAAAGCATATCGGCTCGTATTCCATGTATAGGTTATAGGTAGTTGGAGGGTAAATGGTTGTGATGATATTATAGCTGGCATGGAGTCTAGATAGCAAGCTGATTGAGGTAGGATAAATATTAGCTAGGGTTTAGGTGTTTGCTAGTCGTTGCTAGAGTTGGGCAGTATAGCGACTAGAATTGGTATCTTCTCTAGCCGGTGTCAATAGACAGCATAACGGTTAGAGGGATAGGAGGTTTGTGTGGGTTTAGTGGGGCGGAAGTGTTACTCCGACAACCGTGAGTGGCGGCGGAGCGGCTAAGATCACACAGAGCCCGAGAGCTAATTGTGCGACGTGCTGTGGAGGTCGAGGGAATAGTGAAGCTCTGACAGTTGTACGCATCGAGGCGTGGGGTGCCAGGAGCAGCACTTCGACCATGGGTTTGGGTTTTACCGGGCTTTACAACCAACGGTCCGACGTCGGGGATAGTAAACCGCGAACATCCCCATGGAAGGCGTAAAGTCCCAACCGACGGCTTTTTAGTGGCTAAAGGGTATTTTGGGTTAAAAAGAAATATTTGAAAAGACAAACATAAATTCAAACAGTATTTGAATAAATTCAAATAAAATATTAAAAGAGCAAATTTGGGGTCAAAAGATAGGGTTTGAGTTTAGATAAATTTAGGTCTAAGTTTCACTGGAATCAGATCTACGGTTTAAGAGACATGGGCTTCTAAAGAATAGGATTTGAATTAAATAGGGAAAATACAAAATGTTACTGTGCAGGGGCCCACCTGTCAGTCTTTATTTTTCTTTTTCTCTTCTTTCTTCTTCTTCCTCCCGTCATCTTCCTCCTCCTCTCCTTCTTCCCGTGTAACAACACAGAGAGAGAGAGAGAGAGAGAGAGAAGGGGCGCTGGGGCTCCAGTGGCCGGGGATCGGCGACGTCGGCGGCAACTTGTGTTCCCGGACGACGCGCATCTGGGGAGGATGGTTTCCGGCAGAGGGAGATGAGGAGTTGGCCGGAACGGCAAGTAGAAGAGCTTCTCTTCGGCTGCAAAGGAGGTAGTTGTGGTGGTTGCTATGGGGTGGGGGAGAAGGGGAAAACGGGAAAAATGGATTCGCCGGAGGGAGGGGGAGTCAGTGGTGCAAGGATTTAGCTAGGGGAACTATAGAGGAGGAGATCGACCGATGGCGGCGTCGGCCGGACTTGACAGGAGAGAGAGAAGAAGAAGAGCTCAAGGCTCGGATGGGGAAAAGAGGATGAGTTTGCCGGCTATTTATAGGCGGTGGACGTCGGTTCATGAAGGTCGGTTCGCCGGTAGAGGACGAGGAAGGCACGGCGACGGCTGCGTAGGGGAAAAGAAAACGGCGCCGGCCTCGTCTCCTGATTGGTCGGCAACGGCGGCGCGTGCACGTGGCGGCCGCAGAGGAATTGGCGGCGGAGAAGGAGGAGCACGGCTCGGCGACTGACGTCATGGATGATTCCTTGGCGACGACGGCAAGGTGGCGGCGGCGAGAACGCGCTCCGATGGCGCACGGCGGCGCCCACAGAAGGAAGGGAGGAGAGAGGAGGCGGCTCAGCTGAGGCTGGACCGACTTGGGCCGCATGGAAGAAAGGAGGGAAAAGGGAAATTCGGCCCAATGTCAAAAAGGAAGAAGTCTAATTTTATAGAAGTTTGGATGGCTGCAAATAATTTGAATAGGAAGTTTTGGAAGGAAATTTGGCAAAGGAGGGATTTTCCAATTTATTTGAGTGCAATGTTTTTGGAGATGGAATATAATGGACTAAATATCAAAGCACTCAAATGAGAGGGGAATTAACAATATAATTCCTCAAAAAATATATATATATATATATAGTAAATATATATATATATATATATATATATATATATATATATATATTCAGAGGAAAATGGTTGGAGGTAAAGATAAAAAGGGTTTGAATCCTAGATTTGATAGCAGGAATATTTGAAGAATTATTTGTGGCTAATAGGGAATCAATTTGGAAGAGGAGGATAAAATAAAAGTCTATTCTTCTTAGCACAAGAGCAATCATTTACAATATTTGCAATATTGCTATTCTTGTGCCGAATAGGAAATCAAGCCATAGAGATTAATGATGGCTAGATCAAAGGGAAGAATTTGGATATTTGAAATTTAGAAAGGGAACTAAGGATATGCTTGGAATCGAAGGATAGGTTTAAGATCAAAAGGATGGGTTTAACAATTAATTCCAATAAAATTGGAATTGCTTCGGTTTAAGTTCTAGCACAAAATGGGAAGGTTGCTTGGACCATAATTCATAAAGGTAAAAAGGGTTTTCAAACCAAATTTAAATAAAGGAAGTTTTAGCGAAAGAAAGTTTTAAATCGAAATCGAATCAAGAAATACCTCAAGATAGGTTTTAAATAAAAGTCATAAAAGAGATTAAATAAAATAAGAGGTTTTATGCAAGTTAGTTTTAGGAGGTCTCTCTAATTATATTTTCCTAGGTTTAAAAAAATTATTAAGAACATAAGAATCAGCATGATGTAAGATTAGAAAATTGCTAATTTTTAGGATGTTACAAGTTGTTTTCTTTAGAAACATTGGCATTGTTGATATTTTGCATACATGCTCAAGCCGATTACTTACATTTGTAGTTTATTGGAATTCATGTGTGTGAGGCATATGACTTTGGTGATTCATTATTGATCATACTTCAATTGGATAAGTGTTTTGATGCCATGATGATTATTGTTTCAAAAGCCATTTGAATTAGTATTCATCTAGGCATGTTAGTTGGATGTTATAGTTTTTCATATGTCTAGAGAGTAGGAATTTTGGTCCAATAATTTGATACACCATGCATTTGGCTATTATGTAAAGAAAAATTATATACTAAAGGCTGATGCTTGATTTTAAAAGTTTGGACGAAATTGGCAAAGTCATAGACTAGGGGCAGTTTGATCGGCATTGCACGGCCGGTCTGACCGGTGGTACCGGCGGTCTGACCGGCTCTGCATGGCCAGTCTGACCGGGTAGACAGGGCGGTCTGACCGGCATTGCGTGTTCAGTCTGACCGATCCCGGGCAGAGAGTTGGGGGGCACGTTACAATTAATCAAAAGGCCGAATTAATTTTGAATTCGGACATTTGTGCCCATAAGTTAGAAATAGCTTGGAGAATTCCTTTGATTAGATATTTGAAAGATCCTACACTTAAGGTTGATCGGAATATTCAGCGGCAAGTGTTCAAATATTATATCGCCGAAAAATAGATGGAGTATTGTTGAAGTACTTAGATAATGATCAATCTAAAGTTGCTAGGAGAGAAGTACATGAAGGGATTTGTGGAATTCATCAATCGGCCTGTAAGATAAATTGGTTGCTTAGGAGATTGGGGTTTCATTGGCTGAAAATAATTGATGATTGTTTCAAATACTATGAGGGAGTAAAGCTTGTTAATGGATCGGCAATGTTCAATTAGCGCCTACCGCTGTGTTGAATCCTATCATTAAACTATGGCCGTTCCGAGGTTGGGCTTTGGATTTCATTGGTCAAATTTATCCTTCATCATCAAAAGAGCATTGGTTCGTGCTAGTTGCAATGGATTACTTCACTAAGTGGGCCGAAGACGTGCCGCTCGAGAATATTACTTGAACGGAGGAAGTGAGAAGTTTTGCCGAATCTTATGATATTAAGTTGTTGAGTTCTTCTCTTTACTACACTTAGGCTAATGGATAAGCCGAGTCGAGTAATAAAACATTGTTGAAATTGCCGTTTTGCCAGTTGAGGTAAATCTTGGCTCTCTTCGGTATTTCAAGCAAGATGACTTGTCGGTTAAAGATTACAAGACCTTGATGGGAAGCAATTTTGAAGACGTCATCGACAAGCGTTTGAAGACTTTGAAGGAGATAAAGACACTTCAAGACGGTGTTTTCAGAGAGCAATTAATGGGAAATACTTGAAGAAATACTTCCCGAGCATTTGTCAAGATGCTTAGGAAGTCCTATGGCCGGTAATTGGATTATCGCCCTGAGATAATATGTTCTATGCTTTTAGGTTCACGTATGTTCACCAAAAAGGCAGGAGGGCATGTATTTACACCCAAATTTGGCACCTATGGACGAAATAGGGGAAAATTGCCAAAGTTTGGAAAGTACCGGGTTTCCTTCACAGGGTCGGTCAGACCGCAGGTATATGGGCGGTCTGACCGTCAGGGTTAGAGTCCGAGTCTGTTTTTGTCGGGTCTCGGGTTTCCTTGCTCGGGAAGACATGTTTCGTGTTTCATTTGGTTTCTATCCCGAGTTGGGCATGGAGAAGGGCTTGTAGAGGGCAAGACCAACCCCTATTTAAGGGACAAGGCCGATTCATTGTAAAACCCCCGAATACAATCTACTTGAATCGTTCTTTTACTATGTTTTCTATTTTACCCTAGTTTAGTCCATCTTTGTCGGTTTGCGCCGTAAACCATCCGCCGCCGCTGCGAGAGTGCGACACCTCTTTGTAGGTTTGTCCTGAAAACCTTCCGTTTTGCCCACGAGATGGGTAGTTATCCTCATATCGATCTAAATTAGCCTAGAGGCTGATTTTGATCTCTAAATCGGCTCCGCTAGCCGGTTTAGCTTTTCTTTTTGCAAAACCCATCTTGATTTGGCCCTTTGGCTAGATCGAGGTGGTTGGTGACTCCATATCACCGCAAGGCATTTAGGTGTTGCGATCGTGCTTGTCGACTTGTCACAAAAAGTTGCCCAACAGTTTTATCTATGACCCATCCGCCAACAAGGCCACTAACAAAACCCGGCACCTATGTGGATTAGTGTGGTGCAAAACAATAGGTGCCAGTTCTCACCAAGATCTGGCACCTATTTGAGTGATATGGGGCCCTGTGCAGTGTTATCTTCTTGGTGAGAACCGGCACCTATCAGGTGATGTGGGTCCCGGGCGGATTATAGGTGCACCTATGAGCCGATCAGCTTTTATATACTCCCCCACACTAGCTTGCCATTTGAGAGGTCTTCTTCCACATTTATTCCATTATCTAAAAAAATTAACTTTTCTACATACAAAGAACTGGATGGAGGGGTTGATCTGATCGGATGGGAGTACCTGTTGCCCCTGATGGAGAGCCATGCCTCAGCACAACGCCGGTGCACCACTCTCACGCCCGGAATTTCTATCCAAAATTCCAAACGCTTACATGTGTGTAAAATCCTCGTCCAGGAATCAACCGAAGCACACAATAACAAATTGATAATAGAGTACTAATCTTTATCTAATTAATAATCGAAAACGTTGAATAATTACAGAGGTAGATAGTTCCTCTCAAACATTAAAACCTAAGGAGCGGAAAATAAAGATAAAAGCGAGGGTGACTCCACTCCACAAGCAGCTTGACCAGAACATAGCCTAATCATCCTGAGCATCACCTTCACTATAGAAATCCTCCTCTGATGATTGAATATTACAAGGTGGGTACACGGAATACTCCGCGCACCACACAGCAAATATGTAAGTGCACAGGATAACGAAGGATGGCATAATACAACTCATTTGCATAAACAACATTTAAAAAACTTTAGAGAATATAGTAAAACAATTGTAATAATTAAGCAATATTAAATAAACGCTATACAACATACCCGTTACATAGGCCCAATCATAACTGAACAACCAACCCCAGTCGTACAGATCAAACCTCCAGTCCAGGAATATGCCATTCCAATCTAGGAGTCAAATTAATTATCACATTATTCATTATTATTCAATAGTGTGAGACTAATCACGAAAAACATTGTTCGACCCGCCCATAACCGCGGACACGGTTATTCGAATAGTTTTACTCTAGCTAGAGATGTATCACTGTACCCACAAGACACAACCCCACAACACGTTGCCATGCGCCTTAATACCACCACGGTACCTCAGAAAGGAGCTGTGACATTACCATCCGCATAACGCAATTCACAACAGTGCACTATTCCTGATTCATAATCACCCCCTCAAAAGCCCGAGGTACGAACTTATCACCGCTTCACAGTCTGATGCCCCGCAATGAACTATGCTATACAAAAGGTAAAGCCGTTGCCCATGCTGGCTTGTGGTTGGCACGGTTAATGTTTCACAACAGTAGCTCGCGAATCGGTCCTTAATTGTCATGAGCACGACCATCAAAACCGTGCGCTCACAACCCACCATTAATCAGTTTTTAGTTCACAATTAATTAATTAACCAATCACGATTGACCATTGTGAGCTACCATTAAATATAACCATAAATGATAGTGAAGCATGAATTATCTCATTAATGAGCTAATGTTTAATGTTTCTAAGCATGGCTAAGTATCCTATTACTTTAGCTAAAACCAATGGTGTTCCAGCTAATCAAATTATTAACCCATTTAAAAAGAATAAGTAATCAATATCAAACGGGCTTAACAAAGGACATAGGATAACCTCTCGGTGACATTCGAAAACAATGCATAAGTTGAATAAAAACAACAGCTTTAAACAGGATCAATATGCTCAAAGGGGTTTTTAGGATCTGTGTGACTTGCCTTGCGCTTCTTCAAAATCTTTTGTACCTTCTTCCGCAAAAACGGCCTCCTCCAGAACATCGGAAACTAAAGCAATTGAACAAAATCAACAAGACAGTATATAAACAAGCATGAACAGTACATCTGGATATTTTTAACATGTAGATCTTGATTTTAGAAAAATTTAGAAACTTGAACCACTTATTTCCAAGTTACAATGATTTAGTTATGAACTTTCTAAAATTAATCTGCTTTTAACCTAATACATAAAACTATTACGATTTATGACGCAATTAAGATTTTGTTTTTAGAGGAAAAAGGGCTTTATGACGTCGGCATGACGTCATCGATGGCACGGCATGGGATCGCAAGATCACCGGTGACAGAGGGCTTGGCCGGGCCAAACGACGGCACCAACGCGGAGAGGACAACGAGGCGAACTCACCGGTGCTCGGAACGGCGAAGGACGATGACGAACGACGGTAGGCAGTGAGCTCCAATGGCGGTGCGGCTCGGGGTGGCGACGACAGCGGAGTTCCGGCAGGTTGTGACGGCGGCGAAGAGGCGGACTGGGTCAGCTCCTCCGTGTGGACCTGACGGCGGCAACGGCGAGCGGCAACGGTGAACACGGCAGCGCCGCGGGGCGGATGGGCTAGCGGCGGCGACGGCGGCACTACGGGCGACAGCAGAGGACGGGACTTGAGGGGAACGGTAGAGGACGACAAAGGGATCATTTATATAGGCACGGGAGCTCGAGATCGATCCCACACCGAGAGGAATCGAGGCTGGAAAATCCTAGGGTTAGGTGGAGAGATAAACTCGAAATCGGATTTGATTTGGATAATCTACCTGAAATTCGGCTCCGATTCTTAGGGGAAAAGAAAGGGGATGATGAGTCCAATCGGACTTGGGAGCAACCGACGGCGGCAGATTCAGCGGGGAGGCGCGGCGGCTAGAGGTAGGGGACGGCCCCGACATGTGGGCCCCACATGTCGGCGGCAGATCGAGAGTGGGGGTGGATCGGTTGGGCCGACTGGGCCACGCGGTGCATGCGCGACGGGAAGAGTTGGGCAGGAAACGGCCCAACGTCTTGGGGAGGGGATTTTAAAACGTTTTTAATTAAAATAATTCGTGAAATGCTATTTCATTTATTAAAAATACTTCCCTTACTCAAATAATTCCCAAAAAATCCAGGAAATAGGTAAACAAGCAAAGTATTTAGTAAAATTTTATCTAGCTCAATTTTATGTTGCAATTTGCCAAGATTTTATTAAGGTTTATCTTGTAGGCTTTTAAAATAATTTCTAAAAAAATTATTAAAGAATGAATTATTACATTAAGCAATTTTCAGAGTGTGACAGCTGCCGCCAGCTCGCCATTATCATTGCTACTGCTGAGGTGGCAAATCCTGCAACCCTTGCTCAGCCGCCGGCTGCAATCATCTGCTGCCATGGCATAATTTTTGTCGACGTCACCACCACATGCACCACCTTGGGTTAAGATAATAATGATTTATATCTCTTTAATCAACCTAAAATTAATTCACTATAGTCTAAACAGCGATTAAGATATAAATAGGGTAGTAGACAGAGTCTAGTAGAAAACAGGATTAGGAAACTATGGTACAACTATACTTCTATACTAATCATGTTTAGTATACACTTAACATATATATATATATATATGTATATATATATATATGTATATATATATATATATATATATATATATATGCTTACAACATAAAACTTATTTCCAAGCACCCAGGTACAATCGAGATACCACTCCGAGAGCATACTACACATAGAACATATATTCAAAAAATAAATATATAAAAATGAGCCTAAATAGATCAAGAAAATAATTATATTAATTTAACTATAGTCTTACAAGAAGAGTAAAGTGCTAAGTATATACCCGAAATTCCGAGAAAACTATAGGACTGAAGCTCCTCTAGACTTATCTCTACTAGAACTATAGAGAATACAATATGGAAGAGGGAATTTGCTCCTTGAGGTTTGTGTTCTAAGTGAAATGAGTGAGCTCCTTTTATAGGTGGCTTATGGCGGTTGTATGGCAGTTAAACAACCACAACTGTCATTGGGAGCCATCCAGGGAGCCACACGTGGAGGGCCAGGATGAGAGGTCGCAATGTTGTTTTGGCCGAACCCTCAGCGCCGCCTTTCTCCACCGCCTTTCACCAGCAGATAACAGGTGGGCACCTATGATGGTTCCCATGGATTGGCCCAACTTTACATCGGTTTGGCTTGACTTGTGGGCCCCTCAATCCATGTGCTCGCACGTGATTCACCGGAAGTGTATTTCTTTGCATGCCGGCATCATTTCTCTTTCACTTTGATGTATAATTCCTGCATCCATATTAATTCTCTAATTCTAATACAACTACATTATTTATTATTGGTATACATGTAAGAAATACTAATTTTTCCTTTATGCATTGTGCTAGTTGGTGGTCGAAATTGGTACTTAATGACCGTCAATACCGATATTTGGAGCACTCCTTCTAGAGCTTCCCATTACTTTCTTCCTAAATTCTACCTCTACTAGAGAGTAGCCTAACTTTGTAAATGAATTATACTCCACTTGTAGTAATGGTTTGGAGGTCGTGTAATCCCGGGGATCAAACATAATTGTTATTGGACCTTCATGATCTTGCTCCACATGTTGGCAGATAGCGAAGGGAGGCAAAGGCGATTTGGCCGACCTTGGGTTCGGTCGACCCCTTTGACCCACCTCCAAGCCACACCTTTAGTTGGGAGGCTGCTTGGTGGGCCCTCTACATGTTATACTTTGGTTGGGCACAATGGTAGGTGGTTTTGATTGTCATGTGGGGCCTCCAATCTATGTATTTACGTTCGATTTTTCGGAGGTGTTTTTCGTCGCATGGCGGTTGGTTTTCACCCATTATTCACCTGCATATAAATATTCACTAAGACTTATAAAAATGATTAGTAATAACCACTGCCTCTAAATTTGGTATACCATTTTTTATTCTTTAAATTGCTTTTATGCTGGAATTGACAATCGACGTAGTTAGGGACCGTCAACACAAGCCGTAGATTGAAACAAATGCAGCCAAACTCAAAAACAATAATTCATCGAAACTTTAATAGGGCTAGCGATGCGCCAAAACTTGTATATTGAATTATTGTTTGATTACAAGGAACCCAGGTATACATATTTATAGCCTTGGTTTGGAAAAAGTCCGACTCAGATATTACTCAATCGGCTAACTTGCAGAAAAAGGAAATTAACTGATTCCGATTCCAGCACGACCTGATCGGCTCAAAACACTATCTATAGAAAAAGAAAACTTAAAACAAATCTTCCTTATTATGGAAGTTCGAAAAAAAAAACTCTAAACTCTAGTACACTTTTCAACGGAATCAACTATAATTATGGCATTAGTTCCCCATTTGACCTGATCATGACCAACGGCAATTGCCAAAATTCACAGTTAACGGTGTAATTTTGGTGTAAAATGTCACACACCTAAAATTTAAATATGGCAGTTTAATTGTGTAAGAACATAGAAACGTGCCTTCAGAGTTATCCCCTATGATTTCAAAAAAAAACTATAAATTTGTCAATCAATTCGTTATATCAATAAATCAGTCAAAGGTTAAAACTAGGATTTATCTAAACCTACTCGGGTAAAACAATACCCTTTCAAAATGCTTAACAAATTAAACAGATGTACTTCTTCCATCTAAAAATAAAAATAAAAGATATACTTCCTCCGTTTTACAATATAAGTCATTCTAGCATTTCTCACATTTATATTGATGTAAATGACTTATATTGTGAAACGGAGAGAGTATATTTCTTTTATTGAACCAAACATCTGCAACTAACAGCAGCTCAAATCAAATACAATACTCCCAAACAATCTTTGTTGTTGGATTATACTTTGGTCCGGGTGACGGGGACGATCGTGGCAAGACGGTGCTATGCAGTTCCTCGACTCCAAGCACGACCGCTGCGCCGCCTGCGGCTGGTCGTCGTCCTCACCGGATATGGGGGCAAATTAAAACTGCGGCGGCGACGAGGAGTGTCCTGACCTGACGAGAGATCAATTAAACATTCAGCGGAGTTGTAGTACTGAAAGGGCATAGCCATCGTCTCCCTTTTTTTCTTCCCTCACCATTTACCTTGTAGAAACGCACTACTCTCTCCATCCCAAATATAAGGCACAACCACTTTTATCTCATATCTTATAATATAATATAAGACATGCATACATGCATACATTAATTAGCATCTTTTGGTCCTATAAAATTAATTTGTTTTAAATCTTATATCATCAAACCTTCCAATCACATTGCTTGTATGCATCAAGATGATCTAACCAAGAAGGTAATTAAATGTTTTCTTAGTCTTTATGTTATGAGTGGTTATGCCTTATATTTTGGGATGAAGGGAGTACTTCAGATCCGGACATACTTGTCAGACATGATCATCTTTGATAGATCAACGTGATCCGTGGTACCTATGCTAGCAAACCAGCTATGGATATAATGGTATATATATATATATATATATATATATATATATATATATATATATATATATATATATATACCACTTGTAAACCCTACGCATGTATGCAAAATATAATAAACCTGCAGTTATAGATTGACGTTATTTTTGAAAATGTTGGGATCGGACGCCCGATGCGGCGCAAAAAAATCTGGTGCCCCCCACGCGCGCCTCCGCCTTCCAGCCGTCCCCACCATTAGCGTCCCGTTGTAATAAATCCCTAACATATTAAGGAAACGCATTATTAGGGGAATCCATTTTTTTCCACCAACAATGTTTCAGCTAGTGTACTCATGATATTTCAATATGTATGGATGAAATGTTGTAGTGGATTTTGATATTGTTTCATAATTTTATTTTAATGGACACGTGGTTTATTGATGTACACGAGGTTATAAGTGTTGCAATGGCTTTAAATCGTTTGTTTCATACGTTGAACCAAATTGTTTCATTTAGTAATCTTACTGTGTTTCAATTTTTTTAAGAGTTGAAATATTCTTTTGCTATTTGTTGAAACATTATTTTTATATAGGATGAAACAAAGCCCATTTTTTAGAAACCGTTGTTTCATACGTTGTAGCAAAATATTTCATGAGGTGATTTGATTATCTTTCAGCTTTTTATAAGATCGAAACATTTTTGATCCACTACTCGGTAAAACATGTTCGATCTACTCGGTAAAACAGCGTGAAAATTAGGCGCCTCATTTGTAGGCGCTTCGTGTTATTTTAGGATTGATCCACTACTGCCTCTGCCTTACGTAACAATTGGAACAAAATCATACCAATTTATTTATGCATGCAAATGCATTATTATATTGCATATGCAGCGTACTTCTTGATGCCCTAATTAACCAGCAACATTAACTATAACCTCCATTTTACTACGGCCATCCACGTCCGCTGCCTTAGCTAATTAATTAATCAGCGATCGGCGGCGGCGCCACGGTAGCGGTACGGTATGAGGAGGTCGATGGTGGAGCCCTTCACGATGGAGTATTCCCTGGTAGTGTCGTCGCCCTTCTCCTGCATCTCGACGCCGCCGAAGAAGGGCCGCTGGTGCTGCACGGGGAAGCCTTCCTGATTCATCACGGCTGTCTTCATCCGCTGCAACGACGACGTGGACCCGATCTCCGCCGTGAACGATCGTCCTTTCCTAGCACCCAGGAGCGCCCCTCCCGCCCACATCTGGAACGTCACGTCCATCGTCTCGATCGATCTCGGCCGTGATTTAATGGTGGATATATGGATGCGATCATCAAGAGGTGGATGATTCAGGATTACTACTTATAGAGATGCTTTCATATACGCCAACCATATCTTGTTGGTGTGATAATTTACCATTTGTTAATGACAATTAATATCAAATCGTTATGTATAATATTATTTTCCTTATTCAGTTTGAGGATATTGATTATATTTGTTTCCATTAAGTTGCGAATGTTTCCGATCCTGTTTCCTACTGGTTCATCAGTGATCGCATATGTGCAAATCTAAAGTACGGAAACAAAAATTTGGAATAATTAAAAATCTTTTTCAAAATTTCCTCATGCATGCTGATATTTATTATATTTTAATTTTTTTTCAGTGCCACAATAATCTAAAAAGGAATTAAATTCAAGTTCTAAATTCAATTATAAAATTCAAATAATATTTATTAAAGAACAATGGTTATGAATTAATATCATTTAAAGAATTATTTTAAAAATAAAATAAAAATATTAAGGAGGTGCTCAAGGATGCGTCAGTGAACAGGAGCTCGAGCTCTCCGGCGCATGGAGAATAGGGTGCTCGGGGAGGTGGTGGCAAAGCTGGTGCTTGGAGGGGGAGGGACTCGCCGGTGTATGGAGGCAGTCGTGGGTGGAGCAAGCTCGCCGACCACTGGCTGCTACGCGCTCCAGATCTGAAGAAGCGGGGAAAACATGGTGAGAGAAGAGTAAAAGGGTCTCAATGGCATGTGTGGTCATTATTATTTTTTAATAATTTTGCTGACTCAGAATGACACACGCACATAGATGTCATGTAAGCTAAATACCTCTCTGATTTGGTTTAGGGGGTATATTAAATGGTTTGATAGTTTAGGGGGTGTAAAATGCCCGGTTTTATAGTTTAGAGTGTGTTTTAGACAGTGAAGAATTGAGGTGTGTAAAATCAAGTCCTGGGTCAAATCGCTCTGTCTAGAGCTAGAAATTGTTTGATAATGTTTTATTTTTGTGGCTGTAATTTGTTAGTATTATCTACTCTAAATGACAGTCTGTTTAATATGGAAAGAAGGAACAATTATGCAGGAACGTAGTTCCGCCACTTCTGACAACTGATAATTTTTAAGGTCTGTCTGAGGAAAATGGAAAATGTTGATGCAAAGCTGTGTACACGATCTCCAGCCTGGGGGAAGAGCTGCGACGATTTGATCGATTCTTAATCAATATCCCAGCAAATGTCGAATTACTGATACACCAGGCAATTTGTGCCTACAATTTTCTGTTGAGTAATTCAATTATCATTTCTAAAGTAAGCTCAAATGGCACCCTGAGTTGAACCGAATACAACTGTACAACAACTCAATAGACTGATGCGGAATCAAATTACTACTGTGATATTGTACACCAGCTCTCTTGCTATACATGTCCACAGTTCAACTCTCGAGCCAAAATCACACCTATTCTTTCTTTGCATAATGAGCACCCTATGAACATATTGATGGCTCAAGAGACCAAGCTATATATTCCAAGTGGCGAATGCAGTAGTTGTTTTAACATACCGAGATTATTTATTTGTATTTCTCCATTATGCGCCGGGCTTCTTCCACAGGGTCTTCAGATGAATTGGCTCCTTCATCCACCCTAGAGCCCTCCTTTGGGTTCATAGCCAGGAAACCCAAGTATATAAGCCCCATCATTGCCTGTTATCATGAGAAAAATCATCTTACATCATGCATAATTTAAACTACAATCATAAAGATGGATAAAAGTGAATTTTGACAATAAACATTCCAATTGTAGAAACTATTGGGCATGTTTGCAGTTCTCAACTAAAGCATGCCTATAGTATTGCTAAACATTCCGTAGAACACATTGTTGATCAAAGATAGTAGTATGCCACAGTCACATACCAATACGAAGAATGCGGTGGAGACAACAGACTTGAGAAGAAAAAGGGCAATGGACAAAGCAACAAAGGTAACACCTATCCTGGCAACTGGCCGTGGAACCGAACCCTGTCACATATTGAATGAAAAAATTAGCACATTTTCAATGTTTACTGAACTTAATAATGCTTATGATTAGTGTATACTCCTATATAACAAAAGAGAGATACACATAATTTGATGAGTTAAGCAGCACATACTGGGACTAGAGTAGTTCCTGCCTCAACAGCATCCCTACCAACCTTCCATGCTGTTTGAACAACTGTTGTGATATGCAAAGTGTTAGAGAGTGCCAAGACCATTATCATGATCACACCATGAAAAAAATAATGATTCATGATACTCCTTTAAAAAAATATGCATTAACCAATTAGAGGATGAGCATATATATTTTTCTATTCACAAAAAAGTAACAGAGTCGCAATGCTATTACTATATACAACCTGAGGATTTTTTTTTTTATGTTAAAAGGTAGAGGATGCTCTACCTCATAGTTATAGCCATTTCATTAATGGACATGGTGAAATACAGGATTGTAGTGAGGGTAGAGGGAAAAGGAATAAAAATACAGAAAGAGGGGTGGGGGAATACACAAGAGAGTAGAAACGAATTAAAGTACAACACTGACAATAAATTACAATACAAACTGTAGAGGTGAAATTATCTTAGCTACTCACACCAAGCATTGATCTTCAGTTTGGTATTAGGATTGGCATGGTGGCTCCAAATATCAAGAGCCACGCATATCTGTAGCTTAATGTTACTATGTTAGGAAGCTGCAGGTTTTGCCTTTAGGGAATCTAATTGATTTGCAAAGAGTATGTGTGCAGGCTGCAAACCAAATTGGCTTGATTTTACCATTGTTATGATTACTTCTGATTACTTCTTCTAAAAACTAAGGGTGATGTTGATCCATTTGCAAGATAGAGCAGTCCAAGCATATCCCATAAGCCTGTAGCAGGTCTGACACCTAAGTGTAATGTGGTGTGCTGTCTCTAGTGCTGCGCAAAGGTCCCAATGATGGATTGAGGGTTCTCATCCCATTTTTTCTTTGTATTCATCATAGTATCCTTGTACACGCACAGTGACAGTTTCGTTGGAGAGCTAAAAATGATGCATATATTGCACAACAGTAATAACAACATCAAGGTTTATCTTATTTATGTTTGAAATTCAGGCAACATTCAGAGAAGGTAAAAGTGTCCAATTTTCCAAATTCAATACAAAGCATTCATAATGCTGGTGACTAGCAATGACACCCATGCTCTATAGAAGCAAAGAAAAATCTGGCGGCATCCATTCACGCGATGCCTCTGATGGCACGCAACCAAGTCCTACGAGCTTGCAACAACGCATTCCGAAATCCGAACGGGATGCGACAAGACCAAGATTTGGTTTATCCTAAAGACTAGCCGATTTGGTTAAAACAAAGTTCGTACTAGATGCAACAGGAGCAAAATCACTGCAGAAAAGATGATCAGGGAGAAGAGGAGGAGGAGAGGGAAAGGGGAGCGACCTCTGGAGAAGTTGGACTGCGCGGAAACCACGACGAGGCGCGTACCCAGTCGCGGGCGGCGCGTCGGCGCCATGACACGGCGGGGAGCTGCGACTGCGAAGGGAGAGCTCGGGGTGGTGGCTTCAAGACGTGCCCGGCGAGCGGCGGCCGGAGGAAGCCGGGCGGCGACCGCCGCGGCCATGGCTGCGGCCATGTGGTGGAGATTGGAGGCGAAGAGATTGGGCGGGGGCGGCGGCGGCGGCGGCGACGAATGGATTGGGTGATTGGATTTGGACCTCGATGCGGGTCAAGCTGCGGCCTGGCCCAGCAGCCAGCCCAAACCAAAACGAGTCTGCTACTACTGCGGCAAAGAGCTCATATCTCGACCCTCCATCTGAATCGAACGACCCAAATCAGTCCACGTGATAGTCCAGAAAAATACCAGACCTTTCCCTCCCCGCCGGAAACCCTAAACCCCGCCTCCCATTTCGTCATCGCCGCTCGCCGGCGCTACTCCTCGACGGCGACCATGACGACCTCGCCGTCGACCTGACATTCGCTCAACATACTACACTGGATTAACTCTTCTCTTCTCTCATTAATTTTGTTATTTGAAGTTTTGAACGCGTCCCAACGAAATTTTACCGAATTTGTTTACACGAAAAAGGAATTTTACAAGGATGGAAATCCATTGGATTGATTGGGTTCGTGATCAGGCGCCGCCGGTGACCCTGCCGTTGAAGATCTCGATGGTGTCGCCGTTCTTGACGTCGTGCCACCGCAGCGTGCGGTCCTCCTCCATCACGTTCTGCTTGTAGATGAAGAAGTAGCCGCCGTCCTTGGGCAGCGGCAGGTGCGCCGCCGCGCCGCCGAGCTCCGCGCGCAGGTCCTTCACCGCCAGCATGTCGCTCACCTCCACCGCCGCCGCCTTCGCTCCCCACTTCACGTTCACCGTCACCCGCGGCTGCTGCGGCGGCTGCGGCGTAGGCGTCGGCGGCGGCGGAGGACGCACGACCGCGGACACCACCACCGTCGCCGTCCCGTCCGCCGCCGCGCCCGGCGGCACGTACTCCGCCACCGCCCTGCCGTCCTCCATCTCCACCTTCCCGAACATCAGCGCCACCCTCGCCGCCGGCAGCGCGCCGTCGGTCCCCTCCTGCACCCGCTCCTTCAGCCCCGCCACGGTGCACGCCGCCGCGTCGACCTCCACGGTCACCGCGCCGCCCTTCCCCGCGAGCGCGGCGGGCGCGTTCACGACCACCCGCACCATCGCCTTCGTCCCTCCGCCGCCGCCGCCTCCGCCACCGGATGACGGCGGAGCGGCGCCGTCCTCGGGGAGGAGGAGGAGCACGGTGGAGCCCTGGAGGATGGAGTAGCGCTCCGTGTCGCCGTCGTCGTCCAGCTCGGCGCCGGCGAAGAAGAGGCGCTGCGACTCCACGGGGATGCCCTCCTGCCGCAGCACGTACTCCTTGATCCGCCGCACCGTCGAGAAGAACCAGATCTCCACCGTGAACCGCCGCCCCGCCACCGTCTCCAACGTCACCTCCATTGATCTCTCGATCGCCGCCGCACGATGCGATCGAGATCCCCATATAATGTGCAGATGATCGATGCATCGCCGGCGCATGCATGCGATGTGCTGTTTCGTGTGGTTCATCCATGCGTGCGTGTGTGTGTTTTGTAATGCATTGATTGCTCTAGCTGGGTTGGATGTACTAATTTGGGAGATTTTTATTTGTTTTTGACATCCAATAAATTGATTATTATATATAAGATGGATGTATTGCGAATTAATTGATCATATTCTTGGGAGATTTACAGTATTACTTGGATACCAAAATTGATTACAAATAATTTGAAATGGGAAGATATCGAGAGTGAGTGAATGATGAGTGCTGACTATATCTAGCTATAAAAAGGCCAAGTGAAACAGTGAAGCCCACTGACATCTTTATTGAGCAAATTTGTTCCCTAGTATCAATGGATGTGCTATCTATCTATTAGCAGATTGTGTGCAACCGTTGCACTCAATCATCACATTGTGTCGAGAAGAACCAGATCTCCACCGTGAACCACCGCCCCGCTACCGTCTCCAATGTCACCTCCATCGATCTCTCGATCGCCGCCGCTCGCCGCCACGCGATGCGATCGAGATCCCCATATAATGTGCGGATGATCGACGCATCGCGGCGCATGCATGCGATGTGTTGTTTCGTGTGGTTCATCCATGCGTGCGTGCGTTTTGTAATGCATTGATTGCTCTAGCTGTTGGATGTACTAATTTGGGAGATTTTTATTTGTTTTTGACATCCAATGATTATTATATATAAGATGGATGTATGCGGTTCCCGAAAAAAAAAAAGATGGATGTATGCGAATTAACCTTGGGGAAACTTGGTTCCTCTGTTGTAAAAGACTTTGTTATTTTGGTTTTTGCTTGCTTCTTCTATAATGAACGGCAGAGCTCCTGCCTTTTCCTAAAAGGAAAAAAGATGTATGCGAATTAATTATCATATTCTTGGGAAATTTACAGTATTACTTGGATACCAAATTGATTACAAATAATTTGAAATGAGATGATATCGAGAGTGAGTGAAGGACCGGTGCTGACTATATCTAGCTATAAAAAGGCCTAGTGAGACAGTGAAGCCTACTGAACATCTTGATTGAGCAAATTTGTTCCCTAGTATCAATGGATGTGCTATGTATCTATTAGCAGATTATGTGCAACCGTTGCACTCACTCATGACATTGTGACCGTCTCATTGGTCAATTCTACGGAAGAAAATTTGGTAGGACGGCCACTAGAACAGGTCCGGTCATCTGTAGCGGGCCTAAAGCCTTATCTTTATCGGGTAGCGCCCCCATCACAAAGCAAAGGTCACTGATGTGAGAAAATATCTCAATCGGGCATCCGGCCGTCACGGATGACACACATCTCAATCGGGCCAACACTATAGCCCGTCACAAATAACTCTCATCTCTAATGGGCCCAAACTATAGCCCGTCACGGATGACTGTCATCTCAATCGGGCCTAAACTATAGCCCGTCACGGATGAGTATAATCCAGAAAAAAATAAATTTTGTTTTTGGTTAGCCTCATGCCTTTGCTAGGCACGCCCGCGGGCCGGTCTTTTCTACACCCGAAAAGAAATTTTTGGTTAGCCTCATGCCTTTGCTAGGCACGCCCGCGGGCCGGTCTTTTCTACACCTGAAAAGAAATTTTTGGTTAGCCTCATGCCTTTGCTAGGCAAGTCCGCGGGTCGGTCTTTTCTACACCCGCCTCATGCCTTTGCTAGGCACGTCCGCGGGTCGGTCTTTTCTACACCCGGAAAGAATTTTCCGATCGGTCACCCATCCTGAAATTGCTCCACCCTAAGCACGCTTAACCTCAGAGTTTTTTAGAATCAAAGAAGTTGTACATTCATTCACATACACAACCATCAATATATTTAACACGACCACATTCACATAACATCTATTTTGATCACATATTTCACATCCATTCACATATTTCACCAGCAAAACCGAGTTAATTGGATCAAATGTATATATATAGCAAATATTAACATGATGAGGAGGTAAATCAGACTTCTAGGCAAAAATAAATTTCGAATTAAATTTTATGATACTAAATGAACTCATATGAAAAAACTGTCAAAAACAAAGTTGTAGAACTCATTGAGATCTACCAATTTTATTTTGCTCATTTCTCCATCCGGGTTTGATTGAACTATATAAAATCTAGATTTTAAAATATAAGAAAATCAAATAGTTTTTCGGGTCCTAAATGATTTCAAATGGAAAAATTGTCAACAACAAAGTTGTATAACTCATCAAGATCTATAACTTTTTTTTGGTCATTTTTCTATATAACATTTTTTGAACAGTTTTAATTTGAATTTGAAAATATGACAACTTCAAACAATATTTTCCAATACTAAATGATTTCAAATAGAAAAGTTATCAAGAACAAAGTTGTATAACTTATCAAGATTTACAACTTTTATTTTGGTCATTTCTCTATATAACATTTATTGAACAGTTTGAATTTAAATTTGAAAATATAACAACTTCAAATAACAATTTCAAATACTAAATGATTTTAACTGAAAAAGTCATGAACAACAAAGTTGTATAACTCATCAAGATCTATAACTTTTATTTTGGTTATTTCTTCATCCGACAAAGTGATAGTAACATTGTTCATAAAATTCACATACCTCTCATTTGGTTTTATAAACTATAACACAGATATGTCAATTTTGTGAACAATGTTATTAACACTTTGTCAATTGAAGAAATAACAAAAATAAAAGTTATAGATCTTGATGAGTTATACAACTTTGTTGTTGATGACTTTTTTAGTTGAAATCTTTTAGTATTTGAAAATTTTGTTTGAAGTTATCATATTTTCAAATTCAAATTGAAACTGTTCAAAAAAAAGTTATATAGAAAAATGATCAAAATAAAAGTTATAGATCTTGATGAGTTATACAACTTCGTTGTTGATGACTTTTTCAGTTGAAATCATTAAATATTTGAAAATATTGTTTTGAAGTTGTCATATTTTTAAATTCAAATTCAAACTGTTCAAAAAAGTTATGTAGAAAAATGACCAAAATAAAAGTTATAGATCTTGATGAGTTATACAATTTTGTTGTTGATGAGTTTTCCATTTGAAATCATTTATTATTTGAAAATATTGTTTGAAGTTGTTATATTTTCAAATTCAAATTCAAACTGTTCAAAAAAAAGGTTATATAGAAAAATGACCAAAATAAAAAAATTAAATATTGATAAGTTATACAACTTTGTTGTTGACAATTTTTCCATTAGAAATCATTTACTACCCGAAAAAATATTTTGACTAATAAAATAAATTATTACACTACAGTTAATTATTTTGCTACATGTCAACTCACAAATATAAATATTTCATATGAAAAATGGAAAAATACTAAGTCATCTCAATCGGGCATTAGTATAGAGCCCGCCACGAATGAGTCATCTGTGACGGGCCTAGTTGTTGAGATATGGTCGCACAGACATGTTAGATGGGCATAAAGCTAAGGCTCGTCACGGATGACACATATCAGTGACGGGCCATAGTTTAGGCCCGATTGAGATAACATTCCATATCTCAATCAGGCCCCAAGTTGATGCCCGTCATGGAGTATCTCAATCGGGCGTTTTTTTGGTCCGATTGAGATCACTTCCTTGTGATGGCCGCTAATTCCAAGCATGTTAGAGGTCGTTACATATGGAAGGCTCTATACTAGTGGGCCGTCCTAACTCCTACGCTCGTCTGAAAGATTTCGCTTCTCCACACGAATCTCTTAGCAGCAAGTCTCTTTCATCCCCTTTCTTCTTTCTCCTGCCGTATGCCATCTCCTTTCTTCTTCCTCCTAAGTCCTACCAGGTTTTTTTTTTATTTGCCTGATTGTATCGGAGGTCACCGATATACCGAAATTTTAAACAAATATTGATCAAATTTGAACAAAATATTACCAAATTTAAAAAAATAAAAATTTAGACCAAAATAATATCAAATTAGGGGGTCCGAAATGACTGAATTTTTCAAAATTTCATTCCGGAATATTGAACCCTGAGTCCTACCCGGTGACTCGACGAGGCATCCAGCGCACTGCGGATTGCATCCAGCATATCCAGCCGCAGAAAAGATCACGAGTGGATAACCTATAGCAGCGTAGAGATGGGAGCCTCCCACCGCACCCATCATACTTAGGGGCTGTTTGGTTGGTAACCTGAGTGATATGCCTGAGAAAAAAGCGTGCCTGGGTGGAAGAAAATCAAAGAATAAAGTTGCCTGATGAGGCGTGCCTGTGCTTTTCTTGTATGGTTGGAGTTCTACGGCTGAGGAAAACAGATTAAGCAAAACCGTGCTTAATTAGCACTGACATTTTGTTATAATATAGCTAATCCACTTAATTAGCAGTTATGCATGCATCCTTTGCAGGTACTGTCACATCGACAAGTCAAACATGGCTTCCAAGCCATTCAAAGCTCTGACTACCTGCGGACAGGACACGTGCTACTCGCTAATCACATTCTTAGCTCACGCCTGGAGGTCAGGCCTCCTTTTTCGGTCGCCTGAGCCAGGCTAACCACGGTGCCGGACGGCTCAGGTCAGGCAGTAGACAAATGTCTCAGGGCATCAACCAAACACATTCCAGTTTTTCTCTGGCATATCTCAGGCCAGGCTGATCCTTCTCAGGGTAGCATCCAAACAGACCCTTATTCCCGAGATTGACATGCAATGCCCACAATATGCAGAGTAAGATACGCAATTGTCGTTGGTCAATGAATTTGCAATGAAAAGTTTAACCTCTCTTTATCCAACTGAGAAGGTGTGATAGCTTAGTGGTTGAGGTTGTTTCCTTCAAAGGAAAGGTCCAATGTTTAAACCCATGCATGTAACGTCTTTTTTACATTTTTCCCTACTAACCGTTATATGCTCAAAAAATATGCATGCTAAAGGCTTCGAATCCAAGACCAAGTGCAAAAAATCACAGGAGCTACTACACTAATAGTACATTCAAAGTAGGAATCTCCATTACAGTCTTTTACCCTTGCAGAGGTCAGCGCTAATAAGAATGACGCTGACCCTTGATGATGTGGCTAATACATGCCACCTCGAACGGAGGTTAGCGCCAAAATCAGGGGCGTCGAGATGTTGAATCTCAGCACCAATTCTAATAGACGCTGACGTCGCGATTTATTTTTAAAATAAGTTTTTGACGCGGTTTACTCTTGTAATAAGTTTTTATAAAGGGTTAAATTGTCAAAATTTCGACAGTAGGTAGATGGGACTATGGGAGATTGAAAAGAAGGGATAACTGCTGGGGAGTGGAGAAGAGACTTGCTGCTACGAGATTTGTGTGGACAGGTGTCACGAGATGAAGCAAAGTCTTTCAGAGTTTAGACGAGCATAGGACAGCTGCCCTACCAAATTTTCTTCCCAATTCTATAGTTCTATTACCTACCATGGATCTGCGTTGTAATGTGTAATTCTTAAAAAAAAAGAAAATAAGGAAGCTATGTTGTTTGCACCTAGGGGTGGATGTCGAGTTGGCTCGGCTCCGCTCGGTCTGGCTCGTTAGAGCTAGCTCGGCTTGGCTCGTCAACAAGCTCGAGCTAGCTCGTTAACCTCGCGAGCTAGGGGGCAAGAGACATAGCCGGCGAGCACGGGAAGCAGCTCAACCTCGCCGGCCAACCAGGGGAGGAGCTTGACGGCGGAGGAAACGAGCTCGAGCTCGCCGGCGACCACGAGGAGGAGCTCAATGGTGGAGGGGAGGAACTCGACCTCCGCAGCTCTGTCGGCACTTGGACGGCTCACGGTTGAACCACGAGGAGGAGACGAGCTCGAGCTCACCGGCGGCGTCAGGTGCTGGGGGCGGGCGAGCAACGGCGGCGGTGGGCGCTGGGGGGAGAGGCGGAGAGCGACGACGGCGGGCGCTGGATCTCCCAGCGACGGCGGGCGTTGGGGGAGAGGCGGAGACCGGCGGCGGGGGGCGTTGGGGGAGAGACGGAGACCAGTGGCATCGGTCGCTAGGGGAGAGGCTGAGTGGCATCGCCGCGTCGGGTCTCAGGTGGGGAATTGAGTAGTGAGGAGACGAGACTCACGAGAGGACTAGGGTTTGCAATTGCACAGTGTCTACTTGTCTTTGGCTTGGGCCTTTTTGTTGTATTGGGCTTTTGGGCTGTCTTATGGAGTCCTGGCTCGTTAAGGCTCGCGAGCTGTAGACAGCCCAAAAGCCGAATACAACGAAAAGGCCCAAGCCCAAAACAAGTAGACACTATCGAGCTGGCTCGTTATCTCTAACGAGCTAAAATGCCAGCTCGGCTCGTTAGGAAATTCAAATGAGTCGAGCTGAGCCTATCACGAGCCGAGCGAGCTAACGAGTCACGAGCTTCCTGTTTACCCCTATTTGCACCTCATGGAACGAAGGTTAAAAAAAAGAAACTGGTCGGAAAAAAAAAACTAGCCATACAGGGCAGTATCAGTGGCGGAGCTTGAAACAAATTCGAGAAAGAGCCAACTTAAAGAAGACAAAATTTAAATAAAAAAGTTTTTCTTATAAGAGAAATACTCCCTCCATTTTCACAATATAAGTCATTCTAGCATTCCCCACATTCATAGTAATGTTAATGCATCTAGACATATATATTTATCTAGATTCATTAATATCAATATAAATGTAGGAAATGCTAGAATGACTTACGTTGTGAAACGGAGGGAGTAGTTTTAACCTTTTGACTGATTTATTGATATAACGAATTGATTGACAAATTTATAGTTTTTTTTTGAAATCATAGGGGATAACTCTGAAGGCACGTTTCTATGTCACACACCTAAAATTTAAATATGGCAGTTTAATTGTGTAAGAACATAGAAACGTGCCTTTAGAGTTATCCCCTATGATTTAAAAAAAACTATAAACTTGTCAATCAATTCGTTATATCAATAAATCAGTCAAAAGGTTAAAACTACTCCCTCCGTTTCACAATGTAAGTCATTCTAGCATTTCCCACATTCATATTGATATTAATGAATCTAGACATATATTGTCGACAGGTGATACCCATAGACTGGATATAGAGGGTATTAGAGTACGTTGGTATAAGGATCTACGTAATACGACATCAAGCAGACAAAAGACGAAGATTATACTGGTTCAGGCCCCTTGATAGGTAATAGCCCTAATCCAGTTGTTGTGGGATTATATGATGGAAAACACAGGTTACAAAGGGAACAGTGGAACTTGACGAATCTGGCGAGATCGTGGTCGAGTTGATTCGACTAGATCCCCGGTGATTTGGCTCCTTACAGGCTCCGACTTCATAGGTTGTGAGGGTTGTGTTGGCTCTAAGATTCGATGCCTTAGGTCCTCCCTGGGGAGTCCCTTTTATATCACAGGTCAGGCGGTTTCCAAGTAGAACTTGGAAACATCAAACCTTACACGATACATTGACGACCCAGTCTTGTCCGAGTAGGACTCTTTCCATTTGTAAACTCCATGAGAGGTTTCCTTAATATATGCGGAGAGTATCCGTATACGCGTGGGTATATCATATCGATATGCGACGTATATCAAAAGGTAAAGGGTATACCTAACCTGTAACCCTGACATATATATCTATCTAGATTCATTAACATCAATATGAATGTGGGAAATGTTAGAATGACTTACATTGTGAAAACGGAAGGATCTAGATTCATTAACATCAATATGAATGTGGAAAATGCTAGAATGATTTTCATTATGAAACAGAGGAAGTAGGAAATTTTGAAAACAGAAGAAAAAAATTGGACTTCGTGTGAATCAAACCCTGTCCAAAAAGTAACTGAACTTAGCCCACAAAACTGGAAAATTATTATTTCTGACCCAGGATTTTGCTTCAGTAGGGGACTAGCCTGAACTTTCTGCTACATTCTTGCAGCCTGAACAATAGGAAATACATGCACCTAATATAACCTTGTCCAATAGTCCATATGCACCCTGTACCATATGCATCGATTTTCTTTTACTCCATGGTTTGTGTATAAGTTTTCTTCAAAACTGATGCTTAGGGTTAGTTAAACTCAAGGAAAACATCATCCCCTAGAGTTTTTGTTGTATTTCCTAGAGTTTTTAGCCCAAGGTGGCTTTGTGCATTCTGGTAGTGATTGAAATTTTTATCCTGAAATATGTAGCCAACTACCCGAATTCACACACCGTGCTCTAGTCTCATCTCACCTCTTTATTTATTAACATCCCTTCCTTGCTATCCTCCCATCCGTCACTATTCATAATATCATAACACAAAGAGATCAATGTTTAGAGTTGCTGTGCTTTCTCCTCTTTTCTTCTCCCTCTGGCTGAGATGACCAAACAGAACAGGCACACACACTTCTTTGGCCCAAGGGCATGGGAGGTGCCAGGAAATAGGAAGGCCCCAAAATTTTACCCCAAAGGAGCCTTACATCACATACACAGCTTGCCGTCAGTTTCCTTAAAAAGAGTACGCCGCAATTGGCCTGGAGGAGAGCATTACGAAGATATGAAATGTTCAGTGTCGTTTCTGTCAGTATCAGTTGTGCAGTGATAGTTGTTCACTGAAGGGCATTGGTTTAGAAAAAGACAATCTTTATGAGGTTATGTCTTGGAAGTGTGTCATAGTGTCTAGCGTTGCAAGGAATTCTAGTCTTTATTTTGATGTAATCAATTTGTATCTTGTAGCTAGGCTAGTCTTGCCGAAGGAACTTCTCAGTTTGTCTTTTTTTTTTCTTTCAAAAAAAAACAGGGTATACGGACTTTTCTCTAAGAAAAAATATTGAAGATATCCTAAGGTTCTTTCTCACTGCGACAGTTCCTAGGATTCTAATTCAAGGTTTGGGTGTATGGATTTCATAACCTCGACTAGAGTTGCTCTTAAGATTTGGGAAGAAGATCATTGAAGACTTTTGGCATGTCATTGCGAATATCCCTAGCTTTTGAACCGAGTGCGCAGCGATTGTACTCACTTGTGCAATGACAGATGTTTCCTTCAAAGTACTTAGCTTTTGAGAACGTAATCTATATCACAACTACTTTTAAAAAATTTCATGAGAGTTTGCTGTAGTTTTAAATCTTGACATACAAATCAGTCCTAGATGTGTTTCTAATTTATGCAATATAAGTCATCAAAACTGCAAAATGATGTTGAGACATATGAGATGATGGGATCTATCATTCCACATCATTTCTTCCCAAGATAGAACTTGCGGAGTAAAATTTATGGAGCAAAATCACTCGAACCTGCTTAAAAGTTTTGCTTGAGAAGAGAGCACCTCGATGCCACACTTGCGAAATACATGCGCATGCAAAATCAGTTCTATATTTGTAGTACTAGATGCAACATTTCTTCCATATTTTTTGTTCATACTAGATCCAGGGAATCTGTCCAAACTCCAAAGTCTTAAACTATACTTAGCCCTCAAAACTGGAAAATAATCATTTTTGACCTGCTTCACTAGTGGATTAATCTATGAGCCCTGCTACGGTGCTCTCTACTGGTAGTAGTAGAAAGTAATCTAAACCGTGATCACATTTGATCGAATGGTTCAGATCTATTTATACTATCACTCCCAATAACGGTAATATAAACGTGGATTGGTATTATTATCAATAAAATAGGTGCGGAAGGATATAATCATCATTTAGTAGTAACTAAATCTTTTTTTTCTTCTTTTTTGGCTTATTTCGATGGAATATGAGCTATGCCAGCGCAATAGATGACCACAGATCGATCTAGCTAGGAAAAAAATATAAAAAACAAAGTTACCCCTAATTGATATTTTGATAAATTACTAATTCACCCTTAATAACAAATAGATTAGATCATTTCTACTGGTGGTATAATACACCGGTAGAAAACACCGGATTATCACTCTTCATACATTCTTGCAACCTGAACAAGAGAAACTGCCTGCACCTAGCATTGTCCATAGTCTAATCACACCCGGACTATATATGTATCCACCCATCTAGATTTATGCAACGTCAAAGTCTAATCACACCTCTCCCTTAATTTATAGTCCTTCCTTGCTATTCTCCCATCCTTCCCTAGCAGGATTCACGTCATAAGTGAAATGTTTTGAGTTGTTGTCCTTTTTCTCCAACCTCTTTCTTTCAACCGGCCGAACCCAATAGGCATGGGAGGTGGCAGGAGATAAGAACAATCCAAGATTCCTCCCTAAAGGAGCTTCACTGATATCACGAGCAGTAATGTGTTCTGGAAATCAAGTAGATGGCTTTTCGTCAGCACCAACATTTGAAGATATGAATGTCTAGGATGATTTCTATCCAGTAAGTTGTTGAGTAAAAGGTAGCAGCTCGAAGCTCGTTGGTCCATAAAATACATATTTCTTAGCTAATGTATTGGAGGTGTGTGCGTGTGCGCGTCCGTGTTTAGGATTAAGAGGAATCTATTTTTTTTGTCTTCATTTTGATGTAATCAGTTCGTATTTTGTGGACAGCAGCACCTCCTGCTTTCATAAAAGCAGGGCTCCAAGGTATGAAATTCCTAAGGTTCTCTAGACTAGGCCGGCCAGTTTCTAGAATTTTAATTCAAGGTTTGGGTGGGTGTTAATTTCACAGCGTCGACAAGAGATGCTCTGGTACTCTCTACTTGTAGTATACTACTAGTATTATTAGGGGTAAAATAGTTTACAAATAAAATGATTAGGAGTTACTTAGTCATTTATGTTTATTTTCCCGGGTAAATTGATTTATGATCATCCATTGCGCTAGCATCGCTCGTATTTCTCGAAAAAGCGAAAAAAGAGGGAAAAAGTTTATTCACTGCTAAATGACAATTGTACCCCTCCAAACCTTTTTTTATAATAATACTCCTCCATGATTCTACTACCGCTAATTGGACTGGTATTATAAATAGATCTAAACCCTTCAATCAAATGAGATAAACAGTTCAGATTGTTTTGTACTACCAGTAGAGAGCATCGTAATGAGTTTTTCTTGAGATAGAATAAGAACGTTAAAGCTTCGTGGCATGCGAATATCCTTTGCTTTTGAAAACGTAACCCATGTCACGAAACATTCTGAGAACTTTTCACGACAATTTCTTGTATAGTTATATATCTCGACGTATAAATCAGTCCTAGGTGTTTCTAACCTATGCTATCAGTAATTAAAAGGTCCAAATTAAAAGAAGTTGAGGAATACGAGATGATGTGATCTGTCATTCCACACAATTTCTTCGTAAGATATATGACTTGATCTGTTGAGTTTATGGAGAAAAATCTCTCAAAAGTGCTAAAAAATTTTGCTCGAGAGGAGTATCTGGATGCACTTCAGTAAGAAAAATTTGGATGCTGTATGTTAATTATAAAAAATACTAATAATATTATTATAATTCATGTCTATTTAGGCATGGTTTCACGAATGTAGAAAATATGATTACGAAACTATAGTCCACTTTTATGTTCAGGACAAGATTCATATTTGATTAGCTTCCAAATTCTAATCATGTGGGGGATAATATGGGCAATAAGGAGTAAACAAGGAAGAAAATATTACAAGACGGGGTAATAGAGGTAGAGATATTTTCACAACCACAAATAGGGATAAGGTCAACATGTAAAGGAAAATATATAGAAGAATTTTCTCAAAAGAAGACGGTATAGAGGAGGAGAAAGTTTTATTATGCGCTGAATTAACTTTCTTGAGATAATTACCCCTTAAATGAAGAAAGGTTGCTGCACCTAACAAGTTAAAATGAAATGAAGGTACTAACGATTTTGTGATATGGAAACAGCAGACACGAGAATACACACATAAAACACTGAGAAATTTGAATCGGGGTTATGAAATTAACAAATCCGAAATGGACCCAATAACTCTGTCCAGAGCCCTAAACCGGACTTAGCCCTGAAAACTGGAAAATGATCATTATATTTCTGACCTCGCTTCATTAGTGGACTAGGCTGCCTTTTTATCTTCATTTTTGCAGCTTGAACAACAGGTTTCATTGTCCATGCATATGCCCATTCCTGCACCTAACTTGTACCAAATGCATCTGTTTTCTTTTACCCCAGGGTTTATGCTATTACAATTTTAAAGCTGAACTATATGTATCCACCCACCTGAATTTATATAACGTCCTAATCTCATCAAACCACTAGTTATTTATAGTCCTTCCTTGCCATCCTCCAATCCGTTGCCAGTAGGATTCATGTCACAAGACAAATGTTTGGAGTTGTGCTTCTTCTTGTTCCTCTTTCTTTCTACTGGCCAAGACAGCCAACCCAATGGGCATGGGAGGTAACGGGAGATACGAACGATCCAAAATGCTGCTCCGAAGGAGTCTCACTGACATTACAGGCAATGTGCTCTTCCAGTCAAGTAGGTGGGATTTCGCCTGCACCACCATTTTGAAGATAGGAATGTGGTTTCTATCCAGTATTTATGCAATAAGTCATCAATACTGCAAAAAGATGCTGAACATATGAGATGATGGGATGTATCATCCCACATAATTTCTTCCCAACATAGAACTGCGGAGTAAAATTTATGGAGCAAAATCTCTCGAACCTGCTTAAAATTTTTGCTCGAGAAGAGAGCACCTCGATTCCACACTTGCGAAATACATGGACATGCAAAATCAATGCTATTTTTCTTGTACTAGATGCAACATTTCTTCTATTTTCTGTTCATTCTAGATCCAGGGAATCTGTCCAAACTCCAAAGTCCTAAACTGTACTTAGCCCTCAAAACTCGAAAAATAATCATTTCTGACCGGCTTCACTAGTAGATTAACCTGAACTTTCATCTATACATTACTCCCTCCGTACTCGTAAAGAAAGTTGTTTAGGACAATGTTTAAGTCAAACCTTGGGAATATAAATCATGAATAACTCTCAAGTTGTTGAGTTTGAAAATATAAAAACTATATGAATAGATTTGTCTTGAAAAATACTTTCATAAAAGTATACATATATCACTTTTCAATAAGAAGTCAAAGTTGTGTTTTAGAGACCGTGTCGCTGTCCAAAACGACTTCCTTTATGAGTACGGAGGGAGTATATTCTTGCAGCTTGAACAAGAGAAATTGATTGCACCTAATTAATATTCTCCATAGTCTAATCACACCTGGGCTATATATGTATCCACCCACCTGAATTTACACAATGCCCTAGTCTAATCAAACCTCTGTTAGTGATATGCCGTAGAGGCAATCATAGAGATGATTGTATCATATACTATGTTTACATATTTATTTGACATTATTCCTTGAAATAGATAATTCATTATTGGTTAATGAATATGTGATTCTTTCATGAGACTCTTTATATTGTATGTTACTATTTCTGAAGGATCCCTGATCAAATATCATATATGGAACAAATATGTTTAAATGATCACCACATGTATTGATGATCATGTCTCATGGATCATGGTATAGAGATACCAAATTAATAATGTGGACACATGTTGGGGAACGTGTTGTTGGATAGACCCAACATGAGACACTGCAAGAGCTATGTGTGTTGTGTCATCAGTGATCTCATTTAGTGTTAGTATTGAATCCTTAGACTTGAGATTATCATGGTTCCCAACATGTGTAGTAGCTTACTTAGGGACTGTTAAACGCTACTCCGTAATTGGGTAGTTATAAAAGTAGTTTTTGGGTATGCTATAAACCATGTTATGGGATATGAATGATCAAGATGGGATTTGCCCCTCCTATGGAGAGATATCTCTGGGCTCCTCAATGTTATAGATTATGGAAGTGCATGGCCATGCCAAAGGTGATTGAGGAGTCAATCACAAGTTATATAATCTATCACAGGTTCGAGTGAATGCTTGAGCTATTAGAGGATGGCACATATTTAGCCTTGAGCTTAATCGATGTCGTGAGGCAAAGGGGTTCATACTTGTATACATTAAAGGTTCAGCCGATATGATCTTTATGTATGCCCGGTGGGTCAATATGTTCTGCTAGGGGCCACTGTTGACACGTGGACCGAAAAGGAGTTTTCGGGTTACAGCCGAGTGTACATGAACCTACAGGGTCACACTCTTAATGGGCCGGAATAAGGGGATTGGATGAAGATCCAATATGAGCTTAATTTGGATAGGGATCCGAATAGAAGTGCTATGGGCCTTGGAGGCCCGAGTCACAGATCCTATATATTCATGAAGGGTGTGACCGGCGGGGACATTACATCACGTGTGAAACCCTAGCCACCACTGTCCTTCCCGAGCAAAACCCTAGCCACGCGCAGGTGCTAGCACCGCGCGTGGCATTTCGTCCCTGTACGTGTGGATACTGGTAGAGGCGCTGCTGCTTTGCGGTGCTGATCAGCATGGGAGTACGGCGAGGAGAACGCACGAGGAGGAAAAGGTCGAGCCAGTGCGATCGACTACTTCCTCTACATCGACACACGCTACATCGCGAGGGTTCCTTCGCCTTCTTAGCGCTTTCTTCCGCTGCGCAGCGCGTCGAGTGGTAACGATCTATGATCTAATACATGCATATTTCCTAGTTTACGCGGTAGAAAATTTTGATTTATGCTATCGTAGCCTACGCGTATCCCAACAACCACTAGTACAGATCCTCTTATCTGTAATGGGCGTACACATGCCTGGACTTCTTAGACCGTCAGAACGAAGCATCCCAATCGGGCCTAAAATTACTCCGTTGTAGATGTACTCGTACAGACATAATCGAGGCCCAGATACATATAGCCTGTCACCGATGACACTCATCTGTGACGGGCACATAGTTAGGCCCGATTGAGATGACCTCCACTATCTCAATCGGGCCCACTTACTGAGCCCGTCAGTGATGAAGCACATCGGTGACGGGCTCCAAAGAACAATTGAGGAAACATGGCCACCAAAAAAAATGCATTTAATAAACCGCCACCCACCCACCCACCCACCGTCTTCTCCTCTCCTCTCTGTCGCCTCTGTCTATTCCCCTCTCAACCCACCCACCGCCACCCTCTTCCTCCCTCCTCTCAGCGGCAACGGCTCCGGTGGCGGTGGCGATGCTCTAGAGAAGGCGGTGGCACGGGGGAGGGGGCGGCAGATCCGGCGGCTGTGTCGGTGGGGAGAGCCGGATCCGACGCCTGCCTCCCCACCGGCGGTGGCGGCGATGCTCGGGAGGGGGCGGCGGCGCAGGGGGGGCGGATCCGGCGGCTGTGTCGGTGGGGTGAGCCGGATCCGGCGCCTGCCTCCCCACCGGCGGTGGTGGCAATGCTCGGGAGGGGGCGGCGATGCTCGGGAGGGGGCGCGAATACGGCGCCTGCCTCCCTGCCGGCGGCGGCGGCGATGCTCGGGAGGGGGCGGCGGCGCGGGGGAGGGGGCGGTGGATCTGGCGGCTGTGTCGGTGGGGAGAGCCGGATCCGGCGCCTGCCTCCCCACCGGTGGCGGCGGTGATGCTCGGGAAGGGGCGGCGTGGGGGAGGGGGCGGCGGATCTGGCGGCTGTGTTGGTGGGGAGAGCCAGATCCGGCGCCTGCCTCCCCACCGGCGTCGGTGGCGGCGGCTCTCGGTGTTCACGCGGTGGGTGGGGATGGATCCGACGGTGTTCGCGTTCATCTCTCGACGATGGCGATGAAGATCCAGTGGATTTGTTTCTGTGATGTAAATTGTGATGACATGTGGATTTGTTAACTGTGCTTGATTTGTGGATTTGTTAACTGTGATTTGTGATGCAAATTTAAATTGTGGATTTGGGAATAAATTTTTCTGTGGGTTTTGGGTGTGGAATTTTGGGGCGGCAGGAGCAGGTGGCGGCGGGAGCGGGCGGCGAGCTCGGGCGGCAGTGCCGCCGTCTGCGGCTAGGATTTCTTTTTTTAGAATTTTATTTTTTTATGCGATTTTTTCTCATCCGTGACGGGCCTACAATTTAGACCCTATTGAGACGAGGGTCATCCGTGACAGGCTATAGTTTAGACCCGTTTGAGATTAGAGTCATCCATGACGGGTTTCTATGTTAGCCCGATTGAGATATGTGTCATCTGTGACGGCAAGATGCCCGATTGAGATATTTTACCATATCATTGACCTTTGCTCTGTGACGGGGGCTCTACCCGATAGACCTAACCTGTGCTAGTGAACCTCTCCTTCCTTGCTATTGTCCCATCCTTATCCTTCCCTAGCAGGATTCGCGTCGCAAGCGAAATGTTTGGAGTTGTTCTTTTTCTCCTTCCTCTTTCTTTCCACCGGCCGAACCCAATAGGCATGGGAGGTGCCAGGAGATAGGAACAATCCAAGATTCCTCCCCGTAGGAGCCTCACCGATATCACGAGCAATAGTGTGTTCTAGAAATCAAGTAGATGGAATTTCGTCATCACCAGTATTTCCAAGACATGAATGTCTATGATGATTTCTATCCAGTATTAGTTATTGAGTGATAGCTAGCTGTTCGAAGCTCGTTGGTCTAGAAAATACATATTTTCTTAGCTAATGTATTGGAGGTGTGTGTGCGCGGGTGCGTGTTTAGGATTAAGAGGAATCTATTTTGGTCTTCATTTTGATGTAATCAGTTCGTATTTTGTGAACAGCAGTAACTCCTGCTTTCATAAAAGCAGGGCAACACATGACCCTTTTCTCTAAAATAGACCTGCAAGGTTTGAAATTCATAAGGTTCTTTTGACCAGGCCGGCCAGTTCCTAGGATTTTAATTCAAGGTTTGAGTATTGATTTCACAGTGTCGACGAGAGTTTCTCATGAGATAGGAAGAAGACCATTGAAGCTTCGTGGCATGCAAATATTTTAGGATATATATCATATCCATCCAAAATCCCTTGTAATATAAGATGGAGTATTTCTGACCTATGCTTCGCTAGTGGACTAGGCTGCATTTTCATCTTCATTTTTGCAGCCTGAACAATACGTTTCATTGTCCATGCATATGCCCATTCCTGCACCTAACTTGTAAATTCATTGGTTTTCTTTGTACACGACTACACAGTGCACGGTCGTTGGTTTGGTTAAAGCAACGAGCTAGCGACTACTCCATCCCACGTATAAATCCCCCTTTAGCTCTCTTAACCCTCTTTGATAACTTATATGCTTTAAATCATACATTATTTTTAAAATCTATTTGCACCATTATACTTCACTCAAAATATGTGATAAATTGAGACCAATGTTGAATATATTTAAATATTTATTAATTTAAAAATAATTTATTTAAACCATAGAAGTAACTTAGCTATACAATAAAAGTAACTTTCTATAGCATTAGAAGTAATTACATTATAACTAAATTTAAATAAGAAACTATGTAGAGTAAATTCCGAAGCAAAGTGTCGAGAAGATTCTCACGTAAATACATATATTCTTTATTTAAAGTAATCAATGTATTATGTCTTTAAAAAAACATCAAATCTTGCATCATATAGAAAGCAACTCTTCATGATATTAAAAATAACTACACTCCACGAGGGAAGTAACTATAAAAAAATATTTTAACTTTTCAAGGTATTAGAACTAAATGTACTGATAAAGAGAATTAACTTTTCACACCGTCAGAAGTAACTACAGTTCTACAAGAAAGTAACTCTTCACAATATTGGAAGTAACTACACCACTAATGGAGTTAAGAAAAATAAATAAATTTGACTAGGAAAAAGACTAAATAACCCCCTAATTAAACTTTGGATGGAAGTCCGTCTAGCACCCTAAACTTTGAAACCGAACATTCAATCCTCTAACTTTACAATACCTTTTTATATTACTTCCCCCAAGATGATTTTGCATAGTGGTTTCTATCTAATTTATATATAAGTTGGATGAGTTTGATCATATGTCATACGCTTTGGACATATATATATTAAAATTTTTACATAAATCTTTCTTTTGCTCCTTATTAGCTAGCTCTCACTCACAAACAAGTACCAACATGACAATAGTATGATATCATTGTACAAGAATAAATTGATGACTTATAACTAAGGATATGCAAATATGTAATATTAGTTATTTAAAATTGTATGTTTAAGCATAAAAAATATACAAAACCATCGTCCAAAACCACCTTAGGGGTAATACAGATGGTATGGCAAAGTTCAGGGGGTTGGATGTCTGGTTTTAAAGTTCACGATGCTAGACGAAATTCCATCTAAAGTTTAGGGCGTTATTGTCACGCCCAGAAATTCCCGAATAAAATTCCAAGGAGAATGTGCATTAAAACCCCTGTCCAGGACTGGCTAGGGTACACAAACGACAAAGTTGACATATAGATCCACGTCTTACAAACATATTAAAAGTCTTATATAAATGCAGCCAAAAATAAAGGGTAAACTTAAACTAGGTCTTGACTTGGATAGCAGTGGGCGACACCATTCCATAGGTATCCTCGACGGCATAGACGAAGCCTACTCCTCCAAGTAGCCACCATCAGACGCATACTTGAATTCTAGGGTTGGGAGATAGAGCAAGACTGAGTACTACCCATTATACTCAGCAAGTCATACCGGAACGGAAAGTATGATGCACGATATAACCAAAGAGAGCTAGAGGGGTTCATTTGTAAAAAGCTAGCATTTATAAACAGTAGTTAAAAGCAGTAACACAGTTGTAGTAATTAATCAATAATGAACCAATCAATGCTCAACGCTATACCATGTTAAGACAGGCCCAAACCACCACCTGAACTAATCAGTTCCATTAAGCTAAAATAGGGGTGAGACTAATCACGGTGAATCTGGTTGACCGCCCATAACCGCGGGCATGGCTATTCGAATAGTTTTACTCTGATCAGAGGTGTACAACTGTACCCACAAGACACAGCCCCACGACACATTTCCGTGCACCGACTTGTCACCACGACATACCGGAAAGAGACCGTGACAGGACCCTTCGCATAACCCCCTCTAACCAAGCACACCACACCTCAGGTTTCACCTCCACTCCTCAATAGGCAGCGGGCCCTCCCCTCTCGTGCCTAGGTGAATCCGAAAGCAGCATAGACTGTCGCAGGGCCTATCCGAACTCCATTACGCTCACCCTTTCCTGGATGCGTCAGCTAGAGGAAAGCTACACTACAAGGCCAGCCGTTGCCCACGCTGGCTTGTGGTAAGTACGATAAATTATTTCAGGGTTTCCCGCGAATCGGTCCTTAATGGCCATGGGCATGACTAGTAAAACCATGGACCCACAGCCCACCATTTAGTGTATTTTAATTAACCAACACCATTGTGGTGGCACTAGTCCAAAGCTATGCTAGAAGCCAATGTCTATGCATTAATGTGATTCCCCATTTGTGTACTAACTGTTGAACTAAGCATGGCTAAGCAATTCCTAATCCAACATCTAGCCATATTACATCCCAAGCTAACAAAGGAATAAGGTACACAAAAAATATGGCTGAGATCAGTAGGTAAAACATCACATTTAGTAACATTATAAAACAATGCATAATTTAAAGGAAAACATAGAGCATTTACAATATGGGATCAATATGTTCAAGTGACAAGCATGACTTGCCTTGCTCTATGGCTGGAGGGACCTCGACGACTATTTTGAAGGACACCGGAGCGTCAGGAGAGCCGGAATCTATGCGACATACAAGGAAAACAATACAAACAGGCTACAAGACCACTGAAACAGAGAACAAAACCATTTTTATTAGATTCTTTGCATTTTTCTTGATTTGCTGAGACTGGAATGGGCTTAAACACAGCACAGATGAATTTTCTATGAATTTTAGAAAGTTATCTATGTTTTTACTATAAATAGAAAAAGCCTTAATCGATTTATTGCGCAATAAAGGTCCTGGATGATGTCATCGGAGAGGGGTGGTGGCGCCGATAGGTGGGCCCTATCTGTCATCGGCTAGGACGCCGGTCAATGGTGGACCGAGCCCACGGGACCGGGGGAGAGGGTGCACCACGTGGCACCGATGTGGCGGCCACGTGGACGGCCATGTGGACAGCTGGGAGCGCATGGCGACGCAGTGCACGGCTTGAGCGGGACCGGCGGCCATGGTGCACTGCGGCGCTAGCGTGGAGCGGGCGGCGGCAACCGACGGCGACCAGCGGCAATCGGCGGCAAGCGGCGGCGCGCGACGACACCGCGGCTAGCGGCGGCACCGTGATGGCACAGCACCGCGACGTGACAGCGGCACATAAGCGGCGAGCGGCGGAGCGGCAAAGAGAGAGGAGAGGAAGGGGAGAGCCTCACTGACGACGAACGAGGACAGCGAGCGACGGAGGGAGGTCGGCGAACGGCGGACGGCATCGGGAGAGACCTAGGGAACACAATGAGAAGGGTTAGAGGGAGATGAGAGGTCTGCGGCGAGCGGGGGCCATGGCCGACGGCGGCAACTATGGAGGGACTCACCGGCGCGTAGTGGAATACAGGGTCTGGCAGCGAAATTCGACGGTGGGAGGGTGCACAATGTGGCCCTCGGGCTTGCGAACCCGACAGCGTCGACGGCGTGGTGGCCGGAGTGGAGGAAAAGCGGTTGTGGGTGGGTGCGACGGCGCTAGAGCGGAGGAAGGCGTGGGAATGATCGGCAGAAAAAGGAAAAAGGGAGATGAGGAGGAGGAGGAGGGGGCAATTTATATAGGGCGGGGAGGTCGGGAACGGCTAGGAGTGGCGCGGATTCACCAGCGAAGTGGGGGAGGTACGGGAGGAGAAAGAGGCGACATTCAAAAATTGAATCCCGGCCGTCTCGAGCGCGGGCGCAGGCAGGAGAGGGAGTAGTGGGGTGCGGGGAGCGGGTGGCATGTGCGGGGCGAGGCCGTTGTGGAGTGGGGGAGGCGGGACGGAAAACCAAAAAAAAGGAAAGGAATTTCCAGGGATTCCTTAATACTTGTGCTCGATTTTAATTGATTAGAATTATCTCCATGGCTCCGAAAATTCCACTAAAAAACCTGTTAGCATATTTTGACATGTAGAACTCAAGAAAAATTCCACATGCCGTTTCCGATTATTAGTTGCATTTATTATTTTAGGGTTCCTCTCTTTACTTTAAACAAATAATTTCTTGAGACTATTTCTTAATTGAATTTAGGCTTCAGAAGAACTCCAGGGTGTGACATACCTACCACCCCTTAAACAGAATCTCAACCCCGAGATTCGGACTGGCTTCTCCACATAAGTCAAACCCTACTGGATGTCAATGTGCTCCGAGTTAGCTTGCTCTTCTGGTACCCTCAAGCATTTCTTCAGTTGAGACACATGGAACACATCATGGATACCAACCATGTTGGATGGAAGCTCGAGCTGGTATGCGACTTCTCCCCTTCGTTACAAAATCTTGTATGGCCCCACAAAGCGTGGTGCCAACTTGCCTTTTGTCTGGAAGCGGCGCACTCCCCGGAGCGGAGTGACACGAAGGTACACATAATCTCCTACTTCAAAAGTGAGCTCCCTTCGGCGGTTATCAGCATAACTCTTCTGCCGAGACAGGGCGATTCTCAATCTGATGTTTGCCAGAGAGTGAAAGTAGAACAGCAGAGGCCCGTAGGACTACTACTACCTCTTCAGATCCCAGAATGGAAATGGGAAGAGATTGGAATGGATTTCATCACCGGTCTGCCCAGGACAACATCAGGGCATGATTCCATTTGGGTAGTAGTTGATCGCCTCACCAAGGTTGCTCATTTCATCCCAGTGAACACTACCAACACAGGAAAGAAGTTGGCGGAATTATATCTGGCAAGGATCATGTGTTTGCATGGGGTACTCAAGAAGATTGTATCTGATCGAGGAAGCCAGTTTACCTCAAAATTCTGGCAGAAGTTGCAAGAAGAATTGGGGACTCGCTTGAATTTCAGTACGGCTTATTACCCGCAAACTGATGGTCAGACTGAGAGGGTCAATCAAATATTGGAAGATATATTGCCAGCCTGTGCGCTTGATTTTGGCGGAGCTTGGGACAAAAGTCTGCCTTATGCTGAATTCTCTTACAACAACAGCTACCAAGCCAGTTTGCAAATGGCTATATTCAAAGCATTATATGGCCAGAAGTGCCGCACACCTCTCTTCTGGGATCAAACTGGAGAACGCCAATTGTTTGGAACAGAAGAACTAACCGAAGCATAGGAGAAAGTCAGAATCGTAATTCAACTATTTCTCTTCTCATGCTGGCCCACAAGAATTTTTCTTTGAAATCTTGGTATATCTTGGTACAGCCGGGGTAGATAGAGTATTGAGTCTGATAAGCTTCGGTAAGTATCATGTCTTTTAGCTCTTTGTTTTCAGGTACACACAATCTTTCTCCCATCCAGATTGTGCCATACTCATCTTCATGAAAATCCCGGGCTTTGCCAATCCTCATATTCTTCTTAAGCTCAGCTATTTCAGGATCATTTATCTGAGCTACTCTAATTTGATCCACGAGAGTAGGCCGTGCCTCTAGGGCAGCTACGAACCCATGTTCCACAATTCCCAACTTGAGATGCTCAAGCTCTTGTTGCAACATATCGCACATGCCTTCAGTACACAAGGCATGGCAATAGCTCTTTCTGCTCAGTGCGTCTGCTACCACATTTGCTTTGGCTAGATGATAGTGTATCCCTATGTCATAATCTTTTATCAACTCCAACCATCTTCGCTGTCGGAGGTTCAAGTCAGGCTGGGTGAAGATATACTTCAAATTCTAGTGGTCAGTGTAAACTTCACAGCGGTTGCCAATGAGATAGTGCCGCCAGATTTTCAGAGCATGAACCACTACTGCCAACTCAAGATCATGAGTAGGATAGTTGCCCTCATGTGGACGCAACTGCCGCGAGGCATAAGCGACTACTCTGCCTTCCTGCATCAGAACACACCCTAGCCCTTGGCGGGATGCATCACAGTAGACTTAGAAATCTTTCGTCTGGTCAGGCAGAATTAGAACCGGTGCAGATACTAATTTCTTCTTGAGTTCTTCAAAGCTTTTATCACACTTAGCCGACCACTTGAATTTCTCATCTTTCTTTAGCAACTGAGTCATGGGCTTGGCAATCTTGGAGAAATTTTCAATGAACCGAAATTTTCAATGAACCGACGGTAATAACCTGCAAGTCCAAGAAAACTCCGGATCTGAGTCACTATCTTAGGTGGGGTCCACTTGGTAACTGACTCCACATTCGATGTATCCACTGCCACGCCTTGAGCAGTAATGACGTGACCTAGAAATTTGACTTTCGATAACCAGAAGTCACACTTGCTAAACTTTGCATAAAGCTAGTGCTCCTTCAACTTCTCAAGTACCAGACGGAGATGTTGCTCATGTATGTTGTCAATGAATACCACGATAAACTTGTCCAAAAACTCCATGAACATCTTGTTCATCAGGTTCAGAAGAAAGCCAATGCATTGGTGAGTCCAAAGGACATTATCGTGCACTCAAACAACCCATACCGAGTGGTGAAGGCTATCTTGGGAATATCTTCTTCCCAAATTCTCAACTAGTGATAGCCTGATCGCAGGTCTATCTTGAAAAACACTTAAGCTCCCTTTAACTGATCAAATAGGTTATCAATCCTTGGCAAAGGATATTTATTCTTGATTGTGACCTCATTAAGTGCGCGGTAATCGACGCACATCCTCTTCGTCTTGTCCTTCTCTAAAAAAATGACCGGAGCACCTGAAGGTGAAGTACTCGATCGGATATACCCTATTTGCAGCTGTTCATTAACCTACTTCTTGACCTCTGCTAGCTCATTAGCTGCCATTCTACAGGGCCTCTTGTAGATCGGAGCGGTTCTTGGTGCCAGATCAACCCGGAACTCGATCTCCCTCTTCGGTGGCATGGTAGTGAGGTCCTCGGGGAACACTTTTAGATGCTCGCAAACAATAGGGATGTCCTCCAATTTCCTCGGACTCTTTTCCTCTGCGGCCACTGGATTTTTAACCTCAATCTGATTCAAAGAGACTCCTTGCTTCCGTGAGGCCGGAGACTTGTAGACAATTGTTTCTCCCTTCTCGTTCACCAAGGTGACCATGCGATTCGCACAATCAATTATGCCCTTGAACTTGGTCAGCCAATCCTTCCCAAGAATGACATCTAGGTCTTTGGATTCAAGAAGGATGAGGTTGGCTAGAAATTGTGATATTTGGATTTCTATTACCACAGAAGGGTTGTAACTGACAGAAGTTGAACTATTCCATGGGGTATGAAACCTCATGGGTGTGCTAAGCTCTTCTTTTCTTAACCCATGTACCCGAACAAACTTCTTGGAAATGAATGAGTGCGTTGCACCAGAATCAAGAAGTATTGTTGCAGGTATTGAGTTAACAGGAATCATACCCAGTACGACCTCTAGTGCAGCTTGAGCCTCCTCTGCGGACGCATGGTTGACACAGGCCTGGACGAACCTCGTTCCAGCGCGCCTCGGCTTCGGGCACTTGTCAGCAAAGTGGCCGTGCTTGCCACAGTTGAAGCAGGGTCTAGGCTTTCCTCCGGGCTCCTTCTTGGCTTGAGCGGGTGGAGCTTGCTGAGTAAATATAGGTGACAACTATAGCAATATATAACGTAAAAGTTGTAGTTTTGTGATAATTTTCCACGCTATTGTTGCAGCAAACTGAAACATGTCGCTAATGTTACAGCAAAATGATAATTTTGTCACTAAAGTTGCAGTTTTCTAAAATTTACTCTATTTTGGTCAAGCAACAATGATGAAGGTTGGAACTGGGTCGTCTCTGAAAGAAGAAACATTGTGCAGAGCTAGCTACAAACTATATGTGAATGTCCCATATTATTCATTAAGAGCAAATAAAAATAAAGACGAATGATTAAATTTTGTCCATGGTTGCCTTGAAGGGGACAGCTTGACAAGTGATTACCATCATATAAATAAAATAAATAATGCAAAAAATATATAAGCAAATTTCAGTGCTTTCCACAGGCAATGTATCATATCAACGTAGAAAAACACATGATAATATAAAAAATAGGTAGGTACTGTAGCAATACTACATGTGTTTATTCATTTTAATTTAGTCATATGAGTGCTGAATAGATAGATTATAAACGTGATAAAATTATCCAAACTAAAAATATAGATAAATAGACAAATAATCAAACAAAAAACTGGATCTTCACAATATATGAGCAGCAATAAACTCTCTATCTTGCAAGTATTAACTAATATATTATAGAAATTTAAAATTGAAATAAAGAGTTAAATTATATCATAGGAATTGAGGTTACAATTCTTGCATGAGCGTACGTTAAACCATAGCAAATTGTACCCTTCAAATATTAGGCACCTAGCGATGTGAACTTTATTTTTATTATTATTAGATACTTAGTGTCTGTTTGAGAGAGCTTAAGATTCTGAGATGCAGCTGGTTGGTAGCCAGCTTATGAGAATCTAGAAAAGGTGGGTTTCCAAGCTTCTGGTTTCTAGTTCATTATCTGGATTCTACATCTACAATTTCTCAGAATTTAGACTAAAAGCGTTGGAGGAGTCTCTGATTCCGCGAGAAACTACGGCGGAGACAACCTGGGGGGAACGGGGGGGCAGGTGGAGCCATAGCCCGGCTGCCCTAGGTAGTTGCCGAGGCTCTACCGCCGCATACACCATTAGATTAGCACTAACAAATCATGGCTCTTAGGCACTAGTCCAGCGGCATGCAGCAGAGCTTAGCCCCATGCCCCATTAGGATGCTTAATTCAGACAGGAAACCACATGTCTTTCTAACCTGAAGGCAAAGTGAATTCTTTAGCACCCATTATTTTTTTTCTTTTCATGATAATAAATTACAAAGTACTATAGTCTAGCCCATCAAAAAAACAGAACCATCATCGTCTCATTGTTACAGTGGCTTGCACTGGTTTTCCTGCAATTGTCATAGATATGTCTGTCAGGCTTGCCCAAGCCCACAAAAATTCCTAGATCCGCCACTAGAGGGGAGGCCGGAAGGGGGGGATCGGCTTTGCCCCTGGACCCTGGTTGCCTCAGCCTCAGGGCATTATACATACATATAAATAGGACACAACTACACCGAGAGTGCTAGCTGGATAGTGCTAAAGAGAGACACCATTCTTTCCAAAAAAAAGCTACTAGTACACTCAATATCTATGTATTTTTTTCTTCTTAGAGAAGTTTCTCTTAAATTATTCATCCGATTTAAAATCCGATTACATCGTTGTGTTCGTAACAATTAAATCTTTACAACAAGATCTCACATGATTATATTTTGATGAAAAATCATAAATTACTTTTATACTTTTATGATATGTCTAAATTATTTTTAGATTTCACTAAGTTACTTCTTAGACATATAAAAGTAAATTCAGTAAAGCTTAAAAGTAATTTAAATATATTATAGAAGTAACTTATAACAAAAAGAAAGTAACTTTAATTTAGAACTATATCTAGTTTTATTAACATCTATATAAATGTGGACAATAATAAAATGACTTACATTATGAAACAGGGTGATTAACTCTCTGTAGTAGAAATAATTATATTGTGAGTGAGCTGAAATAAGAAACTATGTAGAGTAAATTCGCAAGTAAAGTGTAGAGAAGATTTATAAAATCCACAAAATATAGAATTAACTAAAAACAATAATAAAAATAATCAACTTAGAACATTATAAATGTATAGAAGTAATTTAGTCAAATCTAAAAGTAACTTATATATATTATAAAAGTAACTTAGTATATAATAAAAGTAATGTACAAATATAAATAATTTTTTCATCATAATATAATCATGTAAGATCTTGTTGTGAAGATTTAATTGTAACGAACACAATGGTGTAATTAGATTGTAAATCGGATAAGTAATTTGAGAGAAAACTTTATAAGAAGGAAGAAAAAGACACACATGTCTAAGAGGAAAAACAGCACGCACATCAGCACATGTAGCAGTAATTCTTCTCACAATTGATTCGTCGTTGATTAACACTAAACCGAGAGGCTTCTTGGTTTAGATTTTACCATATAAATATGTAAAAGCCAACCCATACATCGAGGGAAAGAAATTAAAACATCTATTTACAAAACTGTGCTACCTCTGTTTTTCTTTTTTTTTAAAAAAATAAAGTAGCCAACGACCAATGTCATGTAAATAGAAATGGAGGGAGTAACATATATATTGACTATTCTCTAGCACAACCATGTTTGAAACAAGGCATCCATACAAAATGGTACAATGTATATATAGATCAGTAACCAGCTGGCTAACCACACCTAGCTAATACTAACAACCGGAAGAAGACTATCGGATGCTGTTTATTGAATATATAGAAAAACATTGGATATATCTTAATTTGTTTGGTAAAGAGATAAAGTAGTAGAAACCATCAGGGGAATGAGCTCTACTTGTCTGCAGGTACATTCTCCCCTACATGGTCTTCCGGAATGTCTTGAAAAGCTCCTGCAACATTTTCATGTCGTGACTCTGTGCAAAATAAACACACATAGAAATGAGCTCAATACAAGTTGCCTCATATCACGTACTGGTCAAGATCCAACAAATATGTATACATGAAAAAGATATGCAACGCTGCACCTCTGAACTGCGGAGGATGCCTCCGAGGAGACCGGACATCTGGCTATGGCTAACAGCGGGTAGTTGCTCGAGGTAGAGGTCGATCTTGTTCTGGGCGTCTGTGATCTGTTCATCTATCCTCCTCGAGCTCCTACCAAAGCGGCTGATTGTGGTCCAGCCGCTCTGGCTGTACATGGTAAGGTAATTGTACGCATTGCCGAGGAGCCTCTTGAGCCTGGTCAGCTGGTTCAGCGACGCCACGTCCTGCGCCGTCATCCCAAGACCTTGGAGGTAGTTCATGAAGTCAAGGATCAGCTTCGCACTTCGCACAAGCGGTAGCCACTTCTTCATGGCGTGGTTGGTTTTGATAACCATCTCGGCAAGCTTTCGCAGTTCCTCCACGATTTCTGTAGCTGAATTATTTTCAGCAGTAGCTACATCTGCGCGTGCAAATGTGGAGTTGTTAGCAGGATTTTCGGAGAAATTTGAGAACAAGGAAAACAATTGTTTTCAATGGACAAGCTAAGAAACTGCAAAAGTTTTCTTGTGGTCAAAACCGACTCGAGGAGAATGACTTCAATATCGAAAACTTTGATGGTTGTTTATCAAATATTAAGACTTTGATGTCTACTGTTAAATTTGGGATGGGGTTGGGGCCTGGAGTAAGATGAAAAAAAATATTAAAATAGAATGGTGGTTGATGGAACGAGTAGTACTCTCTAAATGCTTATATTTGTGAAAAAAAATTCAAATTCTCAAAATGCTATTACTTATGAACAGGGGAAGTAGTTTTCACCGTTGGTATCTGTCCTGAAATTTCCAAAATGGGATGTTGTTTTCATCTAACAGGTGGTTTATTACAAAAATAATATTGTGGTTAGGGTGCGGGTGCATTCTCAGTTGTGCTTCTTAGATATGTTTCATTTGGATTTGTGCAAGATTTGAGGTTTTCTCTGATCCTTGGAAAGTATGTAGGTAACTATTATTTGAGGGGTAAAAACTTAAACCAACTGAACTTATTAGGAAACAAGTTTGTACATTGGCAATGAATTTTCTGGTCCTTGGGTGCTATAGAGAGTAGAGAGGTATATGCACTGCATATTGTTAGGTAACCGAAATATCTATACCTGTAAAATTGTAAGAAAAAGTCAATAACATATACAACGACCAACCTTTTCCATTCTATGACTTTAATTTTGGTACCTCCCTTCATGGAGAGATATATCTCAAGTATATCCCCATCAGAGGATAGGAGAAATTAAATCTCAAATTGATCTTCAAGTTTGATACTCCAATTGTTTTAATCCTAAGGGGTGTGATGTGGGCAGCTAGCTAGAAAGGTAACTGGTTTGGAAATTTTATTCTAACTATACAATTATTTTGGGATATATATCACTTTTAGGAAATGTGCATCCGATGTATTCTATGCCTATGATACTATTTGTGGTCACCCTTTTTTATTGTGCTAGACGAATACTTCACGCCAAATTTTCTCTATTTTAATTGCATATGAATGGAAATTGAGCCTATGGTAATTGATAAAATTTTACCTTGTGAAACGATGTTTAGTTCGGAGCCTTTCCCATCATAAGGACCCGCGTGCTTTTCAACGTTTCCAGCTGGTATCTCTATGGCATTATTAACACGTTGATTTCTTTCAAACTTTCCCTTAATTTGAAACCTGCCACAAAAGAAAGAAACAAAAACCCTTAATTTATTAAATTAGTTCTCAATGCACGTTTATTTGTAATTGTCTTTTTCTGCCCTTTGTTAAAAAAAAAGGGGGAGAATAATATTTCTACTATCTTACTTGTTATCTTGATTGGAATGACTAATAAACCACATGAAGACTTCTTTTTTGTCGTCGGACGGGATAGAGGGACTGCTCAACGTCCTCCGCAACTCCTTTCCTTCCTGATATAAGATAACATTTTTTTTATATCTATATATAAAGTTCCTAAGAGCAATGTGTACGTTTTTCATCTGTTTCTATACCTTTTTTTTATTTATTCTAATACATGTTTTATATATTCGATCTTGTCAATTTATGTTAGTCTCAAGCCATATATAGATATCTCAAGTAAATAGCCATTAATTAGGATATTATTATAAATAAATTGACTGCATTGCTAGCTGTTAAAAATATTTTGTAGTACTATAATTGTATCGTTGTATACTAATTGAAAGCAGATATATACTTAATTTTAACGCAACTATAATAAAACTACAAATTTTAAATGATAAATCACAAAACTATATATACATATATTTAAACATCAAATTTATCACGTACGTAACTATATATATTTAAGGTAGAGCATCTGAAAACTACATATTTAGTACCATAAATGTTGTGATTATAAAGTCAATAAGCCATCTCTGAAATATCAAAATACAGAAATTGAAAAGGAGTGGAGGGAGGTAGTATTACCTCCGGTCGGAGCAGGGAACATATTATTTCTTCTAATAGCTTGATGTTATGGTACAGGAGTGTACGGTTGGCAAGATGGTACAGCCTGAGGCAGCTGTTGATCTCCTCATGAACATTTTCGAGCTTGCCTGCCAGGCTTCTCCCATGGAAGAAGCGGTCGACCGGGCCGCGGCTGCCGAAGGACTGGACGAGCTTGAGCGCGTCGTCGATGCCGTCTTTCAGCCTGCATAGCAGCAACCTCGCCGCCGCACTCTCGTGAGCGGCGGCGGACGCCCACTCGGACCCCGAGGAGCGCCTCTGCTCCTCCTCCAGCAGCTCGACGATCATCTCGGCGTCGCGCGCGAGCCTCTGGCACCTGCTCCTGTTCTGCTTCGCCGTCCGCGCCGCCGCCGCGAGATCCTTTGCAATGCTGATGATCTGGCCGATAAGGGGAAGAACCATTGTCTCCGCCATATGATCTCGCGCTCTTTGTTGTGCTTGTGTTCGTCCTAAGTGTATCCACTTAGCAAACCACCTAGCTAGTTATAGTCAATCGATCATATACTGGTCCGGCAGCAAGTGGTTCAATTATTAGACAGATTAATAAAAAAGAAAGACACCGCGGAAGAGTCTAGTAAAGAAGAGCTAGCAAGGAATGAGACGACAAACATCTAACGTTGACGAGTTAAAAAAAAAAGATTGTCTTTTAGGTATATATTAGACGAAGTAGATGTGTATTTGCGCCAGCTATTTATCACACCCGTCCAAAATATATATAGAGATTTTTCCCACGTGAATTTATAAGCAAAATCTCTTATATGTTAGAATATCGGTATGAAAACTTTGTATGTACGGTTATTCCAAAATATAAGTATTTCTTGTTATATAAGAGATTAAGGTTATGAGGAAGGAAAAGACTTCAATACGCCTCAATAATAAAGGGTGGGACGGTAGGTGAGGGTAATATGGAAAAAATTTAAATGAGAGGTGATTGATGGAACAAAGTAATGTGTTGTGAATAGTGTTGCAAATTCTTATATTTTGAAATAAGATTCAAATTAATGGTAGAATTTTATAAGGAGAAGCAGACAAAAAATCTTGAACAAATTAGCAATAATAATTAATAATGACTACATTTGTCCATACAAATTAAGTTCGATGAGAGATATATATAGCAATTAATTGGAAAACAAGAATTACACAACATATTATGGTTTATAGCAATAATTAATGTACCTTCATGCATGCAAGTTGACTTGTTTTCTTTAACTATGTGGAGGGAAAAGGGATAAAATAAAGTGACTACACAATTTTTTATGTTTCAATTTTGGATCTGTTTTGTTTCTTCTTATAAAAAGTATATTCTGATTCTACACATTTTGTAGAACTATTGATGACAACAAAACTTGTGTTATGTTTAGAAACTTTTATAATACTTTGCACGCGGGTAAATTCTTTTTTATGAGATATGTTTTTGCCATCAGCCTATGCGCGTGAAACACCGATATAGTTTGAGTCCATCAAAGAGATGGTTATTAGACAGGAAAATTTGAGACCCATCGGTAAAATAGGAGAAACTTGTATGAGTATGTGGACCGACTAGTAGGGTCCATTGATCAGGTAGGTGGTGGTAGTGTCATCCGTAATGGGCTAGGAGAACCATTATAGATTCACTCATCCATATAACGGATGGCATAGGTGGCAGTTACTGTTGACAGTAAAATTTGGCAAGATAACCGGAGGCAAAGATGGATCGAAAATGGATTTGAAAGGACAAGTTTGGTTTCCAAAAAAGTGCACCGCGTCGGCTGATCGAGGACTGTATCGGCCGATACAAAGTCGGAATCAGCTAGCCAATATGAACAGGACAGTCGATACAGACAGATGTCGAGTGAGAGTTAAACTCGGATCAGTGATTTAAGATTGTTACCAAACAAGCATAGAGCCCATTACAAGCAATTAATTAGATCTATGCTAATTAGGAATATTAATGAGTCATGTTCATTAAGGGTTTTGGTAAGAGTCCGCTATAGGAACTTGGTTGTGTGTTTTTGTAACTTAGGAAAGTTTGAGTCATATCTAACATGGACAAATTTGTACTACATCACTACTGTGATTCATTTGTTGCCACGAAAAAAATCATAGCATCAATACTAAAATTATGGCAATAGATACATGTTGCCACAATTTTAAAATTGTTGCTAGCTGTGGTAATAAATAGCGTAGCAATAGGTTATTGCAATGATTTTTATTTAGTGGTAATAAATTTAGATGCTGCCGCGGAATGGATGTGGCAAAAAGTCATATTGCAACACTTCACATCGTTGTAATAAAAATTATTGCCACCACTCCATATGTGGCATTAGTTTTATGTACCAAAATAAAAGTTCAAATATTAATCTGTCATCCTATCTATTTATCTATTTGTTTTTTTATATCGTGTCTTGGCTAGGATTCAAACTCAAGACCTATCTTTCATGCGTGCGCTCCTTTACCAACTCACCTACGCATTGTTAGAAAATGTATATCGTTCCATTTGAGTCTACCTAACTGAGATTTGAATCATAGATTTGAATATCTAAAAGATTTCAAAAGAAAAAGTTATCACCTATAAAATTGTAGATCTCGTCGAGAGCTATAATTTCAATATAAAATTTGTCTCAATCCGTGTCCATATGAAAAAAATAAGTTAAATTATAATATGACAATTTTTTTATTGCAACGAATTTGTTGATCGTGGCAACAAAAAATAGTGAAAAGTACCATGTACTATATAAATTGCCACGAAAATTAAAATTATGGCGAAAGAACATGTTTTTTGCAACGGTACGATTTTTTGTGGCGATATCTCATTTTCTATTGCAACAAAAGTACTAAATAAAATAACGATTGAAGATCATTGCAATAAAATATAATTATTTGCCACAGAAAAATTATCATTGCAATAGTATAATATATTGCTACGAATTATTTTTTGTTGTAATAATTTGGTGGTAATAGCTCAATTATCTTGTAGTGCATGTACAAATACATGCCCAAAGTCGTGTAATAAAGACAACAATCGTCCAATAAACTCTCGGTGCATTCATGCCCAAAGTCGTGTAATAAATACAACAGTCGTTCAATAAACTCTCGGTGCATCACCACCTTTTAACTATTATACTTTTTCGACGAGTTCATGCTTCGAGTTATGAAATCGACTTTCATCTTCTGACAAGAGGTATGACTTGTCTCAGCGGTTTGCATTGGTGGATTAGGTCATCGCTTTAGATTTTCTAATCTATCTTTTATAACTGCTGGTTATCATATATCTTAACTAACCTAACTTGATGCAAAAATATATTTTCGCAGGCGAACGATGGTCTCGACACTTGTTGTTATTTTCTTAGGAGACCGTTTGGCTCTGAGAGGCCTACCCGCTAGGGAAGAAAAAAAATACCCATGTCTATAAAAATGGTATTTCTAGTAGCTAGTGTAATAATGATGACTAAAGATAAAATATCTAGCAGGTTCACAAGTCTGATTAAATTGTGTAGTGGTGGTTATAGTGTCGTACGTCCGATAGGTGGTTCGATTGTGCTACTGTGTAAATGTGTAGCCAAAGCAAAATTAACATTTTCTAATTACCGATACATTGATAATAGTACGCCTTTCATAATTTATCGAAAGCCCCTTCATTCAAACACATCCATTAGCAGATTAGCTAAGTGCCGCACATGTCGTAATAATTGTTACCTTTCTAATTAAGATAATTGTACTACAATAATAATGACTGGTTAGACTTGTCATCATAGACCTCTTGGTGTGAAACAAAGATGAGATTTGACCATTTCCGAGGGCCGAGGCCTCACAGTTAGTTAACCATATATTTAGCTAATGCTCGTATGAACAATAGGTGCACACTATATTGACTTCTCAAGTTGGTCAGTCCTTTAAAATGAGAGTTTTGGTTTTTCAAAAAAACTACACACATCAACCTTACGTACGCGCATACATATAGAAATTTTGTCATTTTGTGTTAAGGCCCTGCTATACCCCGCCATGGCATCACTGCACAGACAACACCAAAGAGGGTGCGCCGCGGGAGAATGACGAATCATCCTCCACGGAACTGTCATGCCAATACCAGTCCCAGAAAAATAAGTGCGGGTACTTGCAGAAACATGGTGAATCGTTGCAATAGTACTAATAAATTTATACCTTCATGTGCTGGAACCTCGGGAAATCCCTAAGCAGTAACCTCCATCCAAAAACAACAGAAGCGAAACTTTAGCGTAGCTCTAGAACACCACTATACAAGCAGTGGCTTGGGTCTAGGGACAATACCAATCATTCATCTTTTTTTTAAAAAAGAAGAAACCAATCATTCATCCTCACCAACCTGAACTTAGAAAGGGGAGAAGAACAAACAACAATAGAAGGGTTGCACTTTCCTACTTTGCAAGCCACTAGGAAAACCGAATAATACAAGCTTCAAACAAAGGTTGGGTTTATTTTGCAAATATTTTATTTCAAAACACTTTTCAAACAGTGAGGTTTTATAAACCTTTTGGAAGGAGACTTATCATCTCGATCCACCCGCGAGATGCTTTGCAACAACTCAAGCATGTAAGCAACATTTTAGCTGTATTCAGTTTATTCTCTTTTCATCTATAGTTTTGAACATCTCTTACTAGTTTATCGTCATTCCACATCATCTCAAACAACTTCTCATTACATCATATATTCCTACACCTTGACTCTCCCAAACCGCCCATATCCTATACCATTTTGCTTCCACTCGGGAAGCCTACTCTATGATGCTATCCCGATATCTCGGGTCATACAGACCCGTTTCAAACCACCCAGGTTATCCGCCAGTCACTCAGACCATCGCTGGCAAAGATTCCCATCCCACAAACTAACTTCACAAAGCACGCACAAACAAATATACACTAAGAGAATCACCTCACATTCACCCTTGACCGTGGACACGGTTGTTTGAACAATATAGCTAAATTCTGCGGAGGTTGCACACTTTACCCACACGACAAGAAGCTTAGACCAACACCCGCTGGCATTGAAAGTTTGTGACAAGGCCTTCCCGATACTAACCCATGAATACCCCATGCCACATAGTTGGGTCGCTCCAACGAGCCAAGCATCAGGCATGCCAATGCCCTCCTCTACTTAGGAACACCGGTGATGTCTCCTACTCCTACTTGTCAGGTACCATGTGCCACTTACAGAGGCTATATTTCAGTGTTTGTACAACTTGATCCGTAACTTCGTCTCCTATATCCCCGGTGTTCCACAAATACTGCCACGCAAGATAGACCTGAATCAACAATTTACTTTTCTAGGTGTAAACTAGAATACCCGTGTGGTTGCACTGTACAATGCATGGATGGCATTCCCAAAGGAATCGGTCCTTACTTGAGAATACGAGGGCGCACCATACAGGTAGAACCTCGGATCGCGAATTTCCCAAATAGTTTTCCTTTTCGAATCCACCGACACCATGTATCAGGTTTTCTCATACCATTTCCAACCCGTTTTTCCCAAAGTTGACGTATAATAGTGAAAGGTGGGGGTTGACCGATATGTATTTCTGGAAGACATGAATATCGACATACCTCATTGGTGGGGTGACTAGGATTAGAGGTTTGCGATATCCTACGTAGAGTAATGCAACTACTAGGTAGGTTCATCGGTTGCACATGTACCGAGGATGATCAAATTAAAGTGTACACTATACATGCCTTTTTTAAAGGGAGACTATACATGCCTTTTGCAAATAACACATTTTGTAAATTAGGAGAAATTTGATCGAAGAGTGCCTTGCCCTAGTCTTAATCTTTGGTTCTTAATGATCCTTGCGCCTAGCAAATTTCCGAAACGTCTGCTGCATAATCAATACAAGAAAACCCTATAAATAAATAATATTTATTTCATATTAATAGTGCAATTATATATATATATATCTCAATTTTAAAAGGATTTAGGAAGTGGAACGGAGTCAATCGGAGTTATGGTTTAGGAGATATGAACTTTTGAAGGATAAATGAATTTCTGAGAATGGAGAAAGGATTTATTATGAATCGAGGAGAATATTCCAAAGGAATATTCCCTCGGGGTTGTTGGGCTCGGACCAAGGAATGAGCTCGGTGCATGGGCCGGTCGAGACGGCCGGCCCAATAGCTCAGCACGCCGCGAGTTACTGGACAAGATGCAAAGGGGATAGGTTGGATTTATGGTTCCCACATGTTGGTGACTCCATGGATAGTTAGATGATTAATTACAGATAAACTACAAGTGGACCCAAATGTCAATGAGGCAAGAGATGTGATCAGGAGGGTGATTAGCCACCGGCGTGGGGCTCAGCTAGCAGCCTCTATCCTCCTCTTCTTCTTCCTTTCTCTGTCTCTATCCCTCTCACTCCTTTTCTCGTTGCTCGGCGAGAAATGGCGAGCGCAGCGACGGCGGAGAATGAAGGACAACGGGTGGCGGACGGCCGTTAGGGGCCACCGCGCTGGCTGTACGTGGTAAGGTCATTGTACGTATTGTCGAGGAGCCTTTTGAGCCTGGTCAGCTGGTTCAGCGACGCCCACGTCCTGCGCCGTCATCCCGAGACCTTGGAGGTAGTTCATCAACACTTCGCGCAAGTGGTAGCCACTTCTCCATGCCGTGGTTGGTTTTGATAACCAGCTCGGCAAGCTTTCACAGTTCTTCCGCGATTTCCGTATAGCAGAATTATTTTCAGCAGTAGCTACGTCTGCGCGTGCAAATGTGGAATTATTGTTAGCAGGATTTTTTGGAGAAATTTGAGAACAAGAAAAACAATTGTTTTCAATGGACAAGAAACCGCAAAAGTTTCCTTGTGGTCAAAACCGACTCGAGAAGAATGGCTTCATTATTTAATATTAAGGTTGTGTTATTCCCTTCTTTCTCAACTCACCTCTCATTTTTCTTCACGCGCACGTTTTTCAAACCGCAAACTACTAAACAGTGTGTCTTTTGCAAAAAATAAATTGGCTTTAAAAAAATTATATTAATCCATTTTCAAGTTTTTAAGGCTAATACTTAAAATCATGCGTTAATAGGTAACACTGTTTTTCGTACGGGAGGTGGAGTTTGAACTCAGCCTAAGACTTTGATGTCTTTTTCGTGAAAAGAAAATTTTTGGGTGTTACATCGGACGCTTAACCGGATGTCAGAAGGGGTTTTCGGACACGAATGAAAAAACTAATTTCATAACTCGCCTAGAAACCGCGAGACGAATTTATTAAGCCTAATTAATCCATCATTAGCACATATGGGTTACTGTAGTACTTGTGGCTAATTATGGACTAATTAGGCTCAAAATATTCGTCTCATGATTTCCATACAAAATATTCGATGTGATATTTTTGGGAAAAAAAAATTTGGGAACTAAACAAGGTCTAAATATGGGATGGGGCTGGGGGCTGGGGTAAAGATGAAAAGATATTTAAATAGAAGGTGGTTGATAGAACAAGTAGTACTCTCAAAATACTTATACTTAAATTTGTGAATAAAAAATCAAATTCTCAAAATGCAGTTTTCACCAATTGGTATCTATCCTGAAATTTTCAAAATGGGATGTTGTTTTCATCTAACAGGTGGTTTGTTACAAAGATAATATTGTGGTCAGGGTGCAGTCATTCTCAGTTGTACTTCTTAGATAGGTATCATTTGAAAATTTTTGAAGCAATAGCTCGGGCTAGAGGATGAAGAAGACAATATAACGGCCATAATCTTTAATACCGGTTGGTGACAGCAATCGGTACCAAGATCCCCAGCGGCCTGATAAAAAGTAAATTGGGACTAAAAATGATCTTTAGTACTGGTTGGTGTTACCAACCTGTACTAGAGATCCTAACTAGCCGTAGTACCGGTTCATAAGAGAACCAAGATATTTAGGATTTTGGCCGAGCGAACAAAGATCGGTTCTCTAGTAGTGAACGTTCAGGGTGGCTTCTGTCCACTATTAGTTCTTCGGTAATAATTTTAGCTGAAGCTTAATGGTCTAGAAAAGTCATTTTTCTTAGATTATGTTTTCAAGGTGTGTTCAAGGCTTTAAAGTTGTCTATTTTGGCCTTCATCTCTATGTAAGATTCGTATTTTGTAGGCTTGTATCCCAGCAGCAACTTCTCTTGCTTTCTATAAAAACAGGGTCCTTTGTCCTTTTCTCTAAAAGTATTTCGAAGGTATGAAACTCCTAAGACTCTTTTTCACTGGGAACAGTTCCTAGGATTATAATTCAAGGTTGTTGATTTCACAGCCTCGACTAGAGTTGCTCTTGTAATCGTGAGATATCTCAGGAGAAGATCGTTGAAGGCTTTCTGGCATGTCAAACAAATATTCTTTGCTTTTCAGCCCAGACTAGCTTGTGCAACAACAAATATTTCCTGCAAAGTAATTAGCTATAGAGAACATAATCACAAAATATTTCACGAGAATTTCCTGTAGTTTTAAATCTTGACGTACAAATTGGTGCTAGGTATATTGCATTGCATGCACTGACCAGTTTAACCCAAAAACTTAAGCTGATGAGAAAAGGTGGGAAATTCCCTTTATATTCCACCATTCCCCCTCACGCGAGGCCCCCTCAAGCCTCTAGCGTGTAATAGAAGTGGGTTGCAATTTTTATTTAATTGTGCACCAGCCAAGATTTAAACTCGAGACCTCTAACTCTGATACCATATTAAGTTGCATGCACCAACCAGTTCAATCCAAAAGCTTAAGTTAATGAGAAAAGGCGGACAATTCTCTTTATATTCCAACACTATGTGTTTATGATATATTCAATACATAATTAAAAACTAAAAAAACAAATTGAGACATAGGATATGATGCCAATAACCTTTATTCATATATGTATCCAACCACCTGAATTTACACAACGTCCTAACTAGTCTCATCATCCCTCTTTATTTATAGTCCTTCCTTGCCATATCCTCCCATCAGTCGCTAGTAAAATTCATGTCACAAAAGAGATGTTTGGAGTTGTGCACTTGTGTTTCTTCTTCTCTCTCTCTCTCTTTGCACTAGCTAAGGCCCCGTTTAGTTCCCAAAAAGTTTTTTCCAAAAACATCACATCAAATTTCTTGACACATGCATGGAGTATTAAATGTAGATTAAAAGAAAAACTAATTGCACGGTTAGGGGGAAATCGCGAGGCAAATATTTTGAGCCTAATTAGTCCATGATTAGCCATAAGTGCTACAGTAACCCACATGTACTAATGGCGGATTAATTAGGCTCAAAAGATTCATCTCGCGGTGTCCAGGCGAGTTATGAAATTAGTTTTTTTATTCGTGTCCGAAAACCCCTTCCGACATCCGGTTAAACGTCCGATGTGACACCCAAAAATTTTCATTTCGCGAACTAAACAGGCCCTAAGATAGCCAAACTCAACGGGCATGGGAGGTACAGGGAGATACAAACGATCCGATGGATAGCCCCGAAGCATAGTTATTAGAACCGGACCGGACCGGTGGTTGGACTGGAAAAAACTGGAACCAGAGCCTCCGCTGGTCTGGTCCAGTTAAAAGACCGGCTATGCAATTGGGCCGCCAGGTTTTGTAGAAAACCGGGAAGAAAACCGGAGATGAACCGCCCGGTTGCCTTGTGCAAGGTGGTCACGTGCGTCCGGTGGACAGTTGGAAAGAGAAAATGGTGCGCTAGTGGGATTCAAAAACTTGTGTTTAGAAGGAATAAATTATATATTTAACCTATATCGAACCGCTTTAAACCAGTAGTTCAACCGATTGAACCAATAAACCATCGAACCGAGAGCATCGCCGGTTTAATTATCAGTCTGGTCCCAATAACTATGCCCGGAAGGAGTCTGAGAGACATCATTGGCAATAATGTCTTCTAGAAATCAACTAGGCGGGTTTTCTTCCGTACCAGCATTTTGATGATATCTCTTATACCCAATTCTGAGCCAATTCACGAACGGTTAACCCTGACACGTGGCACTTACAGATTCACGGATTTAGTTTCCACCGGCCAACACGCAGAACGTACGACTCGCCTCCACACACTCGTGCTTGTGCCCGCAATACATTTTTTTAAAAAATGTACAAATGGATAGCAAACCGAGGAGCCATTTCTAAAAAAAAACAGCAAAAAAAAAAGATTTAAGCACCATATATAGAGAGGCCTCCACACTGCTAGATTTACTAGTCACAAATCCCAACATATTTTTTTTAAATTACATGACAGACACAGACGCACATACACCACTACAGACGTAAAACCACACCTACACCCTCATGAATGCGTCACCTAACACATACTCTAATAGATGGAAACCAACGGCACATCCTAACACATATTCTAAGAGATGGAAATCAACGGCACATCCCTGATCTCACTAAAATCCTGTTGAAAGCCCACCTACATATGTGTAATATTCATGGCACTAGGATTTAAATCCTGGTAGATAGAGTCATGCACCCACACCGTAAAATTTTGGCATTAAAGAAAACATCAGGTGACTTTTATTTCCCTCAAAATTGTAACATTACAATAGAGTAGTTAATTGAACCAACGGGAAATATTTATTGGTGAAGAAAGGGGCTACTCATCGAAGAAAAAACCAAATCAAATGACCATACAAAAGAAATTAAATTGCAAATCAATATATAAAGTCACTTTTTATATAATTTTGATAGATGATGGTGTGCTCTATGAGCTTTGGCATTATTAGGTATTGGTATATATTGGTATGCAGATAATTGAACCAACCGAAAAGATTTGTCGATACAAAATTGTTACTAGAATAAATAATGAAAAAAAATCCAAATGACAATACAAACGAAATTTAATTACAAATCAATATAGAAATCGAAATAGAATGATAGTCTTGCAATTTACACAGACGGTTGTGTGCTCTATAAGCTGATCCATGCCTTTGCGTGTTCTCAAATTTCTATCATGCCCTAAACAATTTGACAAAAACAATGGATTTATAATTATCTACTAGGGTTTAAATATTTAATTTTCTCAGTTACACAAATGGGCTAACTAGAAGGCGCGCTAGATGGCACGCCAATTTTCTAGTGAATACTTACTCTACTTATTAGGGTGGTTTCTATCCAGTATTAGTTATTTAATAATTATTTTGGATGAAGCTTGTTGCTCTAGAAAATACCATCTTTCTTAGCTAATGTATTGGAGGCGTGTGTTTAGGACTTATAAGTAGCCTATTTTGGCCTTCATTTCGGTGTAATAAGTTCGTATACATCTTGTGGATAGAGGCGACTCGTACCTTCACAAAAGCAGGGCCATATGACCATTTTCTCTAAAATAAACCTCCAAGGGAATGAAATTCTTAAGTTTTTTTTTTCCACCGGGCGGGCCAGTTTCTAGGATTTTAAGTCAAGGTTTGGGTGTGTTGATTTCACAGCCACGAGAGTTGCTCTCGAGATAGGAAGAAGATCGTTGAAGCTTTGTGGCACGCAAATATCCTAGGCTTTGTGGCACTCATTTAGCTTTTGAAGCTAGGACTGCAAAATTAATTAGCTTTTGAAAACGTAACTAATGTCACGGAATATTTCGAAACTTTTCATGACAATTTCTTGTGAAGTTATAAATCTTGATGTATAAATCAGTCCTAGCTGTTTCTAACGTATGCTATCAGTAATCAGAAACTCCGAAAAGATGTTGAGGCATAAAAGATGATGCGATCTGTCATTCCATAAAATTTCTTCTTAAGATGAGTTCTGTAGAGCAAAATTTATGAAGCAAACATCACTCAAACCTGCTCAATTTTTATGCTCGAGAAGAGTACCTGGATGCACTTCAGTGACTTTACCAAAAAAAACTTCAGTGACTTCCATTCTCACATAAGATTTGCCTTCATTAGACTTGCAGATTATCAAAATTAGAAGTACAGAAAACAATATATACACATGATCTACAAAATTTATTACAAGTACAGAACAATATGCACATTACCAAGACTATCAATGCCTAACTACTATTTTTTTCTGACACAAAAACTAAAATCCCTAATTCCAAACGTTAGCAAATCAACAAAATTAACTTGAAATGGCAAAAAAATTCCTTGTCCATAAGGCATAGGCAGGTCATGGCATTCGGTTACTTCACAATTTCATAGCCTAGCGATCAGACCTAAAGTAACGCTCCATGCTTCCAATTGACGAACCTCGTCTCGAGGGATGCTTATCAATGATTTGGGAGAAAGTTGGCAACTTGTTAATGTGCTTCAGTGATGCCTCTGCGATACGTCGTGTTCTGGAATCCCCATTCTGGAAAGCATGAACAAGGGCAGAACTCAAGCCACGGTCGCTTGAAGCTGCTTTTGCAATGTTCTCTGCCCGCAAAATCCTCTCGACAGCCCATGTCACCCTCTGCTGAAGTGTGCCTGTTGGGTTTCCCTTCAAGATTTCAAATATTGGTTCAACCGCATTGGCCATATAGAGCACCGAAACACCTTCAGTGATCTCCACGCCATCCCCAAGTAGGGTGCAAAGTGCAGCCAAAGAGGCTTCAACGACCTTCTTGTTTTGATGGCTAAGACAAACAACCAATCGCTCCACTGCCTTCCCTTCAAGAATACAAAAATTGTCTCTAATCGAGCAGATTCCAGAGTGAACACGACAAAGTTGAATACCTGGTGGTTTCTTACCAAACCAGGTAAGCCCAGACTTCTGTTCATGTTCATCGAAATTTGGTGTGCCAGTCATATATCTTGATTCAACAGAGAGATTCACTAATGCCTTTGCAGAGAGCAGCTGCACACCATCCAGCCCATTCAGCCGAAGCAAGCTGGTAAACAGTGAAGCAAGATTGTATTCACGAGCAAGGGCAACACAGCGTGGCTCCTCCCGTAGAATGTACGTTATCCTTGCCAGAACTTTTACAAGCCCTTCAAGCATCGTGTTATCAACTATGTTATTGGCAGTTCCTCTTCTACATATGTTTAAAACTTTGCGCGCAATATATTTGAAAGCCCCTTGCTCCATGAGCTCCATGGTAAGACGTCTGTCCCTTTTAGGAAGATTTGCCAGAATCTGAAGTGCAGCATCTTGCTCATCTGCATTTGCATCATTTTCACTGACAATCCTAACTAAGCATCCAAGCAATGTAGGACTACTTCGGAGGACTTGTGCTATCTCATGGTCCATGTCAAATGAGATTTTGCACAGCAGCTTTATGGAAGCAGCACGGCTCTCCTGATGATCACTCTCTACAAATTGTACCAAGTTTGTGATAGCCCCAGATGATCTTATAGCTGAGATAATTGACAGAACTGTTGTGGTAGAACTACTTAGCATTACAAATATTTCAAGAAGCTTGCACTGTATTGGCGGAGAGGTGTTACTAATCAAATGAAGTAAGCTGTGAACAATGTCTTCAGACACTATAGTACGATTACCATCCAGTGGGACTGTCCCAAAGTCAATACCACAAGCTACCAGATTAGATAGAACTGCTGCAGCGGCCTCTTGCAGCCTTGGTGGAAGGAATTTGACACCATCAACAGAGAGAACTCGGAAAAGCGGTAAAAGGATTCCATCCTCTATAAGAACCTTGGCACTTTCTGTATTGGTGGATATATGATCTAACACCTTGAAAGCAACTTCTTTTGCCGGCAAGGTACCATTTTCAACAACACCAGCAAACAGTAAACCCACTCTTTGGGCCACCAAGTTTTTCAAGTCGTTAGACAGAACAATCTTTTCTAGAGATGATGCTATCCGCAACTGCTTTTCTGGAGAACCTGAAAAGTGCAGTATGTCCTACATGGTAAGAACTTAATATTTCCAATAAAGTAGAAATAAGAACACTATGATATTGTTTGTCTATTGATTAGAAAAACTATATTGACACTTGAGCAAAAGCAGAGTTTACTTCAGCACAGTGCAAATGATATCGAATGCTAACTTATCATGAAACCATCGAAAACAACAAATAACAGAAAGATAAGTAGATACTGAGTATAATTGGTGAACCATTAAATGAAGAACGAACAGACTGGAGACAGCACCTTCAATAAGCAGGTTTAGTAGAGGTTCCAGTCTTCCATTTTCAGCCATTTGCAGGACATTTTTCTCGCATTTCTCCAGATTCTCAAGCGTCATCTCAGCCTCCTCGGCTAACGCTGGATTCTGTGATTTGCTACATGCCACCTTGCCCAAGATAAGTATCGCTCCATTCAATTCGCTTATCTTTTCGCATACCATTTCAGATTTCGACAGCTCACACAGAAGAGATACAGCCAACTCCCTCTCCTGGCAATCCTCGAAATCGATGAACTTAACAATCCTGCGAATTGTGTCCCCTTCAGATACAGAATCCTAAAAAAAAAGAGAACAAAACCATGAATTTCCGAGTTAGTGCTATGTAGTACCAAGACATAAAAATCCATTCCGTTGCATCGTCCCTCTGCTTACCCTGTATTCATCGTCCTCTCTTGCAAACTCCCGAAGGGCTTGCAACGCTTTGAGACGCACCCTTGCGCTGCCGTTCCTCAGCATGGCGGCCACCATGGGCACCATCCCGTCGCGGCGCACGACGCGCTTGCCGACCCTCGCAAGCTTCCACCCGCGCATCACGGCGTCGAGCCCGCGCAGCGCCTCCTTCTCCGAGGCGGCCTTGGTGAGCCACCGGCACGCCCTCCGGAGCGCCGCCGTCTCCCGCCTGCTCGTCCACTCCTCGATGGCCGCCCGCAGCGCCACGACGGGCTTCACGTCCGCGCCGTCGACCACCTCCATCGTGACGGGGCACCGCGGCGCCGCGCCGAGCGAGGCGCACTCCGAGAACCACCGCGCGATCGCCTCCCGCTCGAACGCGTGGCCCGTCTCCACCACCACCGGGTCCCGCATCACCTCCATGGTGATCGGGCACAGGAACGCCGACAGCACCCCGTCCTCCTCCTCCTCCTCGCCCTCCTCCCCATCGTCGGACCCCTCGCCGCACCAGTCCCGAGCACCCTCCGCAACCCACCAAGCTAAATAAACACAGCACCAAGAACCCTCGTGAGCAATCCGTCGAACATCCTGTGGGCAAGAACAAATCGCCAACGAAATGAAGCCATCACTGTACCTTGTTCTTGGCGCTGCGATCCTTGGCGGCGCTGGGCCATTCGCCGTCGTCGTCGACGCCGCGGGAGGAGGAGGAGGAGGAGGAGAAGCCGAGCTGGAGTTGACGGTTGTGGGGTTGACTCCTCGGCATTGGATAGTATCGGGGAGAAGAACTCGTCGGCATTGAATTGGATAGAGTTTTGCGTGGATTTGGTTGGGAAATAAATGGAGAGGGAGAGTGGTCGGCCAATTGGGGTAGGGAGACATAGACGTATTCCTGGTCTTCGTCGAGTTGCTATCTTTGTGATCATCTTGGTTGACTATTGCCTTCGACAACGAAAATGAGAAATTCACTGTCGTATGATTAATTAAATTTTAGTTATTTTAAATTTTAATAATAAATTTATTGGATATTTTAAAGCAACTTCTTATCGTACAAAATGTATCATTTAACTGTTTAAAAATTATGCTGATGTAAACCTCTTAATCAGAAAAGATCGGAGCATATGAGCAACCATAATTTTCTAAGGGGTTGCAAAGCAGAAATAAAAAGTTGTGGCAGATCTAGTGACTTCATTCAAATATTTACATATTGGAATTGTACCATGCAGTTTTCTGATGGAGTACTTGAGTAAATATTATGAACGTTATGGTTTTTTTATAGTTTAACCGGTGGGCTAACCATGCAAACGGCACGGAAGTGGACGGTAGGTTTTGGAGACTAGCGTACTCATATATAGGGATGAAAATGGTATGGGAACGGACGGAAACCACCTTTATCGTTTTCGTTTTTATTTTTTCGGAATCAGAAACCCTAGTTATGAAAACGGAATCAAATATTATCGGAACTGAAAACAGAGCAAAAACAAACCTGCGTGGATACGGTAACGAACAATTTATTGGAATAAAAAACCCCTCAAACTTTGTCAATTCCAATTCTTAAGTCTCAACAATCAACAATACATCACAAAGCACAATCATATCAAATCCAATTGTTAAGTCCCAATGGTACATCATGAACACAACCTATGGTGTAGATGTTCATCTGTAACTTCAGATTTGCACAACAAATATTCCAGGAAAAAAAAAGTAACAGACAAACACCATGGAACTCCACATGGGATTACCTGCACTGTTGCTACTTGCATTTAACGAATCCATCACAAATCTACAGCATAAAAGAAAATAGATCAACATGGATCTCCACAACCAAACACCATAAATCAAGGGGGCTGCTATATAACGGATTTCCGTTTTCGAACGGGATGATACTGGTTAGGTATCAGGTCTGGTATCGGGTGATACATATCAGGTATCAGGCGATTCTACCACGTTTTCAGGTGATACTCGCGACGTATCAGGTGATACCTATCAGGTATCATGCGATTCTTGCCACATATAAGGTGATACTTGTGAGGTATCGGGTGATACCTATCAGGTATCACGCGATACCTATTAGATGATACTTGTGATGTAACAGGTGATACCTATCAGGAATCACGCGATACCAGCCAGGTATCACGCGATACACACCCGACATCGACGCCGACGACCACTGCCGCCCCAGCGCCCCTTCCTCCCTAGCTCCGGCCACCACCGCCGCTCCCTCCTCCGGCTCCGGCGATGCACCACCACCACCCCCTCCCATCCCCTGGATCCGGCTACCACCACCGTTGCCCCTCCCTCCCCTAGCTCCGGCCACCGTTGTTGCTCCCTCCTCCGGCTCCGGCCACCGCCGCCGCTTCCTCCCCCGGCTCCGGCCACCGTCGCCGCCCCCTCCCCCGCCGCTCCGGCCACCGCCGCCGCTCCCTCCCTCGGCTCTCTGGCTCCGGCCACCACTGCCGCCCCATCCCTTCGCTCTCTAGCTCCAGCCACCGGCGCCCCGGCTCCGACCACCACCGCCGCCCCCTTCCCTCGCTCTCTAGCTCCGGCCACCGCCACCGCTCTCCCCCTGTCACGCTCGGAAATTCACTAGCAATTTCCGAACTTATTTGTGCATAAAATCCTCGTCCAGGAATCAGCCGAGGTACACAAACTGACAATTTAATATACAGATTCATCAAATTAACTAAAACGATAAATACTTACTTATGAGGCACTTAGTCCTCATCATGAAGAAAACTGCAGCGGAAAATAAAATCTAGCGAAGCTCCGGCTCCACTCCCACAGGCAGCTCAACTGGGGTATAAGCCAAACGTCTTCTCCTTCTGGATCTTTTTTCTTCAACTGAGGTTGATTGATTATTGCAAGGTGAGCATATGACATACTCAGCAAGCCACACAGCAAATATGCAAGTGCGCAAGGATACCAAAGGATGGCATAATATAGGCTCATTTGCAAAAGCAGCATTTAGCAAAACATTTATGAGAAGTAAAACAGTGGAGTAATTAATCAGAAATTTTAATCAACACTGAACAGCACACCCATGCTGCACAGGCCCAACCATCCTGAACAACCATACCCGGCTGTACAGATCTAACTCCAAACCAGGAGCTAAGCAAATTATTACCAGGTATAACATCCATAATTATTGTGAGAGGTGTGAGACTAATCACGAAAAACATTGCTCAACCCGCTCATAACCGCGGGCACGGCTATTCGAATAGTTTTACTCTGGCCAGAGGTGTACCACTGTACCCACAAGACACAGCTCCACATCATGTCACCATGTGCCTCAATACCACCACGGTATCTCAGAAAGGAGCTGTGACATTACCCCTCGCATAACACAACCCACCACAGTGCACCATTCCTGGATCATAATCACCCCCTCAAAAACCAGAGGCATGGACTCCCCAGCGACCCCCGTGGGCTTATCTCCGCCACTTCTCAGTCTGGTGCCCCGCAATGAACCATGTTATACAAAAGGTAAAGCCGTTGCCCACGCTGGCTTGTGGTTGGCACGGTTAATGTTTCACAATAGTAGCTCGCGAACCGGTCCTTAATTGTCATGAGCACGACTCTCAAAACCATGTGCTCACAACCCACCATTATCAAGTTTTAGTGGGCAAATAATTAATTAACCAATCACGATTGACCATCGTGAACAATCATTAAGCCCTCATTAAATAATAAGTCATAAGTTATCCTAATAATGTGCTAATGTTTCTAAGCATGGCTAAGCAATTACATCTAATATCTAGCTGAACCAATATATAAAGCTCAACTAGTAAAGTTATAATAACCCAAGGTATCAAGGAATAAAGTAATCAATGCAAACAGGCCATAACAAAGGAATAGATTCACACCACCCAGTGACATTCGAAAATAAATGCACAGTTGAAATAAATAGAGAATTTAAATATAGGATCAACATGCTCAAAGGATTGTGTTTAGGATCTGTGTGACTTGCCTTGCAATAATCGGTCTTCAATTAATCTTCTTGAACACTTCCGGCGCACTCGCGAACCTTCGCAACGACGGAAACGACAAGCTAACACGCAAAACAAGGAAAAGACTAATAAAAACCAAATAAACAAAACATAAAAAGTAAACAAACATGTAGATCATAATTTTAGATGAATTATGAGACTTGAACGGCCTCATTCTGACTTCAAATGAATTTATTATGAATTTTACAAGATTAAATCTAATTAAAGCCCATTTAAAAAGAATTAAATAAATTTAATTCAATTTATGGACAATTTTAATATGTAGATCTTTATTTTATACAACTTTTGCAACTTGAACCACATTAAACTGAGTTACAATGAATTAGTTATGAATTTTTAAAGATTAAATCGGATTAAAACACTTATATTGATTTTAATTGAATTATGACGCAATAATGAATTATTTTTGAAAAGGAAAAGGAGGATTATTGCGTCAGCGGCTAGGGTTAGCGGTGGACCGGGTGCACGGCAACGGTTCACGGGAACGAACGGCCGAGATCGATCCTATCCAAAACGGACGGCCGAGATCGATCGGTCCACGACCGGCTCACGGCAGACGGTCCCGATGACGTCAGCGGCTACGTCAGCGATGACGTCATCTCCGGCGGCGGCTCGGCGGCTCGGGCGCGCATGCTCGCCGGCGATCGACGGCGCTTCGGCACGAACGGAGGACACCAACGGGTAGAGGGCGACGCGGCGAACTCACCGGTGACCAAAACGACGGCGGAAGAGTAACGGACGGCGCCGGCGACGAGGAAGAAGCGGCGGCGATCTTCGGCTTGACGACGACGGCGGTGCTCCGGCGGTCTACAGCGGCGGCGAAGGGGCGGACGAGGACGGCGACGCGACGGCGACCACGATGGCGGTCTTCCCGAGCGACGGCGACGACTGGAGCAACGGCGAAGCACGGCTGGAGCGGCGGCTACGACGGCGGCGCTAGGTTACACGGCGCTAGAGCGCTTCCGACGACGAGAGACGAAGGCGAGGGTGGCGGCGGGTAGAGGGGACACCGGGGATCCTTTTATAGGGGTTAAGGAGCGGCGGCGAAGGCCCACGGCTACCGGCGACGAGAAGGAAAGATCGGGGATTCGGAGGAAAGAGGCCGATCCGAATCGAACTCGAATCCACGAATTTCCAAACGAAATTAGCCGATGATTCCAAAAGAGAAAAGGTAGAGGAGATCCCGGAGATCATTTCCCCTCTATCGATTTCACCGGAGAAGGAAAGACGCGGCCGGATTTGGAAGGAGACGATGGCGGCGCGGTGCTAGGGTTTCGGGCGGCGGCGGCGCGAGGAGGAAGACGGATCCGACAGACGGGACCCACCTGTCAGCGGCACCGAGAGAGAAAAGGAGGCGACGGCGGACTGGGCCGACTGGGCCGGGGAGGGAGAGAGAAAGAGAGAGGTTTTGGGCCGACTTTCGGCCCAAAGCCAAAAGAGACTTTTGAAAACCTTTTTCAATTTAAATTATTCATGAAATGCAATTCCATTTATTAAAAAAATACGTCCTTAGCTCAAATAAATCCCAGAAAAATTCTAGGAATTATAGAATTAAGCAAAGTATTTAACAAAATTTTATCTAGCCCAATTTTATATTGAGATTTAACAAATTAAAATTAGATCTTCTCTTCTAGGCTTTCAAAATCATTTCTAATAATTCCTTTTAAACAACAATTTATAATTTAAAGAATTTTAAACAAGAAAAGCTCTTAACAATTATAATTAGATCATTATTGATCAAATAATTACTGAACTGTTCTTTGTATCATTTAGGAATTGAGCTCCGAAAAATCCGAGAAAATTTCAGAGAGTTGACTTAATCATGGAGAATTTAATAAAAATTAAATCCATCCATGCTTTATATTAAGGAAATTTTATTTCCCACATTTAACTTCACTTGTAAATTAAAGATCATTTAATATAAATTCTAATAATAATTTATTAAATAATTTATAAATCCTGAAACAAAAATCACAGGATGTGACACCCCCCGCCGCCAGCTTGGCCCTTGTGCCTTGTACTCTTGCAGCTGATGGAGGTGGAGGGGAAGCTATCCCGTTAGGGCAACGGTATCTTGTCCCCTAGCATTCCCGTAAATCAATCATTCAACATTCACTCAAATCTATAGAGAGACTACACAGAGGTGGAGGTGGAGAAAAAACCTGCTGGGTTGAGAGGCGTCGGTGAGAAGAGTCGTTGATGGTTGTGGCTGTGGCGGCAGCGGTGGTGGTGGCGAAACGGCGAGAAGCAGCAGGGGTGGTGCAAGACGACGAAGGGTGAGGGTGCGCGAGACGGCGAGGGGTGGTGGTGGTGCGAGAAGGTGAGGGCGCGGCGAAGGGTGAGGGCAGTGCGAGATGGTGAGGGCGCAGCGGTGCGAGACGGCGGGGGCAGGGCCACGAGATGTGGATGGATGTGCCACTCCGCTGCCCAGCTTCTGGATGTCTCAATGTCTCCACTCTCGCTCAGTCTCTACTCTCCAGGGTTAGGGAATTAGCATATAGGTTGGGTTGGGCTGGGCCTTGGGGAGGAATTATGGAATATTGTATGGGCCTTTGCAACACCGGAAATTCTAAGAAATTGTTTGAAAAGTTTCCGACCGATTCCGAGTTCCGATAGAAACTGCTATTATCATATTCGATTACTCCCTCCGGGCTGGGTTTATTAGTCGTTTGAGCTCAGTTAGTTGTGGATGAGAAAATTTGTTGTTGGAGCATTTTTCTCACACATGTGATGAGATTGCCCTTGTGCATTGATGGTGTTATTGTTCCCAGATTATCTCCTCGTTATTCTTTGAACGCTTCGTTCCCATCTCGGCATGTATGCATGCAAGCACAGAAGAGAACTTGAACATGATTACATATGTGGGCTTTGAGCAAAAAGCAAACAAGAAGCCATGGTTCCTCACATCATGTATGAGGGTGACGATGAGGACTCGATGGCTAGCGACTCCATGGACGAGGCGGGCGAGGAAGAGCTCGTAGTCTCGGACATGCACGTGGTTGCTGACTCCTTGGACGGCGAGACCGGCGAGGAAGTGCTCATGGTTGCCGACTCCATGGATAATCGCCAAGACAAAAAAAAAAAAAAAAAAAAGGTGTGTCTCTATACTAGGAATCGAACTCAGGCCCCAACGCACCAACATGAATGCACTAAACCAACTGAGATAGTAGTAGTTGCTTGTTTGAATGCTGCATCCAACCGTATTTAATAATGACAAAATAGGATATTAGAACCCTATTTAATGACTTCTTGGTTTTGAAATTGTGTCCGAAATGACTAATAAACCTAGCCCGGAGGGAGTACGTTTTTGAGAAAATATTTCTGAATTCGTTTCCTTTTCCAAAAAAAATTTTGACAGACATATTCTGTTTTCAAAAACAGGCCTGGAATCCGGAAAGTTTCTGTACTGTTTTCATCCCTATTCCTATGTCTGATGTTTGGCCACTCAAAACAGGGGATCGAGTACTAATTGAACATATATTAGTTGTTTTGGACCATAGACGCTTGTGTTTTCTTATGAATATTATGCACACACATTTCAGTGATCACAACATGTGCATTTATATTATATAGAAACTCCGAAATGGATGTGTGATTCCCCTTTTCTTTGGTTCCTTTTATTTACGCATTTTCTATGAGTACGCGTGGAGGGATATTTAACTATTCGCTACTCTTAGGTTTGACGTTTAATCACTTATCACTCATGTATCAATGACACATGAATCCAAGTGATAAATACCTAATTGTCAATCTAAAAGTGGTAAATAGTTAAATATTCCACACGGAAACTGAAAGTGCATCTAGGCCCCTAATGATTTTGATGATTGATTACAATGCAATTAGAGAGGACTAACACTTTTATTCAAGCAAATGTGAAGGTTATTATGTCCTCGACATGTTGTAATAAGATGCATACCCCATGAATGCGACATCATGATGCAATGCGGCAATGATCAAATGGTATATTGTATCTTTTACCTTGCATTGTGTCGTAGGAATGTCGTACTATTAAGAGGGATACCACATGCATATAATTTTAGAACACTAGTGCTCAGAATGCTTCATCTTTGTGTGAGTTGAAAAACCTAAGCCAAAATTTCAATCCCGAGTAGTTTCACTTGTCACAACACTTAAACTGGGTTTCTTTGCAATTTTTTCAACATCTCTTGTAGGTTTTGGACCATGTTTTATGTTGGGTTTGATAGCCCACGAAACTAGCTTTCCATAGAATCCAAGATCTTCGAAATCGGAGTTCGGAGTAAAAAGTTATTGCTTTTTTACTTGAGCAACATCAGACTATCCGATTTGAAATCAGACTATCCGATGTATCAGACTATCCGATTTTTCACATAACTTTTCTCTCTGTCTTTGGTCTGAGTGTTGGCTAAAAAATATCGGACTATCCGAAACATCGGACTATCTGAAATTTCTCAGAACTTCACTCTCTGTTTTGAATTGCTTTTTATTCCTCTTGAGTGAGTTTCAAATCAGACTATCCGATGTGATCGGAGTATCCGATGACCCAGAGACTCCGAAATTCAATGGAACTGGAGTCTATGTGAGAGGATGAAATTCATGATTCAAAAATAACGGAATATCCGATATGACATCGGACTATCCGATCGATTGGATTGTCCAAAATTCTCTAGAATTTCGTTCTCTGTCTCTGGCTTGCTTGGGGGTCAAAAACATCGGACTATCCGATGTCACCTCGGAAAGTGACTTTCCAAGGTGGAATGAAAATATTCTCTCCCAACGGCCACATTTTGGGGGGATCTATAAATACCCCCCACCTAACCCTTTTCTAGGGTTACCCAACTCATTCATTCACATTCACTTTGGGTTGAGCTTGGTGCTAAGGTGCTTTGGATCTTTGAGCTCTTTCTCCCTCTCTCAAATCCCTCCTCGTTCTTTGTGTGGTGGATCTTGGTGGTTGTGGATTTGGTGTTTGAGGGCCTAGTGTGTGTTTCACTCGATCTTGAGCACTAGGGTTTGACCAAGAGTTGTGTGGTGTTTGTTACTCTTAGAGGTTGAGGACTCCTAGACGGCTAGGTGTCACTTCCGAGCCACTGATCTACGTGTGGTTGGCCGGGAGAAGTTTGTGAAGGCCGGATCTCGCCTCCACAAGGAAAGAGATACCCCTTAGTGGAAGGAGGAGTGCTTAATGCAACCTCTTGAGGAAAGGATTAGCAAAGACCCGGCTCTTAGTGAGCTCCTCAACGGAGAGTAGAATCCCCTCAAGGATTTGAACTCCGGGAACAACTCCGTGAACTTCATCGTTGGTGATATCTCTTCATCCTCTCTCTAGCTTTGCTTAATTGTGCCGCTATAGATCTAGTCAATGTTTGCGCTATACTCTTGTTTGTGTGCTAGATCTGCTTGTTGTGACTCTTTAGTGGATCAGACAGTCTGATCTAACATCAGACTATCTGATATTTTCGGATAGTCTGACTGTGGATTAGACTTTCTGACCCTAACTCAGTTTTAGCTTCCGCATAAAGTTTTAAATTAGCCTATTCACCCCCCCCTAGGCCTAATTGACCCTTTCAGAAACGTATACCTAGATAAAACCTATGGAGTTTACCAGTTAGGTACAGCTTCCTAAAGCCCATGGTGGTCCATTGGGTCATAGCTGCACTCTAGCTCTAGGGATGTCTGGACAAATAATCTCTCACTCAGCTTTACCTGAATTATTTAGAGCAAGTACTATAGGTATCCAAGCACAAGCCCTAAGATGTCACATAGGGCTAAACGATGAGGTGGATGAGAGAGAAATAGTTACCTCTCATGCCATGGGTAGCCGTAGCCTCCGCACAAAATTTAATAAATATGTGATAGTGTTTTTTTTTACCAGGAAAACTGTCAGGGCTTTGCCCAGCAGTGTAATTTTATAAAGAAAGAAAATATTTACAAGGTTACAGAGATTACATGCGGGTCACACAGAAAAACTATAAGGTTTGTACCCAATTAAAAACAGTTTGTTTTAAAGGATCTTTCATTCTACACATATGCAGAAGAACTTCTTTGACAAAAAAAGATCTCCATGCTTGGAAGGAGGGCTGAGTGTTCTGAAATATGAAGCCATTCCTTTGCTTCTAGATGTGCCAAGCTGCCAAAAAGAAAAATTCCAGGAAACCCTTCTGAGCAAATTTGAGTCTTGCTAGGGTGATCATTTGGAAAAACTCCAAATTATTATTCCACTCAATTCCCAGGTATTGCCAACACCTGATGCTGAAAGGACATGATAAGAAGAGGTGTAGCCTTGTCTCTCTACAATTCGCATTGCACAAAACACATGTGAGATCATCATTTTCCTTGTCACAATGTCTTCTATCCAACATATCTCTTGTATTGAGCCTATCACAGAACATTAGCCAGGCAAAGATTTTGATCTTCATGACACATTTTGTTTTCCATAGTCAAATCATGGGCCTGGGGGGTTGCAGTGCAGAATAGTTTAGCTTATAAAATTTCTTAGCTGTGTACTTATCTGAACCCTAGATAAAATTCCAAGCATCCCCCATCCCTGATTGTAAGTTCAAACTGTCCAAAACCTCCTGAAGCTACAAAAATTCAGAATATGCCTCATCTGAGAGGGGTAGGACAAAAGAATCTTCTAAGGGTCTTGAACATATGGCCTTGACTAAATCAGACTTATACATGGTCACAGCAAAGAGATTGGGTAGCAAAGAGATTGGGGTAGCTGATGCATTTAAAATCATCATTCCATAGATCATTCTAGAAAAGGGCAGTTCTTCCTGTCCTGATTTCACATTTTGCTATCCCCCTGAATATGTCTGCAAGAGATGTGATGTCCCTCCACCAAAAAGAACCCTTATTCATCATCAAGTGTGGAACTTTAGAATCATAATATGATTGTGAGATCAATTTCACCCAAGGTAAATCAGCACCATTATAGAACTTGACCATATGCTTTAGAAGAAGGGCTGTGTTTTGCACTCTCAGATTGATCACTCCTAAGCCTACTTTCTCCTTAGGCATGCACACCCTATCCCAGGAAGCTAGAGATTTCCTTGTAAAAGAAGGGTTATTCCCTCTCCACAGACAATTCTTACGAGCTGTGTCAATGGCCTTGATGACTGTAACTGGTAGCTGCAATGAGGACATGTAGTAAGTTGGAATAGAAGACATGACTGAGTTGATCAAAGTTAATCTTCCTCCTTGAGGCAAAAAAAATGGAGCTTGTTGTCAGCCTCCTTTCAACCCTGTCTACCACCGGAGCAAAGTCTACCACTCTAGGTCTGGTGGTTCCCAAAGGTTGCCCCAAATAAGTGAAAGGAAAAGAACCGATCTTACATCCCAAAATGCCAGCTAGTAAATCAGCTTTGTCCTGAGACATATTAAGTGGGTACAGACTTGATTTATTATAGTTTACCTTGAGGCCTGTGGATTGACATATGTGATAGTGTTAGAGATAATGGGGATTGTGTGCTAGAGATAACATATTATACATGCTACCTCTTAATTTACTGGTGTGTGACATGTATGAAATTAGATGTAGTAGCAATCTCTACTATAAAACCTGCCCTTAGAACGTGTTTGGTTACATGCAATTGATCTGTCTCTCATTGATTGGGAATACATGAACTAGGCTGTTTGGTTGCATGTATGGTCGAACAGGCGCGGTTGACATAAAAAATAATGCTAAATTTGGGTATCAACACTGTGATCATGCAAAAATCCCCACACATCCTGCTACCTGCTTGAGCTTGTTGGTTATATCTTGAAACCAAGAGTATATATCTTAAAACCTATTCTAAAATATTTTGAAATATCATACAGTCTAACAAGAAGCATAGCCATCAATGAACGTGTTCAATGAAATTATGTATTATTTTACCATCGATTTGTCTCACTCCTAAGATCCTTCAACACTTTGTGGTGATGGGGGTTCATTTGGGGTGGTTCAAGGGCCACTTGGACCACCCCTTGGAACCGCCATTGTGCAAATGCAATTACATACTCTAGGGATTATCTTTTGGTTCCCACAAAGCATTTAATGTAAGCTTATTTAAAGTCATGTGCTTCCTTTGCATACTTTACAAGATCATTGAATATGAGTTAGCATGTAACCACTTTAGTTATAGATCAAGAAATTAAAGAATTGATAAGGAGCCAAGGGAGAAAAGAAACATATAATATATTATGAATTGGAAAACACTTTTTAGGAACAAATTCGCCTTGTACGTGCACAGAGTAAAGGAACAACACATGCATGCTTAGTTTTTTTATTGGCTAGACTCAACCTCGGGGAAGTACCTTTTGTTGCGGTTGTGGAGTGAGTGATTGTTGTATGACACCTAGTAGGGTTTAATTCTTGGTGACTACAATTAAATAGTTGTATGCATTGAAAGCTTCTTCCATTTATTTTAAGGAAAGCTTCTTCCATTTTCTAAGAAAATGGGCTTGTATAGTTTTCCGTTTTTGGTAAAGACTTTCTATTTTCAAACTTCTATAAAAACTTATGCAGCATAGACAAAGATTAGGAGGAAAGATGTACGAAACATCCTGCAAAAAAAAGGGACATCCTGACAATGGCCAGCGACAATAGCAGTCAAAGAAAGGGACATGACACTAATGACGATGCTGACATACTTATATATGCAACATAGATTAGAAGAAAACCATTTCCAAATGCATTAATGTCTAGAAGAAGATGCATTAAACGATATTAACATACAAGCCAAGTGCAATACGAAAAGCAAATGGATTTGCATAGTGTTTATGACAATTGCCACAACTTTCACACAAGTGGAGTCAGATTTCTAGACCTTTAAAATATATTACTTACATATCTAAACACACAGTCAAGGGGATGCTGCAGGTGCCAAAGGAAAGGAGACCAATGTGAGACCACTAACAAATTAAGGTTCCATAGACTAGTGAAGGCCTCATGCGGTAGCAAAGACATGCATCAGCTTGGCATACGCAGCACCACGATCAAGCACACAAATGAGCACGACACCCTTGAGGTGATGAGTACTCTCCTCATAATTGTGTTTTCTTTATCTTGTGTTGGCTTGCATTAGTGTGTGTTGGCTTAATGTTTGGTTAGAGTGTGGTTGTGAACTCGCTGTTTTGTGAACACTTTTGGGCGATTTTTGTAATAATTGGCTATAGCACTTTGAGCAAAGGTCGGAATGATATTCCTTTATCTAAACTATCCTCCCTGTCTTGAGCGTAGACTTGCTCATGGACATATGCCTACCCAATGTACTAGCCTGAATCTCTGACCCATCTACTGGCTTGGGCATTTGAACTGGCAAGCTCTTTCTTCCCCGGTGCCTCCTCTTCCCAAAACATTGCCTGAACCATGTGTGTTTGCCCTCCTCATCTGGCTCCACATTCTGCGATGTGTTGGGCACCCAAATATATGGTATATACTGATGAAGGCCATGAAGTATGAGCAGAAATTAAAGAGCCTCATAAGTATATAAATTGTTCGGCGTGCTAGCATAATGGGGAGCATTAATATGCTAGCAGAACCGATTTCGAGATTAATTCATTTTCGTAGAATCACATGACTAATTTACGAGAAAATTAGTAAAGAAGATAAATATTGCATTTACATGATGACGAATGACTAGTTTTTGAGCAAATTTGCAAAGGATGACTTACTCGCTTTCATAGAGAAGCACGACCATTTTTCAGCGCAAAACAATAAGGAATAAGTTCACTTCATGACCCTCAAAAGTGATCGAAATCTAATCCGTGACCCTAAACCACAAAACCGGATATTTCGACCCCCAAACTCTTAAAACCGGTGCAATTTGACTCCCTGGGCGGTTTTGGATGGCGGTTTCGCTGACGTGGCGCCTACGTGTCAGTGATGACCTGGTCATCGTCCAACGTGGCGTTGACATGGCGCTTAGGTGGCATTAGAATTTAAAAAATAATTCATTTATCATTCACAGAGGATGACATGCGGGGCCCACTGACATGTGGGGCCCACATGTCATCCTCTCTCCTCCCCTTCTTCCTCCTCCCTCTCTCTCTCCCTTCTCTCATTTTCTCCCCCAGCCTCTCTTCACCACCGGAGCGGCAGTGGGGATGGCGGCGGCGTCTGGCGGTCGGGAGTAGCGGCGGTGGCGCCGTGGATCAGGCGCCGGGTGGGAGCTAGAGCGGCGGCAGGGACGGCGAGGGCGGTAGATGCGACGGCCATCGATGGGCAGTGGGGACGGCAGTGGCAACCATAGGCGAGCAGTGGGAACAGCGGCAGCGACCATCGGCGAGCGGGTGGGCGAGGGCCGGCGAGGGCGGTAGATGCGGCGGACCTCTCCCCCTTCCTCTCCCCCTTTGCTGCGCTGGAGAGGCGGGCGGGGACGGAGCGTCGGCGGTGACGGCGGACAAGGGCTGGAGCGGCGGCGGTGGCGGGCGAGGGCCGGACCGGCGACGGCGGTGCGCGAAGACCGAGACGCGAGCGGCAGGGGCGGCGGGCGAGGGCCGGAAGGGAGGGAGGAGAGGCGGCGCCCCCGAGATTTTGCCCGCCCGCCGCCCCTCGTACGCCCGCCGCCGCCGTTGCTCTCGTCTCCAACCTCCTCGGCTACTACCTCTGCCTTCCACGGCGCCGGCAGCCTCTCCACACCATGCTACCGCCGGGTCAGCAAGCGGCAGCGCCGGCGCTAGCGCGGGAGGAGGCACCGGAGGCGACGACAACACGAGCTCGGCTGCTCCGCCTCTCCCCTCTCCCCTCTCCCTTCCGGCCCTCGCGCGCCGCCACCGCCGCTCACGTCTCGGCCCTTGCGCGCCGCCGTCGCCGCTCCGACCCAAGCCCGCCACCGCCGCCGCCGCTCCAGCCCTCATCCGCCGTCATCGCCGCCGCCGTTCAAACGCAGCAAAGGGGGAGAGGAAGGGAATGGAAGGATGGTTGTGGGCCCACGTGTAAGTGGGTCCCACTTTTTTTTCGATTGACAGATGGGTCCGTATATATTTTTTTAAATTCTAATGCCATGTCAGCGCCACGTTGGACGATGACCAGGTCAACACTGACACGTAAGCGCCACGTCAGCGAAACCGCCCTTCAAAACCGCCGAGGGAGTCAAATTGCACCAGTTTTAAGAGTTTGGGGGTCGAAATATCCGGTTTTGTGGTTTAGGGTCACGGGTTAGATTTCGATCACTTTTGAGGGTCATGAAGTGAACTTATTCCAAACGATAAAGATTAACCAAATTATATAATTGCTAGAACTCAGTCATGAGAGAAAATAGAAAATAACAGGAAATAAAGAAATGAAAATAGTAGATTGATAACTGTTCAAGGTAGAAACTATCCTCCAGTACTCTAATGTATATAGGACAAACCTAAACATTGGGATAGCAATGCAGGAGGCTAATGGGCGAGCGATCGGTTTGCCCCGCCTCCCCCTATACTCCTCCCTCTTCTCCTCCTTCCTCCTCCCCTTCTTCTCTTTCTACTACAGTACACCATACAATTTTTTTTAAAAAAAACAAAAATTAGAAAAATTTATGTATAGAAATACTATATATAAAAAAAATGAATTCAAATTCAAATTTGTATTGGGTGTGTAAACTTTTGACTTATAAACTTTGGGTCTATAAATTTTAGGTGTATAAACTTTAGATGTATAGAAATACTATATATAGAAAATATTTGAATTCAAATTCAAATTTGAATCGGATATAATTCAAATTCAAATTTGAATCGGGTATATAAACTTTATGTCTATAAACTTTGGATCTATAAACTTTAGGTGTATAAACTTTAGATGTATAGAAATACTATATATAGAAAATATTTGAATTCAAATTCAAATTTGAATCGGATATAATTCAAATTCAAATTTGAAACGGGTATATAAACTTTTGACTTATAAACTTTAAGTGTATAAACTTTAGATGTATAGAAATACTATATATAAAAAAAATATTTGAATTCAAATTCAAATTTAAATTGGATATATAAACTTTTGACTTATAAACTTTTGGTCTCTAAACTTTAGATGTGTAAACTTGAGGTGTATAAACTTTAGGTGTATAAATTTACTAAAATAGGAAAGTAATGCGCTGCTAAAAAAAGAAAACCAGGTGGAGGGGTGGAGGGAGGGAGAGGGGAGGGGATCGATCGCTGATCCATCCCTAGGGTGATCGATTGCCGAACAGGATTTCCGGATAGCAATCGGCCTCTGGGCTGATATCCGACGTAACTTCTTGGCCGAATATTGCTCAATCAAAAACATAGATCAGCTAATGTTCGTCTTAAACCATCATATGCGCTAACCTTCCATCCATCAAATGCCAGCCATGTCCATACCGAGAGACAAAATTATATTCAATGCAAAATTTAATGATACTAATTTGATATTTTAGATATTGCTAAATTTTGTATAAACTTGATCAAACTTAGGGCCTGCTTAGATCCTATAAAATGGCAATAGTTTTACCCTTTTGGACCACTTTTTGACAAAACGGATCTAAACACTAGTAGCAAAAAGTAGGCAAGTTGGCCTTTACCTTGCATCTAAACACCAACTTGTAAAATTGCAACGCCAAATCTTTTGCCACCAAAACTTTTGCTAAAAAAATTTGCCGCGGCAAATTGATCTAAACAGTCCCTTCATAAAGTTTGACTAGGAAAAAAGTCAAATGACTTATAATACGAAACATAGGGAGTATTTAACTAGCTCTCAAGCCAATCACTCAATCAGACATATCAGCTACTCCCTCCGGTTCTATAATTCTTTACATGTTGGACAAGATTGAGGTCAAACTTTTATAACTTAAACTATCAATAACTTTAAAGCTATTTAGTTTAAAGGCATTAGAACAACATATATAGATTTGTCTTATGAAATACTACGATAAAAGTAAAAAAAATATCAATTTATTGTATATATTATAATAGAAAAATATAGTCAAAGATACATTTTAAAGACTGTATCATTATCCAAAGCGTCAAGATTTATGAAACTGGAGGGAGTATGCTAGATAACTTGGCCTGCTCAAATGGAACTAACTACTAGCCAAATTATGACACAAACAAGCAGGGCACCATCTCTAGGGCACAAAAGAGGACTATGTTAGGAAACCGTCGGCCATGAAGACCTGGTCCGGTTACCTACTATTTGGGCCCGTCACTAAATATGGAAAGTGGGCAAGGCATTGCCCTATAAATAGAGGGTTGGAGGAGAGGTTTTATACACTGGTGAATGAAAGAATGAATGAGAATATGGCCACAGCCTCATATCTTTATGTCTTCACTTTTGTAGACATTATGCAACCTCTCTAGACTACGGATGTAGTACAGGGGTTGGATAATAGACTACACCCGAGGTGAGGTGATAAGGGCAGCTCCGGTCTTCAGCGTAGACACGTGAACAAACAGCCCTATCAAAGGACGGATAAGGATCCAGTGCAGTCATAATACAGACTGCAACTTTGGCAGTTGGAACTTGGAACCCTTTTTCATCTACAGGAGAAAAGTTTAGTACGGTCCTTTGTGAACAGTATTTAGGAAGATCTCGGACGTCACTTTCTAATCCAATAATGGATGTGGGACTGCTTAAGTTGCAGTAGCTATAGCCACTGCAGGTGATCCCAATTCCCTGAGGACCCGGCCTGAACTCACCTAATCCGGCGTTTGAACATGTTTCAACTGGAAAAAAGGAGCCAGCTCTTTCTTTAATTTCCCAATGCCTCCTCCTTCCAAAATTTTCCCTGGACCATGTGTTTTCTCTCGTCCTCATCTTCTATGTTCGACATCATCTTTTGTTCTCAAAAAGTATTGCAAACAATGATGAATATAACGAAGTACAGGAAGAAATGACTCGCATGAGTATGGCCATGTTTAGTTCCATTTCAAATTTTTTTAAGTATACAAACACACATTTGAAATATTAAACGTAGACTAATAACAAAACAAATTACAAATTCCACCTGTAAACTGCGAGACAAATCTATTAAGCCTAATTAATCTGTCATTAGCAAATGTTTACTGTAGCACCACATTGTCAAATCATGGTGTAATTAGGCTCAAAAGATTTATCTCGCAATTTACATGTAAACTATGCAATTAATTTTTTTTCGTCCACATTTAATACTTAATACGTGTGTCTAAACATTTGATGTGACGGAAAAGTTGGAAGTTTGAAGGGAACTAAACACAACCTATATAAATTGCTGGGCAAGCTAGGATAGTTAGGAGCATTTATGTTTTTTTTTAAAGACGGAGCATTTTTTTAAAGATGGAGCATTTATGTTAGTATTGTAAATCTCTGCTATTATAAAAAATTCAAGGTGTTTGTGCCACTGATTTCATCCGTCGCCTCCTTCATCAGCTTCGTCCGATTCCCTGTTTTCGCACGCACTGCTTGTCTGCTTCCATCGCTTCGCAGTTGGATCAGGATTTCTGAGTAAAATTAACGAGCCATTAACAAATGGGACAATTGCTTATTTGACCCTATTTTTAGGTCTAATTTGACCCTATTTTTTTAAGTTTACTTATTTCACCCAGCTTTTTCAATTTGAAGTTGCCGTCTGACCCTACTTTCACTACACCTACACCGTCAGTATTTCACTTAGAAAAAATAAAAAACATGAATTTACAAGCCCAAATGACAAAAATGCCCCTTAATACATCAATCCATCCTCTACCACTCATTCCTATCCTCTCTCTCTACTCTCTCTCTCTATCATCTATCATTCTTATCCTCTGATACGGGGAAAGCCCGACCTTCTTGACGTAGGATCCGGATACACCGTGAAACCTCACGAACCACTTGACCATGCAAAAGTGGATCTATTGCCCCCTCAATTCCCTACAAGGAAAAGCAAGAACAATCTATGGCAGAACTCCCAATCCCTCTCTCTAGTTTGGCGGCGGCGGCACAAAATCTAGGAGAAGAACAAGAGCAAATTTGTTGCAATTTTCATTAGAATAAATGTGGTCCCTCTTCATGGGTTGTGCACAAAGGCTCATATAGCCATTACATGGGTTAGAAACTAACTAAGAATCAAATACAACACAATATGGAAACTTCTCTGCAGCACCGTCAATTTGTTTCGGCTCTTGCGGTGAAACCAGAAGGAATTTGTGTCTTGGGCCCTATCCACGACGTGGGCCATGAAGTTAGCTATCCAACGAGTGCTCACACGTCCAAAACGGACTCCAGACGAGAGAGAAACAAGCGTTTTAGTCCATGTATGTCCAAGCTGGCCCAAACCGAGTCCGAACTGAATCTTTTCTTTCTTATCTTTAAACTCCTTGTTTTGGAAGGCTTCAATCCATGGAGAAATAATAAGAAATAATAGATGGACTCCTTCCCAACCCAATATGGGCCATAGGATAGTATAACTCCATCCAACCATGCCGTGCAAAGCCGACGTTCATCACCATTGTTGTTACTTGCGCGTCACCCGGTCTGCCCACACAGGATGTCTTCAACTTGCAATTGCGGTTGGTAGAAAGCTCGGAATGACATGCTGTTTGATTCAATGGAAAGTAGACTTGATAAACTTTCCTAATATATAAGCCATTCATGTTGAAAGCCATCTCATCAATGCATAATTCGCCATGAATTTCACGAACGGAATAGCATCCGATCTTCCACATGTGCACCGCTACACCCGTCACCTCCGGCTGGACCACCATGTTGTTTATGCCAGCCAATGGTTCAAATCTCTCATGTCTGAAAATAATCAAGAGCAAAATATTATGTAGCATCAAATTCTCATATATTTTACGCATAGACTTACAGAGAAACGAGTTCACCTTATGTTCTGATCTGCAAGTAAAGAACAATGTACCGTTGATAGGTAGATCTGCATCATCTTTGTTGGGTTGGCCAAAAACCACATTAGTCCCGGTTCCTATTCTAACCTAAACTAAACATCTGTTTTGTCCTGGTTTAAAACTACCATGGGACTTAGATGATCTCACCAACCGGGACTAAAAATCATTTTTTGTCATGGTTCACAAACATGTTAGTACTCCAGATCATATTTAGTCCTTATCGGTTATAACAACTGGGACCAAAAATTTAAAAATCACGGCTAGCCCGAGCCGCGTGCCTCCTCCTCTCCTAGCCTCAATGTTATCTCTCCTAGCCTCCATCGTGCCTCCTCCTCTCCTAGCCTCGATCTTATCTCCTCCCCACTTATTTTCTCTCCTCCTCCTCCCCTCTCCTCCCCTTTCCTCCCCTTCCCCTCCCCTGCGGGCGGCAGCTCCCTCCCCCTCTCCTCCGACGCAAGCAGAAGGCGGCGGGCGGCGGCTGGGCGGTGACCCAGCAGAAGTCGGGAGGCTGGGAGGACGCGCTCGGCCGCCGGATCTATAGATTCTTTTTTTTATTATTTTGTGAATGATGATTTGTAGATGTTGTTGTAAATTTTTTTAGATTTGTGGATGATTTTGTGAATGATTTGTGGATTGTGGATGGGCCTGTATTGTGGATGATTTTGTTGTGCATGATCCGTGGGGATTTGGGGTGATGGTACTGAATCAATGGAAGAAAAAATAAGAAAAAAGAAAATAATACTAACAATAGAAAAAAAACTCTAGTCTCGGTTTGTAACTCCAACAGGGACTAAAGATGCACATCATTAATCCTAGATTGGGAGTCCCAGTTTACAATCCGGGACTAAAGGGGGTTGTAAACCGGGAGTAAAGAGCTTTTTTTTCCAGCAGTGTATGACTCATGCGAGAAGACCACCACCATCCAGCCGTCCACTGTGAGTAGAGAGTTTACATAGCATCGATAATAGTCACGTATTCACGTCGGTCAATTGAAAGACAATAAGTACCTACATAAATCTCACATCAGCAGCCATGGTTTTTTTTTCCCATTTTGATGAAAGGCATTAGCCCTGCTGTTATTGAAATCAAGGGTCAATTCACACTATAGAAGCTAGACCACATGACTTTACCGTTGAAACGTACAGGCATTTTTTCCAGTACACTAATAATTCTAGAGGCAAGTTCTTTTAATAATTTTTTAGTTTCGGAATAAAGTTCTGTAATATGTCAAATATGTTGAAAATGAGCCCACGGTCGGAAAGCCCCGGACTCACACACATGGATAATAGGTGAGGGCATATATAGAAGGGATTATAGAACCACCAGTAGGCATTAAGCAAGCTGTGTAGCAGTCTATAAAACTTGGGAAGACAGATGGAGTTGATCATCTTACAAAATCACAGCAGTGCAAAATATGCAATAAAATTGCAGATCATCGATCCAAAATCAGTAATACTGGGACTGCCATTGAGAAACTAATAGGATCGATCTTGATTAAGCAGACGGTATAATTTATGGTCTTTTTACCTTTTTCTTCTTTTCTTTGTAAATATTATGTAACTTTTTTCTCTTAATATAATTCAAAACTTCTGGACAAAGCTCAGCGGTATTTCTCGGTAAAACTGAATGAATGGAAAAATAAGTCTTGGGCCTAAACAGTAACTTATGTCTCTCATCTGCTCTCTTTCATTAGGACTGCAAGATTGTGCAATGCTAAGAATTTTGAAACATCCAACCTACATTGAAGCTGCAGTAAGAAGCTCACGGTTGCCTGAACAATCTTGAAATCTGCAGATAGCTTGTTTTGCAATGCCACAAGGGGAGGCAAACAGAAAATGCATGATTGGAATGGATGACATGTATAGGAGAGGAAAGGAACCAAGTTATGCATGATAGAAATCAACAAGTACAACATTATGGCGACATACCATGAACAAACAAACCAGCATTTGTACTATGACTACAGTGAGACAATTACTTTAATCAGGCGTTTGCCAAGATATTGCTTTCAACAGATATATCATACAAAATCAAAATGCAATGATATATCAGAACTAGAACTTCCTCTCAATCAGCAAGCAACATAGTGAGTGAAAATTGTTAAACTTCTTTTATGCAATGATAATGACGTGGCACACTTGCATGTTAAACTTTAAAAGTTAGTGAGTATCAACTTTATAGTAAGATAGGATATAGGATACAGACACGTCAAGAAAGATATATTATAGGGTATACAGCTTCAATTTCCATCCAATCAAATCTGATCGATCCATGGACTAGTGAAGAACTTCGAGGGAGGTAGTGTTTTAGCAACTGCAAGTCGTGCATTGCACTGGCACCACGTACAGCGCACAGAGAAGAGGGATAACATCGCAAGTGATGTGACAAGGAGACATATTGCATAATCACCGAGAGTCCTATCTAAATACCTGAGCTGAACCTGACCCAATCCGACATTGAACATGTTTACTGGTATATAGATTCTACTGAAGACCCTAGACTTCAATCTGTTCACAACGTTCCGGGTGCCTCCTCTTCTCAAAACGTTCTGTGCCCAACGTATTTTCTCTCACCCTCATCTAACCTCCACTTTCTGCATCGTCTTATCCAAAGGCATTGCAAACTATGATGAAGATAACGAAGTACAAGAAGAAATAAATCAGTATAAATTGCTTCGCAAGCTGGGATGGTTGGGAGCATTTATGTTTGTCTTGTAGATATAGTAATATACTCCAAAGTAAATATGTAATGTTTCTATAGGCAATTTTTTTTTAATATTGTAATTTGGAATGAAGTTTGATAATAAGTCAAATATGTAGGAAATAAGCCAACGATCATAAAAGCCTGGACTTACACAAACACATTTGAGTTCAATCAAGTGAGGAGATGGTGAACAGTGTAATATGGGGCAAATTTCTCCCTGTACCGTGTAACCAATACAAATGTAACAGACCCAAGTTTTGCCTTGGACTTCTGTTTCATGCCATCACATCATCCTTCTTTGCCGGACTCAATTTGCTCAACGCCGCATTCCGTGTAAAAATAGTTTTGAGGACAAACATACCATCATTTTTTATTGTTTACATCTTAGTTATGTAAAGGCCGAGAATTTTCCCATACGATTGTGTCACCTTCATGTAATTTGCTGAATTCAATAAAGTTTTCATTATCTAAAACAATATCATTATTCATTTTAGTCAAAAGACTCGGACGACTAATAAACAAACATGAACTAGTCTGCCGGATTATCCACAACACAAGGAACTTAAAGATTTTGGGTTTGTAGCTTTCTTTAATTTTGTCTACTCAATGACAATCTCTTTTGTTTTTGTTTTTTTTACTCTTTTAATAACCTTTAAGAGTTTGCTTGATCATGATTAGATGGTTCTAAAATATGACTTAATACTTGATCAAAGATAAGCCACTTAATTCACTTCTTCAGTTCTTCTATATACCCTCTTTTTGATATTTGAAAAGAGTATATCCATATATTATAGTAAAATAATGAATACAACAAGATTCATATAGGGTCAGCTTAGTATGTTTCAAATAGTATTAGACTATATTCAAGATGGTAAATGGGTATATCATTTACAGTCAATAAATGCTTTGAGAGAATCACGAGAGCACTCCCTGTAGTGCAATACCATTTTCCTTGACTAAATATATTATTCGAAGTTACAAAGTTGAAAATGCGCTATCAATAGAGAGGTGCCACATGGAGCAAGGGAGAGGGCACAGAGGTGACCATAAATATGAACAGCCTATATGCAAGTGTGTCACTGTCCCTTGATAATCACGGATTCACAACAATGCAAAATATGCACTAGAATTAAGGAGATCAATGGCCTCACATAAATAACACTGGCACTCTCATTATCACAACACCACAACACTAGCCTATCTATACATTTACTATGAGGTGTATTTGCAATACTAACATAAATGCTCCGTCTTAAAAAAAAACATAAATGATCCCAACTAACCTAGTTTAGCAATTTATATACTCATGTGACTCGTTTCTTCTTGTACTTCGTTATCTTCATCGTTGTTTGCAATGCTTTTGAATACAAAAGACAATGCTGAACATGGAAGATCAGGACAAGAGAAATCACATGGTTCAGGGAAAATTTTGGGAAGAGGAAGCATTGGAAAAGTAAAGAATGAGCTAGCTCGTTTTCCCAGTTCTATTCCGCACTCCGCAGAATTGCACTACTGTAAAAGAAGCTATCTGCAGAATTGCAGAGATTGTTTCGGCCAGGAACAAATTCACGTACGGTTGCAATCGACATGTACAGAAAAGAAAAGAAACAAATCTTTGTACGATTGCAATCAACATGTAGTAAATTATGGCAACGCACCAGGAAACAACAAACCTCTGCATCTGTACTATGACTGCCAAGAGACAATCATTTTAATCAGGCACTTTGTCAAGCTATTCCTTTCAACAGATATATCATACAAAATCAAATTGCAACAATATACCAGCAATTAAATATTGCAGCTTAATCAACAAAGAACTGACTCAACTGAGTGGATGAAAACTGCTAAAACTTCTTTTATGCAACACTTCTTTTCCCTTTCCTTTGACCCCCCATGTTGGGGTTTATGTATAAATATTGTATGAACAGAGGAAAAATAGCATGCTATGGATCCGGCCATCTGAATAATACAGACACAAGATTACAAGGGAAAGATATACACCACACTATACAACACATGCAATACCTTCAATTTTCATTCAGTCAATCTGACTATTCGAAAACCATTTGGAGAGCCGCAGTCTGCAAGACCAACATTGTTAAGCTGGGGACACAATCCTGACATTCGGCATGCACAAAGATTCAAGCTCTGTGTTCCTCTGCAACTCAAGAGGATCTGCAATCGACGTGTGAAGTAGAGCTAGCCTATTCTTTTCTAAGATTGTCATGCTGCCCCCATCTTGGAAAATATTCCAGAGAAATTGGGCAGCTTGTCAACATGCTTTAGTGCTCGCTCTGCTATTTGTCTTGTCCTGGAGTCACCATGCCTGAATGCTTCAACTAATGCTGTTCCAACATTTTGGTTTCCAGATATCTCATAAGCTATTTCGTCTATCCTCAGGATCCTCTCCACCGCCCACACTGCTCGCTGCCGAAGTGCCTCATTACGATTCTCGCATAATACCTCTAGAATTGGATTGACCCCCTCTGCATCACACAAGACCATGACACCTTGTTCAATGTCTACTCCATCCTCCAACAAGGTGGACAGTGCTGCTAGAGCAGCTTCAACCACTTTCTCATTGTTGTGGTCCAAGCAAGCGACCAACTTTTCTACTGCCTTCCCTTCCAAGAGACAAAAGCTCTCCCTTGCAGAACATATCCCAACATGGACTCTGCAAGCGCCAGTTGCCACGGACTTCTGACTGAGGCATGGAAATATTGAAAAACAAAATCCTGGGTTGGGAGCCGGCACTATCCTAGTTAGAAGCTTTGACTGGCGAGAGAGATTCTCTAGTGCAGTAGCAGAGACAATCTGGACAGTGTCGAGACCATTCATCTGAAGTAGGTCAGTAAAGAGGGGAGTGAGATTGTAGTCACGAGCAACATCAATGATATCTAGATCATCCAAGATAAATGTGATCCGGGAAACTACCCTAACTAGACCTTCAAGAAATGGATTGACAAAACGGCCACCACGAATATCCCCTTGCCGAACCATTGTCACTTTTGTTATGATTGTGGAAAAGGCCCCATCTTGTAGAAGACGTCTGGTGAGTACTGAGTCCCGCGGAGGAAGATCAGCTATGAGGCCAGCAGCTGCTGCTTGTTCTTCAGAAATTCCGTTGTTGTCAGCAATTACCCTGACCAAGCTGCTGAGTTGACTAAAATTTCCACGAAAAGCTTCAGCTAGTTCTTGACCCATAAAAGGTGATATATTATTCAAAAGTTTGATGGAAGCCAAGCGAACTTCTCTTTGAGGTGCTTCTACAAACTGAATCAAACTGACAGTAGCACCAGAGCTTTTGATGGCATCAACTATGCTTTGGACAGTTGTAGCAGAAGTGGTTAGACCAACAAGGACTTGAAGTAATTTGCACTCAATTGCAGGTCCAGTATTGCTGATGAGATGAAGCAGGTTGTGAACAATTTCTTCTGACACCAAGTTCTGGCGGTTGTGATCAAGTGGAACGGACTCAAAACTTGCACCTGATGCCACAATATTTGCAAGAATTGTCGCCGATACTTCCTTCAACCTCATTGGAAGCTGGTTACTGCCAACAGTGAAGAGATCTGTGATGAGAGGTGGAAGAATGCCTGCTTCAATAAGTATCTTTGCGCTGGTATCATAAGATGAAATTTGATTCAATGCCTTAAGAGCTGCTTCTCTGGCTTCCCTGTTCCCACTTTTCATGATATTCACCAGTGTAGAGCCTGCTGTTTGTGCCACAAGTACCTTCACATCATTGCTTAAAACAAGCTCTCCAAGATGTGCAGCCATGGATAATTGTGTATCAGATGAACCTGGAAATGGCACAGAATATGCAACAAAATGTTTAATGCAAGAGTGCAAAGGGGCAACATTACATGTAACAAGTACTTCATCTGTTTCACAATGTAAGACTTTCTAGCATTGCCCACATTCATATAGATGCTAATGAATCTAGACATTATTATATATATAGATTCATTAGCATCTATATGAATGTGGACAATGCTAGAAAGTCTTACATTGTGAAACGGAGGAAGTAGATAACATCTTTAACATCCAGTGCTTCATTTAGAAACAATATATAGCACATTTTCTAACTTGCATATACATTAGTAAAAAAGGTCCAATATCACTTATAACATTCCCAGACCAACCAACACAAAATTAGACTAATGTAAAATTCACTGGCAGAGGGATAAAAGCAGCTTCATTACAATTATTGTCCACGCTAGCAAAGTGTTCGAGCATTACAACAGGTGACAAATAGATATACTATACGATCTAGAGCCAGAATGGAAAAAAGAACATATATATCTCCAACTGTAAATAAAAATTATATACATGATTATATAAGATCAACAAAAGAAATACAAATACATACACATATGCAAATAACGCATTTTTTACATCACATGAACGCTCTACGTAAGGAGTAAAGATAAAGATAAAGGCACTGGAATGCAGCATAATAACAATGCAATGCACGGGGAAGAGAATAATGGCAGCTGATTCGTATCTTATTCATGAAGTAGCTCAATGATTCATTAGTCCCTTTTTTAAAAACAAACAGTACTAGTTCGGATTTAGACATTTTTTTGAAAAATTATTTAACGGGTTGTTAGTTGGATAATTACATTCACAATGTCTAAACATCCATAATCTCTGCAGCCTAGATAAGAATTTCCAAGAAAACCAAAATATTCACTCTGTTTAAAAATATAATGTGTATTAGGTTTCTACATGGTTTCCAACATTATACTTTGATTATTAATTTCTTTCAATACATTATCAATAACTACAAAATCAAAATCATATGAAAATATTTTCAAATACGAATCTAGTTAAGTATTTTCAACATGCATGGGCACTAAACACATACATTTTTCATTTAATTATGAGGAGAAGTGATGTGGTGTAACAGTGGGAGGGTGGTCATTTTCTTTCATGACTCCTCTAGTTGCTTCTTTTCAGTTTCCACCATGATTTTAACCATCCGTTTGATCCGACGTCTATGATCATTTCTCTCTATTTTGTCGTTTTCTAAATCCGATAAAGTGACAATAAAGTGATAAGATATTTGCTACAAAATATTACTATCTGTTCATTTTGGAATGTATACTATATTATTGAATCACTTTAATTGAGAAGGGAAATATCTAAATCATACCTTCAAGGAGAAGCCTAAGAAGTGGTTGCAGCCTACCGTTTTCAGCCATCTGTCTAACATTCTTTTCGCAGCTCTCTAAATTTTCCAATGTCTTCTCAGCTCTATCAACTGTCAATAGGTTTTCTACTTTACTACTCGACAAGCCGACAAGAATAAGAATAGCACCAGAAACACTGCCAATCTTTTCCGAAAGAGGTTTATATTCTGAAAGTTCATATAACAAAGATACAGCCTGTTCTTTCTCCTGTGAGTGCCCATGATTTAAGAACTTCACAATAGTGCGAATATTGTCCCCAGCAGCAATTTCATTCTGCAAAGAATGTTCGAACATATTAGCAATGGAAAACTTCTAAAAAGCCAAGAACTGGAAGTATATTAATGCAGAATCACCTTGTTGTCATTGTCATTTTTTGCTACAAAGCGAAGGCTTCCCAATGCCTTTTGACGTACTTTTGGACTGCTATTCTTCAACAAGTCAGTAATCAAGCTAATCAACCCAACTTTCCTCACTAAATGTCTACTGGATCTACTTCTCTGGCATATCTCCGCAACATACTCAAGAGCTTGCAAAATATCACCTTCTGAACAATCAGAGGTTAATGACTTACGGGCAACGTCAAGTTTCGCTGCCTCATTTCTATGCATCCATTCATCAATGGTATTCCGCAGAGCAATACTTGGATTTAACTCAGTACTGCTGAGTTCCTTATTAGTAACAGGGCAGACAAGTCTCCTCCCACCGCTACCATTGTCCTTGAACCACTTCAGAATAGCTTCACGTTCAAATGTGGCACCACTCTCTATAGTGACAGGATCCCGCATAACTTGTTTAGAGAGAGGACACAAGAATGATTCATAAATAGGCTCAACACGCAAGCTGTCAGTGGATGAGTCAAAATAACCATCCTGACCTTCTGCCATCACTTTTATACAAAAGGCTCAGGGTTGTATGTTATGTTGGAAATATATGTTGCGCAGGTTGATGAGGAACACTCGATGTGAAGAAATACCTGCAAAAATTAATTACAGAAGTACCAATTAATTCAAACAGTTATATACTCAAACAACGGAGTACTCCCACCGTCCCATAATATAAGGGATTTTGAGTTTTTGCTTGCACTGTTTGACCACTCGTCTTATTCAAAAAATTTTGGAATTATTTTTTTTGTGACTTACTTTATTATCCAAAGTACTTTAAGCACAACTTTTCATTTTTTATATTTGCACAAATTTTTTGAATAAGACAAGTGGTCAAATAATGCAAACAAAAACTCAAAATCCCTTATATTATGTGACGGAGGGAGTAGTATCTATTAAACCCAAAAGTACCATGGTACTACCTAATACCTACAACTACCTATCAAACCTTTTAGAAGATTACATATGTGGAATGGACAATAAATTTGCATACTACTACAGCAAGGACTGCATCACATTGGAGCGAAGATGCAAAATAATGAACTCGTTTTCTTCGACCAACAAATCATGAAATTTGAGATTCATTGTTTGCAAAAAATTGAAATATTACGGCTAAAGTTATATGAATGCCAGAAAGACTCGCCCAAAGAAAAACAGTGCAAACTATTTATTTATATACACGAAGAGCTCTAGTAAGTTGCATAATCTAAAGTTCCGTAGTATGAACCGACCAAAGCTACCCAATCTTTTTGAGCTAAAATTGGGCTCAGTTCCATCACAGATCGGGCAAAAGAGCGAAGTAATTTACCTCGACACCACTGAGATTAGCAACGCAAGCGGCACAACACCTGCAGAGCCGTACAGCAAAACGCGAGACTACAACGAGGCCGTCCAACGCAGCAAGCGAGCAAGATAAGATAAGCGGGCGGAGGAGGGGGGGGCGCGTGCATCCCACATACCTCAGGAGCGAGACGGCGGAGGAGGAGGCGCCTGACCCCGGGAATCGCGGGCGGCTTCAGGCGGGACCCACCCACCGCTCGCTACCGGGGCATCGCAGCGGCAGCGGCGGATCTGGCTGCCGTCGCGCCGAGCGGGGACTGGGGAGGGATTGGGTGGATCTCGCCGGAGGAGGAGGAGGAGGAGGGGACCCTCACCGGCGGCGGCGGAGGAGGAGGAGGCGGGGAGGGTGGGGCGAGGTGAGGTGAGGTGAGAGAGGATGCGTTGGCTCGAGGCGGCGACTGCTGCTGCGAGTCTGGCTGGCAGTGGCAGGGCAGCGGCTGGGCTAACCCAAACCCAAACCGACGCGACGCGACGCGTGCTGGGTTGGACGCCCGCCGCCGCCGCCTGCGTCGCATCGGACGGCTGGGATTTCGGCTGCCTAGATTATTGATTGGGGGGAATGATTGGTTGGTTACCGGAAACGCACCACTCGCGGGACTGTCCCAGCCTCCGGGTAGCTGGACTTTTGCTGTTTGTGGAATTTTGTTTGGAGAAGCTTTGGGTTTAGGTAGTTCGTCAAGGTTTTTCATCTGGTTTCCAGTTTTTATTTTCTAGTTTTACGAATATCGAATTAGGGTGTGTTTGGTAAATGGATTATGAGAGGTGGAATTTGGAAAAAGAAATAAATGAATTGCTAGAATTAAATGAAATGTGAAGGATGGATGGCTAGGATGTAATATTACTTTTCCTATCCCATTTACCAAATAAACCCTTAGAGTTTAGGGTTATAGTATGAAAAATATTATAAACCCCAAACTATATTAACTTTCTTGACGTCAAGAAGCAACTACAATCTTATCACTCGTCAGGGCCTTAATAAATTAGATTCTCGGAATCTGAAAAAATATATGGATTGTTCCGAGTAGCTTCTGACAGTTGGATTTTTATAGCTCTCGTAAACAGGGTTTTTTAGTTGCTATCCAAATTTTAGCACTTCGCAAGTAGGAGTATACTATTGTTTTTTCAAGGTATGTGAGGGCAGGACAACCATTACAAGACAACACCGAAAGAGTTATGCACTACTAACTTAGTACTCGATTAGGTAAAAGAAAATTTTTCTAGTATAAAATTTGGTTAAACTTTTAAAAATTCTTGTGGAATTATGTAGACGTAGGACTATCTTCATTGAATGAACACTTCAACCTAACGGGTTTAAATCAAAATCAGAAAACTCACGGACCGAACCAGACTACCATCTGTCTCAGGAATTATGCTAGACCCCTTCTTCCCCCTCCCCTTAACCTCGCCCATGAATTCTAATCCGTGTGTCCATGCCGCATCACACTATGGTCAGGATCTATTTACACGCATGATCAACGAGCATGCATAAGTTAAGAGTTTTCGCTCAACGCATGGCTTACCTCGATGAACTAACCCATTAGTGAAGAGGATGCACGTGCTAATAGGGTAGGTAAAATAGACAAATCTCTCGGTGTCAAAACAGGCCATGGAGAAAATAAAGGTCTAATGTAAGGAGGAAGATTCACTGGAATTTTACAGGTCTTGCATTCCAAAAGAGCCCTAGCTAGCGAAGATCAGTGACGTAGCTAGCTCCCGAACTGATTGAATAGCCATCCAGGCTCCACCACTAAAGCTGCTATTGTCTTATTAGCAAAACGCGTAAAAAAAATTATTGACCACTAGTCAAAACTTTTTATTTGTTGGGCTCGACAATATTAGCGGGTCCACCACTGGTGATAGTTTGGATCTACATGAATAGTACACAAAATTTGACAATTTGATCCTTTGCAAAAACTACTTTTACAAATGAATCGTTGCCAAAACTTATTTCAAATCTAACCCTTTTGCTCAACGCCAAATCATGTGGCGCTGAACTTAGACACCTCAGCGCCACGTCAGCTGGTGCTGAATACCGTGCCACGACGGATGGGAGACTAAGTCAGCGTGCCAACGTACATTCAGCGCCATGCTATTTGGCGCTGAGGTGTCTAAGTTCAGCGCCACACGATTTGGCGTTGAGCAAAAGGGTCAGATTTGAAATAAGTTTTGGCAGCGGTTTATTTGTAAAAATAGTTTTTGCAAAGGGTCAAATTGTCAAAATTTGTGTGAATAGTAGGTGTCAAAAAGCTTCTTTCTGCGGTAGTGTTTTTCAGTTTTTCATATACTAGAAAAAGTGCTCGTGCGTTGCAACGGGTGAAGGTTATTTCTTATTATTGTTATACGATTTAATCAAGGTGAAATTCGTTGTGGGAATTTGCTTGGATATATATATTTTTAGAAAATCATGAGCTGTAATTAGGAGTCCGATCATTTCAATTTAGTATGCGAGTTTTTTCAAACAGATTTCTTATACAAGTCATTCTATATTTTCAAAAGCGAACAAATTTTAAAACCGACTCAAATATAGATATGTATTTCCAAAATCGAGCAAATTTAAAAACTGACTCATACACGGATGACGTACCAAAGTACCGACAAAAACATCTTCAATTTTTATAACAGTAGATATCTTCAGCATTACCAAAGTACTAATACGGAGTATATCTTCCCACATGGAAGTTAAATCGTAAGTAGGAGTATGCAGTTGACGTCATGAGCCATGGTGTAAATGACACCTCGATGATGACTGATGAGACGAGGGACTCCTCGATTGCCTCGCTACTTCCATGCAATGGCAAACGTTGACTCCGAGCGTTGACATTAGGCAGATTGATTACAAGGAGGCGAATATTAGAAAAATACTGTATCTAATAACAGGATCGTTGACTAACAGGCCTAGCCTGAAGTCGTTGGGCTTTCTGTATCTCCAATGAAAGCGATATATTTGCTACTCCCTCCGTTTCGAAACGTTTGACACCGTTGACTTTTTAGCACATATTTAACCGTTCGTCTTATTTAAAAACTTTTATGAAATATGTAAAATTATATGCCTACATAAAAATATATTTAACAATGAATTAAATGATAGGAAAAGGAAAAGAATTAATAATTACTTAAATTTTTTGAATAAGACGAATGGTCAAACATGTGCTAAAAAGTTAACGGCGTCAAACATTTCGAACGGAGGGAGTATTATTTTTCAAGAGAAAGGGGATCGAATCAGTATGCGGCTTAAGTTTCAAATGATGGTAGTAGGTACTCCTAAATGCTAAAATAACAAGTGTTTCACTATTTTAATACTCCACCAAAACATAATTAAATGGAGATTTTAGGGGTTGCACCTACATTATTTTGAACCATCCATTCTAATAGATTTTTTTGTGCAAAGAGGATATCATTAATCACAATAAGAAATATAGTACATTCCTCATGGATTAATAGATTATAAATACTCTCTACCTACCTGGTCATTAAGAAACTTTTGGTTACACTTTTAAGAAAAACTAATGACACTTTTAAGAAAAAGAATGACCCTCCACACGACGTTGCGGGGCTTTCTAAAATCAATTGTTGGATAATAATGGATAGGGTAAGCAATCTCGAGCAAGAAAAAAGGAGATACAAGTGGGTTTCTAGGATAAGAAGTTTTCTTAGCAACCCTATAGATTTAGAGATATTTTAGGTACCAAATCTCAGCATAAACTTCAACAGATATGGCATGGTCTGTATAGTAAGCTAATAAACAGTGTTGTGAGATCATTGTCATGATTAATATTTTCTAATGAACAATTGGCTTTGCTAAATGATTTATTTAATGAAAATAAATGAAAATTGGTTTGAAAATATATGTGGATATTAGAGTGAGTGTATGTGACTAATGTAGATCATGTTATGATATCTGTACCCAGAAATGGTTATTTTGTCTGATTATGTGCAAATGACTTAAGGTCAAACTTAGTCAATGGTAAGGACTGGAACTATACTTAGGGAAGAGCATATGTCTAGTATGGTCAGGATACCATGTGAGAAAATAGAACTAGAGACATGATTCTTGTAAGTCAACTTTGATCAAAGGTGGGATCGGGACTAGACTCGGGAAGGAGTTGAGGTCGAATACGAGATGACACATGTTGGATGGACATCGTGCGGTAAGATCTTCGTAATGGGCTTCATGAGTTTTGGCATTAACTTGTGATTCTTCATTGTGCTGCGATTTTGTTCAAGTTAATCCATCCAAATCCTTTCTAATATTTCATAGATTAGATTTTGAAGGTTGCGTTGATTGGTTCTTGCTAGATTCGAATTTGCTTGAGTTTTAGGTTTTATTCAGATTTCTGAAATTCTAAGACAACTGACTATTAAGGGTGTTTTCTCTTAAACAGTTTATTAATTTGCAAATCCCTCCGTTAGAGTTGTCCCTTGATTGTCTAGTTTATTCTATCAAGATTTAAGCTCGATCGTAGAGTTGGTTTTGGATAAAACGTATTTTAGAAGCTTGTTTTTAAGCTAACGGTTAGACCACGAGAGGACATGCGGTCCGATCGGCCTAGCCTCCGACCCTAGTACTCCCTCCGTCCCAAAATATAGCAACTTTTGGGTGGATGGGACATATCCTAGTACTATGATTCTGTCCTGTCTAGATTCGTAGTACTAGGATATGTCCCATCCACCCAAAAGTTGCTATATTTTGGGACGGAGGGAGTAGTTCGAATAGATCGTCTTACGTATTCTCCATTGGTTTTTGAGATTGGAGGTGTGTTTGGATCTATGGAAGTTCGACGATTTGACTTCCACTGACGTAGGGCATGTTTGGCACAGCTCCAGCTCTAGCTCCGGCTCCTCCATCTCTCTTGGAGCTGGAGCTCAGCCAAACAGTTTCAACTCCACCTAAAATAGGAGTGGAGTTGGGTGGAGCTCTCTCACAAAATGAACTAGAGATGTGGAGCTGGGTTAAGACAGCTCTACAACTCCACTCCAGACCCAACTCCTGGAGCTAAGGGCCTGTTTGGCACAGCTCCAGCTCCACCCCTCCTGGAGCTGGAGCTCAGCCAAATAGTTTCAACTACACCAAAACTGAGAGTGGAGCTGGTGGAGCTCTCTCACAAAATAAACTAGAGTTGTGGAGCTGGGTTTAGGCGGCTCCACAACTCCACTCCAGATCCAACTCCTGGAGCTAAATTTAGGAGTTAGAGCTGTACCAAACATGCCCTAAATTTAGAAGTTGGAGCTCTACCAAACAGGCTCGTAATCTACTATTCACCCGTCTCTGATAGGTTTAGTTATTTGTGTTCGCTTCTACAATTGTACTGTACGTAGTGTTGTGTTTTACACTACTGTACAATATAGAGGGCAACAATGTATTCGGTGACAACCATATATATATTTCAAATGAACATTAGTCCTTTAAATTTTCATTTCCATAATTCTGATCCAACTATACGTATCTATACGTATGCGTTACATCTGAGATGAAAGGCTCTACTGTTCCACAGGTTACCACAAAATTCAATAAAATATTATGTAGAAATTCATTAAACAAAAAATAATCAAAACACGTTAAAAAATAAAGAAAATAATAAGCGAGACAAACAACTAATTTTGATATTGGGCCTTTCATGTTATTGGGTAATTGGGCCTTGTAGTCTTTCTGGGCCCGTTTTTTCCCTTTTCAGTTTAGCAGGCTTTGTAATTTACTGCTAATTAAGGGTGTGTTTAGTTCACGCTAAAATTGGAAGTTTGGTTGAAATTGAAACGATCTGACGGAAATGTTGGAAGTTTACGTGTGTAGAAAAGTTTTGATGTGATAGAAAAGTTAGAAGTTTGAAGAAAAATTTTGGAACTAAGCTCGCGCTAAGTATAGATAATCAGTACTATTGGTAGATTTGGTGCCCCCGAACATGTGCACACTTTGCACCTACCAATGTATTTAATGTAGAAACAGTACACGTTTGATTCATTGTTGCATGTAAATGTCGTGATCATATAAGTTAGTTAGAGCAAGTATAATAGTAGGCTATAAGTCGGCTAAATGCTGAGTTGGAGGAAAGAAGAGAGGAGAGAGAGGAGAAGCGGGTTGTAAACTAACAGCCGGCTTGGACACAAGAACCAAGAAACTCTGTGAGAGAGATAAGTGGGTCTTGTATTAATTGTGAAGAGCTAACTATTATATGAGTAGGCTGAGAGAATGCTATAAAGAACCTTATAGCCTGCAGGTCGGCTGTATTATTAGACTTACTCTTGTGTCCTCCTTTTCTATTGATTTGTTTCTCTCATAGTGATTACATATGCAACATGATTATCATCTATTGGTCCGTTCGACTAGTGCTGTAGCAGCCGTACCTAAAGGGGTGTGTCTAGTTTACTCTAAAATTGAAAGTTTGGTTGAAATTGGAACGATGTGATGGAAAAATTGGAAGTTTATGTGTGTATGAAGTTTTGATGTGATAGAAAAGTTGAAAGTTCGAAGAAAAAGTTTAGACCTAAACAAGGGCCAGATCGCTGCTTCCTTTGCACTTGAGAAACTAATCGTGCTGGCTACTGTGCAATCATAGCTCAACCAGTTGAACTGACTTTTTGGTCTCATCTTTTCACTTACACTTATATTTATCAGTTAAAATTTAAATTTTTAATTTTAAGTTTAGAGATAATTTTGGGTTTTTTCATAAAAAATATTTTTCAGCCTTTACTTTTAGATTGCTAAAAACACTTATATAAATTTTTTATTCATATTTGTTTTTTGCAAATATGTGCTGATAAACCAAACAATAGGACCGTATATCAGTTAGGTTAGGTTGTGTTCGTTTCTTATGGTTGGGAGCAAACCCCTCCCGTATGGAAAACAAAGTGTCCATTAGGGCGTGATTAATTAAGTATTAGCTAATTATTTTTTTAAAAAATGATCCATATGATTTTTAAGCAATTTTTGTATAGAATTTTTTTTTTTTGCAAAAAACACACCGTTTAGCAGTTTAAAAAGCGTGCACAAGAAAAACGAGTGGAGTGAGTTGGCAAGGAGTTCCCAACTCTCCCTCTCGTTTTCCGCGCGCACGCTTTTCAAACTGCTAAACGGTACATTTTTCAAAAAAGTTTCTATATAAAAGTTGCTTAAAAAATTATATTGATATATTTTTTTAAAAAATAGCTAATACTTAATTAATCACGTGCTAATAGATCGCTCCGTTTTCCGTACTCTGAAAATACGTTCCCAACCCAGAACATCGAATCGAACACAACCTCCTAGTTCTATTTTTAAAAAGAAATTTTGGAGGGCTAAACTGACTTTTTCTTTTTTGTAAAAACACACACATACACATGCACTAGATGCACAGAGTAGTTAGTCAGTCCTTTTTTTTTCAATTTTTTTTTTAAATTTGGAGGCCTAAAACTGATTTATGTTTTGTACTTGTGAATATTCTAGAAACAACTCAAGTCCTCCCCCTCTTGGCTCCAACGAACAAACCATGCCTTGTTGATATAAAACCACAACCTCATCCCTAAACCCCCCCACTCTTCCGCCCCCAAATCCTCCTGCTCACCTCACCTTATCCTCAGCTCTCAGCACCTCTTCCTCCCTCCCCCAAGCTTCCCTCTAATGGCGTCCGCCAACGCCATCTCCACCGCCTCCCTCCTCCGCTCTTTCTCCTCCCAGGTCAGCCCCCCCGCCTCTGTCCTTCGTTGTTTCTTCCACAATTACGGCCTTCTCTCTCTTTTTTATTTTTGTGGGTTTCTGAGCTGTTGCTTCTTGGGTGAATTGGGGGAAGCTGTTGCTTCTTGAATTCTGCTAGCCAGGACAATTTGAGCTTGGTTTTCTCCTCCAGATTTCGGGTATACTACTCAGTTCTGCACAATTTAGTGAGCTGAATTTTGTTTGTTTTGCCGCAAGCAGGGGAGGGTGAGGAGGGCCAAGAATGGGCGGGCGCAGCGGCTAGTGGTGCGGGCGGACGCCAAGGACATCGCCTTCGACCAGAAATCCCGGGCGGCGCTCCAGGCCGGCGTCGAGAAGCTCGCCAACGCCGTTGGCGTCACCCTCGGCCCACGAGGTGATGCATCTTGCTCACTTCACTTCACTTCCCTTATCTTCTTTCCCTTTTTTTTGGGGAGAGAAAGTTCCTTGGCTAGAATTAGCACCCTTTAATCCATTGTGGCTACGCCTATTGCGAGTAATGTTTTTGTAGATAATGGAATTCATCGACTTGAAAGATTACAGCGGTTGCAGGACGAATGATTGCGAATTACAGAATTACGGCTTAATTATTGTGACTTGTGTTAATCAGATAATGTCAGCTAATGGCTGAAAGTGCTAATTTGTGCTACCCATTCATAACTGCAAGTTGCATTGCGTTATTTGGTGCCATAACAACATAAGGCTATGAAAAAGCTTTGTATATTCAGCAGTATCTTCAGGCTTCATATATAGCTGATGAAGTGTCGTTTAGTTCGCTGATTTCATCAGCAGCGGCACCTGCGGGCAGTTCCGTGATACAGTTTTAGCCTTTTAGCAGTCTTGTTATGAGTTGTTTAGGTGAGACATAAAACCGCATAAAGTTGTAAACTTTATTGAATCTGATTTGGCATTTTTCATCATTTAGTGATGACGGCCAAGGTGCAGATATGGCTTGACTTTAGTCACACAGTACAATATATGTAGTTGACTTACATAGCTGTGTCCATGGTGATATTTGATCATTGGTTGATTATTGTTGTCATATTTAGAGGTATGCGCATTGTGCACCCATGATGGAGAGGCCCAATGTATCTCACACTCCTCCTTTATCTAGTAAAATGATTTGGGTGTCACCTCGTCTGGTTTCTCTACTCTCTATACTTTGCATACGGAGTACTTCTTTTGTCAGTTTAGTTTTTTAATACTAGCATGTTCCATCAATAAAACAACTGTAGTGTTTTCTTTCATGATGCAAGCTCTGATCTTAGGGATGTTTTACAGGGAGAAACGTAGTGCTTGATGAGTACGGCAGTCCCAAAGTGGTAAATGATGGAGTCACCATTGCCCGGGCTATTGAGCTATATGATCCGATGGAAAATGCTGGTGCAGCATTGATCCGTGAGGTGACTTTGTTTTTGTTCAGATGCATTTTTTATCATTATATTTTATTTCAGAAGATGGGCTTCCTAAAGCATGTTGTCCACCTTTTTCATGGTTGCACTTGAAGGTTGCTAGCAAGACCAATGATTCTGCTGGTGATGGGACTACAACCGCCTCTGTCCTTGCTCGTGAAATCATCAAGCTGGGCCTTTTGAGTGTAACTTCTGGTGCAAACCCTGTATCACTTAAGAAAGGAATAGACAAAACAGTGCATGGTCTTATTGAAGAGCTGGAGAAGAAGGCTAGACCAGTCAAGGGCAGTGGTGATATCAAAGGTGATGCTGTTGTATCATGTTCTGCCATGTATTTTGTTCTGATTTTCACATCTTAGTGTTTACTAGATAACAAGGCTGGCCGTATTTTAAACAAGTGAAAATTCGGAGGATGATAGGTTTCTAATTTGGAGCTTGTTTTGTGTTACAGCTGTTGCCTCTATCTCTGCTGGCAACGATGAACTTATTGGATCTATGATTGCTGATGCTATTGACAAAGTGGGTCCTGATGGTGTCCTTTCAATTGAGTCTTCATCATCTTTCGAGACTACTGTTGATGTTGAAGAAGGAATGGAGGTATTTTGAAATTCCAATATACACTTTTGTTGCCCTTTTATCCAGTTGCAACTTCAGATTCACGTGAAGTATTCCAATAAATAAATAGTGTGACAACAACTTCCTCAAGCATTCTTAAATTTTGGTGCAGATTGACCGTGGATACATTTCCCCTCAATTTGTGACAAACCTCGAGAAATCGATCGTAGAGTTTGAGAATGCTAAGGTTCTTATTACTGATCAGAAGATCACCAGCATAAAGGAGATTCTTCCAATCTTGGAGAAGACAACACAGTTGAGAGCTCCACTGTTTATTATTGCTGAGGACATTACTGGCGAAGCTTTGGCAACCCTTGTTGTTAATAAGCTCCGAGGAATTCTCAATGTTGCAGCAATCAAAGCCCCAAGTTTTGGTGAGCGACGCAAGGCTGTCCTTCAGGATATTGCCATTGTGACAGGTTTGTCTCACATCCAACAATGACATTGTTTTTGTTAAATTTAACTTCAATAATGTATAAAATGTAGTCGTCGTGTGCTGAGGCCACATTTCCTTTGAATCATCTAAGCCATGTTAGTTACTTGATATCTTTTGAGAGTTACCAAAACCCTAACAATGTTTTGGTCTCAAATTATCAGCTTGCAAGCAAAATTGTGGTTATAGGTGCAAAAGCATCTTACATTGTAATCTACCTTTATGAATTTGATAAGAGCTCACAGCAAGCAATGGCAATCCCTTATCTGACCGTCCTGTAATTGCCTACTTACTCAAAACTTGAATCTTCCAACACGTTGCTTGTTTATATTTCTAGTTCATGGGGAATATACATTTTATACTGCATATAATACACTTGCACCTTTTCTGCTGCTGCTTTTTTCTTATTCTATATGTTTCTCCAGGCGCTGAATTTCTAGCAAAAGACCTGGGTTTGCTGGTTGAGAATGCAACTGAAGAGCAACTTGGGACAGCGAGAAAAGTCACAATACATCAGACTACAACAACCCTCATAGCGGATGCAGCTAGCAAAGATGAGATTCAGGCAAGGGTTGCACAGCTAAAGAAGGAACTCTCCGAAACTGATTCGATATATGATACAGAGAAATTGGCTGAGAGGATTGCAAAGCTTTCTGGTGGTGTGGCTGTCATCAAGGTTGGGGCTGCAACTGAGACTGAGCTTGAGGACCGCCAACTACGTATCGAGGATGCGAAGAATGCAACTTTCGCAGCTATTGAGGAGGGCATTGTTCCTGGAGGTGGTACAGCGTATGTGCATCTTTCAACTACCGTCCCTGCGATCAAAGAAACAATCGAAGACCATGATGAGCGCCTTGGTGCAGACATTATTCAAAAGGTATCTTGTCTATTGATTTGTCTGCATTGGCTGTTGCTTATAGAACTAAGAGGAAATGGAATGCAATTTACAAGAGAAGCATCTCATGAACGAATCTTTGCATTATGTTTGTCTGTGGTCAAATAAAGCTAGGACTTGCACTATATAGTCGATGAATAGGTGAATAGTGACCGAATAATTTTGGATGCATATGCATTGCATATAGTACTAGTTCTACACTTCAGTTAAATATAAGAACATAGTTGACAGCATATCTTGTAAATTTTGCAGGCGTTGGTAGCTCCCGCTTCACTGATTGCCCACAATGCTGGAGTGGAAGGGGAAGTGGTAGTTGAGAAGATCAAGGACGGCGAGTGGGAAGTCGGGTACAATGCGATGAACGACAAGTATGAGAACTTGATTGAGGCGGGTGTTATTGACCCAGCTAAGGTGACGAGATGCGCGCTCCAGAATGCCGCCTCGGTGGCTGGAATGGTCCTTACCACACAGGCCATTGTTGTCGAGAAGCCGAAGCCCAAGGCTCCTGTTGCTGAGCCGGCAGAGGGAACCCTTACCGTCTAAACAGTGGTGAATTTCTTCAGGGTGGCTTTGTTTAGATGGTTCATACCAACTGAAATGGTAGAATTTTTGTCTGGGAGTTTTTGGTTCAGATCAACCGAAAGGTCTAGTGTAGGATTGGTTTCCATTTTTGAGATTGAAGGTGCAACCTGCCTGATCTGAACTCATATGTCCATCAAAGAAATAATTTGCATCATTATCGTCATCTTCGGTTTAAACTTTATAAAGTAAATCATATGGTGTTTCTTCATCCCCTCCGAATTATCTAAGTACTAGTACTATCTCAGACTATCTCTGTCCTAGAAAGACTGCAGTTTAACATTTGACTGTCCGTATTATTTGAAAAAAAATTATAATTAGTATTTTTATTGTTATTAGATGATAAAACATGGACTAATTTTTTTAATTTTTTCATAAAATATTAAATAAGATGATCGGTCAAACGTGGACATAAAAATCTACAACTGCATTTAAATTGGGATGGAGGTAGTAGTAATTATTGAATGAATAATGTGGATGTGGCACATTTATGTAATGTGAAGACCATATTAAGTTCACCCAAGGCAAAGTCCTATCTGTCGTATATTTGTCCAAAAACTTCAACAACATAGCTCGATTCTAAATTCCCAGATCGATTTTTCCCAGGCCTCCTTTAACCTTTTGTGCCTTGCTCACATTAAAAACTCCAAGAAAAACAGAAGTAGTCCATTTTCAGTTCCCAGTTAGCTTATAAAATGGCGTCATAATTTAATTATGGGAACATGATGCATTTTTTAATGTCCAATTGAAAAAAAGCTGCTCCTACAACTACTCTCTTCTTGTATGGAGATAAGTTCCAGCACATCATTGATGGGGTAGTAGTGGCAGATTCATGGACATCACCCCTGACTTCTTTTAAAATATTATAAATTATTGATGCGGTGGTAGAAAGGCTAGCAAATAGCTAGTAGAAGTCAATTCAATGGCACCAGAGGCACATGGAAAGTTAATTAACGGCAGCTAGGCCGGGTTTGAGAGAGAGAGAGAGGTGTTGGGCCAAATTTCCCTCCACATTGAGCCTTTGCTCTCAGCCCATTGCAGCCAAAAAGTCCAACAAATGTGAGCCATTGATTCATGTGTTGAGCAATGGATGAAACTGCCTCATCCTTTAGTGGTGACAAGAAAAACCCTAGCCTCCATTGGGGGAGAGGCAGCAGCAGCCATTGAGGGAGAAGAAACAACCAACAAAACACAAGAGAGGAGAGGAGAGGAGAGAAGAAGAAGTGCAGCTTGTTCAACTTGGGAGCTCTTACCCGATATTCATCAAGTCAACGATTGGAGGCTCAAACGTGGTTGAATTGGCACCAAATTTGGTGAGCTTGTTCCTCACTTTGAGCACTTCAATCTGGTCAGTTTGTATGAGGATTTGATACGGCCCGACCAAGGCTATTCACACATAATGTGATTGTTGCACATCAATGCAAGGATAACGCTATGCTTAACTCCAAGTCTTATTGTTTTCATCAGGAAAGGCTGCTACTTGGTTTGTATGATTGTAGGATAAAGCATATCGCTGTGCTTAAAGAGAGAGACCTAACTCAGATTACCACCACTACACCAAGGCAACGTAATGGTGCACTACCCTTGCTATCATATGAACGTAAACCAACAATTGGACTAGTGCCAACATTAAGAGGACCAACTACGCTAAGCCATGTTGTGACTCCATTACCAAGAGATTGTGCTGAGCAAAGATAGAGTGCACAACATCATTTAATAAAAATACGACAAAAGGTTAATTCGTTTCTTGCTGAATTGAACTTTAGTATTGATGAGAATTTTATACTATCTAAATGGTGTATATTTGCTTTGCTAAGGTTCATACCAAAGGAGATGGCCACTACTACAAATATCAATGACTACATCAATAACAATAAAGATTCCACAGAAGATGAAGTGACATTTGCTCAAGTGGAGATGGTTTACGACAACGAGAAGACCGGTTACGCGCAGATGCTCCAACTTCCAAGGGATGTGCGATCCAGCCAGTCGAATTCCTCCATGCATAATATATATGGTTGGAAAGATAATTAAGTCTAGTTTCACCTCCAACAAATGGATCGTCATTTCGACTTCCCAATAAGGAGTTATGGACAAATCATTGAGGACTGCTCAGAAGCCAAACAGACGCGCGAGTCTTCTTGGGAATTCACTTATTGTGACCTTTGAGCTGGCCTATGTCCCGTAAACTCTCAAGACCTTTCATTCCCATCTAGGAGGGTTATTCCTAGTATAAATATCCCCTATGTTTTATCATTTGGGAGACTTTTTGATAATCGAAATACAAACCCCTTTGTTCAGCTGTGTGCTAACAAACACCGAGAGACTGAGATCTCTACTCCTTTGCTCTTGTGATTTCCTCGTGGGATTACATAGGCAGCCGTTTCATCGGCACCCAATCCGTGCTCCTGCTATTTTGTGTGCAGGTTGCGTAGGTTGGTTCTTTGAGAGTGTGATTGGGCGAATCCTTGGTTCAGGCTGCCGTATAGAGACGATGGTCGGCTCCTTGTGCGTGTCGTCAGGTTGCACTAGTTATCCGGCTGCTCGCAGCTAGTTATCTTGGATGATTTTCAGCTAGTTATATTGTTCAAGATCCTACATCGTGAAGATTGGGACAACATCCGTATCAGGATTGGTGAGTAGAGCACCGGATTTGGGTGGTGATTTGTCAGCTCGAGTTACTGTAATTATAGATTGTGTAGCAGTTAGTAAAATATCAGTTTGAGGGGTCAAACGGTGTCCGATTGGGTTGTTTTTTGGACAGCTTGGAAGGGACTCATAGACCATCATTTCTGCTAAGTTTCGTGCAATTTGCATATTTGGTTTGGGAGATCTCAACTTAAAATTGAAGAGGACAAAATCTGCCATTTTTCTGCTTTTTTGTCGATATACTTCTTGTTAGCTTTGATGGTTGATGTTTGATGATGCCTAGTATGTAACTTGATGTTATACAACTATTGTGATGTGCCTTCAGATGTTCTAGAGAAAACTCCATTTGTACCCATTGTTGATTATAGTGAAAGTTTGGAGTAGACCGTTGGTCCCGTGGCTTTTTACTCCTCACATCGAGAATGTTTTTCCACGTAAATCACCGTGTCTTGTGTGCATATGTTTATTGTTGTTCTGCTGCTGATTTGCTAGTTAAAACTATCCTCAAAGTTCATGGCAAGATGAGGGGTTGATTGTGTGAAATATGTTTGCCGGTTGGTGAATCTAGATTTTTCACAATTTGGTCATTTTGAAAAACTTATTTCATAAATATACTGCTGAAAAAACTTATCCCAGAAATGGTCATTTTAGGAGTGCTAGAGTCGGTGGCACCATCGTCCAACGGGACAACACCAGCCTCTCTAGCGCCGCTCCCCTACCACCATGGTGGCTAGGGGGAGCGCGCTAGCCTTTCTGGCGCCCCCTCGGCACTCCCAAGGGCTGCCTCCCCTCTCCTCAAATTCACTTGTTGCTTTTGCTTTTGTTTTCCTATAGTCCGAAAAACAGAAAATTAGTACATTGATTGTTTTACGTCCTATAAAAAAACGGTCCTTGTTTTTTTTTTTTTACATTTGAGTGTCATTTCTTAAAATAGGCATAATTTTCTCGTACAGACTCAAAATCAGGCATATTATATATCCACGGATATATAAAAAAAAGTTACATCCGATTCTACTTGGTTTACCGTGTTTGGCGAAATTAGAATCTTTGAATTCCGTCTACAAGATTGTGTTTTCGAGGCAAGAAGCTTTTCGGTAGAGCTTTAAAAAATTCTACATATCACATATTTCATCCATTTGAATTTACTTTTTCTATGGTTAGTTCTTGTGTGCTCCTAGTGTAAAAAAATATAAAAAAATAAAAGAAAAATAAAAAAAGTTGCACATCTCTTCTCTACACTAAAGAGGAGAGGAAAAAATGACGTGGGTGGGGGGTGGGGTCGGGGGTGCCGGACTCATTGGTGCGCTCCCCCCGCCACGTCAGCGCCGACCCGCCATGGTGGCAGGAGGAGTTGCTGGCGCTGTCCCATTAGACCACGGCGCCAGCGACTTTGGCGCTCCAAAAAAGACCCATTTCCGTATATGTTCTTTCAAGTGTCTATTTGTGAAATAAGTTTTTTAAAAGGACCAAATTGTGAAAAATCTAGGTTGGTAAATTGTAGTTTGCACATGAAGTGATTTGGCTTAGCCCAACAAGAGGTTGGGGGGGGGGGGGTGGGGGGCATTAGAAACAGTCAAGGCATGATAGTACAAGCAATATATTTATTACACAAAATAATACAAACATATATAAGCTCAGTTTTGCCACAATACAATTTATGGAAACAAATGCCAACAATATTACGGATATGGGTCGGAATATTTCGATATTTGAACAGTTACAACAAGTACCTTATAAATGTTTTGACGAAACTTGTGGCAACTAGATGTTTGAGGAACAAGATTGTATAGGAATATAATCCTGGAAAGGTGGTGCTGAGGATTTGCATGCTGCCAGATATATATCTGCCTCCGGAGGACGTTTCGGGACTATGGCCTGGGTAACGCGGCAACCCTCTCTTCTATTGTAGCCAAGCTGTTTTGAATTGTCTGCGTCAAGGAGGCTTCCAATGCCTGGATATCTGCAAGGGTTGCTGGTGGCAGTTGTTCTGCGACGGGCAGCAGTCGTGCTCGCTCTACATGGGCTTGCCCCGCCATTCCTCTTGAACCGGCAGGTTCAACCTGAATTGTAGCACAGGACACAATTTTATCCAAGGTTTAGGGGTTCATAATTTGAAAATACAAAATAAGTATCTTTTAAGCAAGTGGTTGTTTAAGTTGATTAATAAGAAAGGTGTATGGCAGAACTTATTGAAGAGAAAATATCTTTATAACCAGTCTATAACCCAAGTTAATAGGAAATAGACGATTCTCATTTTTGGTTAGGTCTCATGAAGGTCAAAAATACTTTTTTAAACATGGGTTCTTGGATTGTGAATAATGGGGAACATATAAGGTTTTGGGAGGATAAATGGCTAGGAAACCTGGCATTTAAAGACAAATATCCATCTTTATACTCTATTGTCTGGAGGAAAAGTTCTAGTATTGCCAATGTTATGAGATCTATTCCACTGAATGTTTCCTTTAGGAGAGCTTTAGTTGGTCAGAATCTTGAATATTGGCATGAATTGTGTGCTTCTCTTGTACATATTCAGTTGAATCAATCATCTAATTGTTTTAGATGGAATTATCATCAGAATGGTAGATTTTCAGTTAGGTCAATGTATCTAGCTCTTATTAATAATGGTTATATTGAGAGAAATAAGATTATTTGGAAGCTTAAGATGCCGCTTAAGATTACGATCTTTATGTGGTACTTGCTAAAAGGGGTTGTGCTAATAAGGATAATTTGGCAAGACGAAATTGGAATGACAGTTTAAGATATTGTTTCTGTATGAAAAACGAGACCATTCAACATCTTTTTATAGATTGTCATTATACGAAATTTGTTTGGAGAGCAGTTCAGTTCTCATTTAGTTTATACCTTCCTGGAACCATATCTAATATGCTTGATGGTTAGCTTTTGAGGGTTGTCAAGAAGAAGAGTAAACTCATACTTGTAGGAGCATCTGCCATATGTTGGGCTCTGTGGTTGAGTAGGAATGATATGGTATTTGACAAATCACTATCTATCTCATATTTGCAGGTAATTTTCAGGGCAATATATTGGCTCCAGTGTTGGGTACAACTGCAAAAGTGTGAAGATGATAAAGAGATTATGAAGGTTGCATGTCGTAGGCTTGAGACGATAGTTATGCAACTTTTTGCAAACTATGTATAGAGATTCACAAATAGACTTGAATAAATGTGTACTCCTTATCTCATCTCGGTTTGGTCTTTTATTTTGTTGGGTGTGTTTAATTTTATTTTGAACTACACTCTTCATTTGAGTGATACTTTGTAATAATTGGCTGTAGCTTTGATGAGCAAAGGCCAGAATGTTTTATTCCATTATCTAAATAATCCAAGGACAATAAAAAAAAGAAACACACATCCGAAAGCCTTTTAGCTCTTTGCTTTGCTTTAAACTAGTCGTGAGTTGTTTTAATTACAAGATCGATGTTGCGTTTTTTTTTCTATTTATCAATCGCATTATTTTTTTTTCTTATCTGTCAGTCAACTAAATTTGCATAACGCATAATCTAAAGTCCAAACCTGCCCAATTTTTAAAAAATTGCAACTTTAGTATAAACATGTTTGTAACTTTTTGTTTGATTTGTTTTTTATTTTCTGCCTTAAACTAAATGATTTTTTATGTTTATTTTGATCATAATATTTTGTTTTATATTGGTATAGGATCCACCTGTTTTTTGATAATGATTGGAAGGAAGGGTGAATAGCTAATTTAGTCTCTTAAGTTTCATCGAAGGCTCAATTTAGTCATTTATGTTTCATTTTGTCTATATAGGTCATCAAGTATATGTTTTGGATTAAAATCATTCTTAGACCCATTTAATATATCATATGGCTATTTCTAGTTAATAATTATTTTTAGAAAATGACCCTTTTGCCCTTAATTTGCAAACAATTATACACTAGAAAAGAGAAAACCAAGATAAATAAACAACATTGCAGATGTACTTCTCATTATTTCAACATGTGCACATAAAACTTGAGCCAAATGGCTATCGTATACACTTGCAAGTATATAACCAAGATGAATAAACAACATTTGCAGATATACTTCCCATTATTTCAACATGTGCGCATAAAACTTGAGCATAACGGCTATCATATACACTTTCAAGTACATAATTTATTTTCATTTTACAAAAAATACTATGCATTATCCATAAAATTAAATTCATTGCACACAATTTTTTCTCTTATATATGTAAATTCATTGCATTATCCATATGACTTCTAAGTAGGTTCAAGTATAAGTTTGAACTAAAATGAAAACTTGAAGGACTAATATAGATATATTGAAACCTTAAGGACTAAACTGAGTCTCAGATGAGATTTGGAGGACAACTTTGAGTATTCACCCTTATAAAGTAAAAAAAAGAGTAAATTTTACTTTGGGCCACATTTTATCACCGATATTTCACTTTGAACCACCCTTTAACCAATGCTTTTACTTTGACCAGGTAATCTTGCATTTGTTTCACTTTGAACCACTCAACTCTCTTCTTAAGTATATGAACGATCTCGAGTGCGTTGGCTCCTACTCATCGATGAACTCTCGTAACTATATGTAAAACCATTTCTTCAGCATATGACAAGTTGGATGAAGATTGATAAGAGTTTGATGATGGTCAAAAGTGTTAAAAGGTAAAAAAGAAAATCTAGTCCAAAGTGAAAATATTGGTTAAAGGTTGTCCAAAGTGAAATATCAGTAATGAAATGCGACCTAAAGTGAAATTTACTCAAAAAGTTTTATAATTTTAAGTTATATCATTCTTTATTTCATGAAAAAGAGTAAATATGGTGGTTGAATGTTGATCTAGTGGTTGAAAAAATGGTTAATAAATTAGATAATTAAACCAGTGGCTTGATAAATTGATAGACCCAAAACGCTGCTCCCTCTATCCCAGTTTGATCATCACATAAGGTTTTTTAGTCTTCCAAAATGATTATCTTCTAATAAGTGCCTTTATTGATTTGTGCAAAGAGTAAATGATCATCATTCAATGCGCATGCACCCAACCAAGATTAATTCCTATTGGTACAACCACATGGAATATTTAAAACTTGATTCAATTCACAGGATATGAAGCAACACGTAGTACCTTAACCGATTAGAAAAAAAATACAGAATGATGAATGTTTAGTTGTCAACTTGTCATTGGTCTATGCACTCTTTGCTTATGTGATAATCAAAATGAGATAGAGGGAGTATAACTTGAGTTGTAAAACATGTCTTACATGTATGATCAGCACGGCATGAATGGGATTGAGGTCCCTATAGAGCACCAAGATCACCGGGCACACGACCAACTGCATAATGACATCAAGTAACGCGGCAACGAGCGAGAATGTCAAGATCTCAGCGGTAGTGTCCTCCTTGACTGCCTCAGATGATAGTATCGCCTTCCTAGCGTGATATTGGGATAACCCTGTCTTGATCTCCTTGTTGTAGATGTGATCCATGGAGGCCAGAGTAATAAGGAAACCGATGCTGATACAGGAGACGACCTTGAATCTTTGGAACACGAGTCCCCACGCCTTCTCTATTGCAAGGAAGCCATGAATGTTTTCTCGTGAAACGACGACTATGACGAGCAGATACCCGCAGCCGAAGATGGCATCGAATTCGCGTAAGAGGTCTTCCCGATCGACTGCTTGCATAGCTCCGAAAGCGTAGTAGGATATGGTCTGCCACCCCAATACTGCAAGGGCTATGCTGCAATAGTCCCTCCAGGTTCTTGCATGTTGCAATACCTCCATTCCTTCAGGTTCTTCTACATTGACAACGTGAACAGAGAGCTATATTGTAATGGAGAGAGAGAGAGAGAGAGAGATTATCCTAACGTTTGAATAGAAATATATTCTGATCTGAAGTCATTTGAGACGGGAAAGCATGGAAATTTATTCACATTTGAATAAATTAAATCTAGAGTAAATTTCACAAAACAACATATAATTTGGTCAAATTATCACAAAATTATAGATTTAATATGATATATATCACAAAACTACAGATTTAACAGTAAATTTATCACACAAAACTTAAGGCTATATATCACAAAACTACATATTAACAATAAGATTACCATAAAACTATAGAGTTTAAGGTTTTGAGTTATAAATATCAAAGTTTGTAATTAATTAATTGATATTAAACATGTAGTTTTGTGATAACTTTGTTATTAAATCTGTATTTTGTGATATTCCACCTTAAATATAGTTTTCTGATAAATTTAGTGTTAAATATATAGTTTTGTGGTATATCATGTTAAATCTATAGTTTTGTGATAATTTGATCAAAGTACCTATGTAGTTTTGGGAAATTTGCTCTTAAATATAGTTTATCAACTATGGTTGTGTTCTTTAACCTATTTTCCCAACTTATATCTCTCTTTTTCCGCGTGCACGCTTCTCAAACTGTTAAACGGTGTGTTCTTTGAAAAAAAAAATTCTATACAAAAATCTATTATATACTAAAAGTCCATTAAACTTCCTACAAACGCTCCTAAACCGCCACGTGCCCCCCTACAAACGCTCCTACGCCGCCACGTGGCACTCTAATAAATTAGAAGAATTAAGCAAAGCATCTAGCCGTTGGTTTTCATTTAATCTGGTGGACCCACTATTTTTAAACGTTAGATATAGCATAAAAAAATATCAATTAGATTTATTATTATCTTTAAAAATCCACACATGCCCTGTACGTGTACGTGCATGTACGTTACATATTTTGTACGTGGGCCCCACTCCCCCTTTTCTTTTTTCTTTTTCACTAACACATGAGAAAAAACAAAATTCATATTCCAGCCCATATGGTTCGGAGTATGTACTTGCATGTAGGGCCTCACGTCCCCACTTTTCTTGTCTTTTTCCTTTTTTTCACTCACATGAGATAAAAACCACGTTAATAATTTCAACCCATAGTTGTACAAATATAAGTTATTTTGAGTTGTATTGTACTATACGCACGTCATCGAAATATTCATAAAATATCTAAATAAATGAATAATATACATTATATAATCTATCTATCTATTATATACTAAAAATCCATTAAACTTTCTATAAACACTCTCAAACCATCACGTGGCGCTCTGATATATTAGAGAAAATCATAAAAATTCTAAGAAAAAAGAAAAACATCTACCCCTTGATTTTACACTTAAATTGGTGGGTCCTATATTACACACCGTTAGATGAAATTGATCTTAAAACAAACCAAGTACTATAGGGTCCCACCTCTCCTCCTTCTCCCGCACATGTGTGGGTATACGTATGTACCATGGTATGTATGCTTCCTTCCCTTCTTTTTTTTCCTTTTTTCTTATTTTCCCCATTTATATAATAGATATATATATATTTAAATAATCATAATTTCACCAACAAAGAATGCTCACAGGTAACTAAATTAGCTCTACAATTTTTGAAAATAAAATTTACACCATTATATGTTACCATTAAATTAATAATGTTATATATTTTCTACATAAACATGTGTACTCATTATTTTGTACTATTATTTTCACATAATACACTATTTTAAAATAAAGTTTACACAATTATATTGTGTACCTATCAAATAAACAATTTTAGATCTATATTAACTGATTTATATGTGCACTTAAACCGATGGACCCATTATTTAAATCATCGGAACTATTTTTTATTACATTGGACTATTATTCTCAAATAATGCACTAAAGTCTACATCATTATATTGTGTACCCATTAAATTAAAAATTTAAAATCTATAATAACTAATGTACACTTATAAAGAACCGGTGGACTCATCATTTAAATCATCTGATATATTATTTGCTAATAAATAAAGCGTCCGAAGTTCTCTTTTTGGCCCGCTACACAATGCACGTCTGCACCTTTACCTTTTGCACGCGTGACAAAGCATCGTGTCTGAGGCATCTAAGGTGATCATGACTGCCGCAGCACTAACGTTTTGCCACATATAAATTCATACATGGAGAAGATTAATTTATTAATAACATGAAAAGAAAATTAGAGGTGTGATGCAGCAAGAGCAGAATTAAGCAATATGGGTTGCGTTTTTTCTAACACTTAGCTCTATTTAAGTTGAAATCGAGAGTTAATTACAGAATAATTATAATGTATTGTGTTATGTCGTGTTTGGATTTTGTACTATTTGTAGCTCTATTTAAGTTGGAATCGAAAGTTAATTACATAATAATTATAATGTATTGTGTTATGTCATATTTGGATTTTGTACTATTTGTTGGTATAGGTAAAAGAAATTATTATGTTATAATATGAGCACAATATTAACGAATATCAATAGAACTCTTACAAAGACAAGAGTGCTATAAGGAAGTTTAAGACCCTCTTTTTTTCCTTGATTCTATAGTTGGATTTTCGTTTGCACGCTTTCCAAGTTTCTAAACGGTGTCATTTTTAAACAACATTTTAACTTTCTAGAAGTCAATTCATTCATGTATACCCTCAAATAGCTATCACATAAATCAGATAATTCATCAATTTCAGCTGTCCTAAACCCTAAGTAGTATATATTTTTTTCATGCGAGTCATGGTGATCATTAAATTAGGGATCAACGGATAATCAAAGTCGTAAGATGAATATGTACAAACTACTATCAACAACTGTAAATTGGTGCCAAAATTAATTGCTACTAATTAGACATCTAATGGCTTGCTAGCCACATAATTAATTTCTCTCGACATGTATATAAACATGCACGAAGCTAGAACAAATATTACCATATGCCCCATACATATATATTAAGCGGTTAATATTCTAATTACATGTGTTAAGTCCTTTAAAATTTCTTAAAGTGCTCTCAAGCTGTCACGTGGTGCTCTAATAAATTAGAGGAAATATTAGAAATTCTATGGAAAGAAAAGCAAAGTATCCATTACTTGATTTTCGGTTAAATCGGTACGCCCAATATTATAAACCGTTATATTAAATTGATCTTAGAGCAAACTAAATATTGCAAGGTCCCACCTCTCATCCCCTGGCATAGGTACGCACCTACGTACGTGGGTACGTACGCTTTCCATCCCTTTTTTCATTTTTCCCTTTCTTTTTCTTTCTATGCATACACTTCCCTCCCCCCTTTCCTACTATATCATGCGCCTTCATGAGACAATTTATCACAAGAATTTTGAGTATCTTGCTCTCGTATTTTTTATTTGTGGCCATACAACACGGTATGTATATGAATGGCCTGTATGATATTTAACTAGCAATAGTTTATTATTTACTCGAGAAAAAAATGATTCAAAAGTCGTAAGTACTTAATTCATCTCCTACTCAAAGTTTGTGAATGGTTTTTTAAGATACATTAAGAAAAATAGAACCCTTAAATAATCATAAAATGACATTATCCGAGCTTTAGTTTGCCCTTAATCTATGAGACAAAATTTTTGAACAACAATAATCTTATCTTTCAATAATATAAGTGCCCGCGCATGCGCGCGGGCCACCTTCCTAGTTACTTTAAAAATCATATCAATCCATTTTCCAAAAATAAATTATTAATACTTAATTGATCATGTACTAATTAATTGTTCTGTTTTTGCGTACGCGAGAGATGAGTTCTCAACCGAAAATTTTGATAATTTAACACTTTTTTCGTTGCACAATTACTTTAACACTTGTGAGGATGACATATGGGACCATCTAAGTAAATGAAAGTGGGTCAGGATATGATGGCAAATAATCAAAACCCATTTTAAGAAGTGTTAAATTATCAAATACTCCCTCCGTTTCTAAATATTTGACGCCGTTGACTTTTTTAAATATGTTTGACCGTTCGTCTTATTCAAAAAATTCAAGTAATTATTAATTCTTTTCCTATTATTTTATTCATTGTTAAATATACTTTTATATATACATATAGTTTTATGTATTTCATAAAAACTAGTTTTTGAATAAGACGAATGGTCAAACATGTGCTAAAAAGTCAACAGTGTCAAATATTTAGAAATGGATGGAGTATCTCGTTATCAACCCCGTCTACAGAACACAACCTATAAGTAGTTTTGTGAAATTTGGTCTAAAATCTAGTTTAACAACTGTTTAATTTTCTACACAACCGCTGATTGGAAGCAGGGTATTTAAACAGTGCAAGGGAGTACGTTGAAGGCGGCAAACCCTGGAGAAGGAGAACATTGCAACGGCCATGGACAGACTCCAGAAGAGCTCCCCCGTGAGGTGGAGTTCCCACATAGGCGAGGCTGCCCCGTGACCGTGAGCTCCACCACCGGGAGCAGCAACCATGCTGCAAGTGACCGTGTCGGCGGCCGCCGTGGTCACGCCCGCGGTCAGATTCGCCTGATCTATGTCGTAGAACGGGCGCATGACGTGCAGATCGGCCAGCGGGCTAGCCAGGTTCACCACCATGAACAGCGTGAGCGCGAGGTTGAGCAGAAATATCCCGACGACCACCGGGAGAAGGCTGCTCCACTGGTCGCACACCATGCCGAACGCCCTGCGCACGATTCGGAGGGCTGCACGCACTCCAGTGGGATCCTCCTCCATGGGCGGCATGGGCAAAACGGAGCTGGATCGAGCTGGGTAGCTGGGCCGCTGGCCGGAGATCGATGGAGGGACGCCTAGCTAGCCTACCAGTGTCAATATTGGCGCGAACGCGAAACATATGAGTAGAGGAAGCCCCGGAGTTGATGACGTGGGGGCGGCCTTGTAAGATAGTACTAATGCACATAGAGAAACTAGTGAACCATGTGCATCTACACCTAGGTTCATATAGGAGATTCATATAGCCTCTTTCATCTTCTTCAATTTAAATTTACGATGATCTGTGAAAGTTGGATGGTTATATTTACGATGATCATCCGGTTTTGATATAGGATGTCATTGACTTTTCATTGTGCGTTGGCTGTTTGACTCATTCAAAAAAACTATACGCAAATATGTAAACATACTAGTCATGTTTAAAGTATCTTTACTGATAAATAATACAAATCATAATAAAACTGGCTGGGGTGGCTCACGCAATTGCACGACTAGCACCCATACATAATTGTCTAAAAAAAATATTAAATAGTATCTCGTTGCCATAAAGGTTTTAAAACATCTGATTGTTGTGGGATTCAATTTTAAAAGTTTTTAACAGTCACACCAATCACCATTCTCTACGTCTTTGCCAAATTTATTTACTTTTTCAACCTAGCTACCATGATTTTACTCATTTTCCTTGGAACCTTTTAAAAACAAACCTTATAGTTTTTAAAGTTCTTCATTGTCTTGTCAAATTCCCTTTTTATAGTTTTTAGGAGTTCCATCAGAATCAAAGCTGGAGTTTGTCCACCTATTTGGACTTGTATTATAGTGTATCCGTTTGATATAGTACTTGTTTTAATTTTATCCGGAATACTATTATCAAAGTTAATTTATATCATCAAAGTCTGGTCGGTATAATCAAAAGTTCTAGATTTTTTCTTTTTCTCTAATTAACGTGATAACTTCTAGCCTCCATAGTGAACGTGGTGTCTACTTTGAAACTTATCTTAATAACATATAATAGATAAATAATTATTACATAGTTATATAAAAAGTAACATATCCTATGCACACAAGCTTCCCGTGCACACTAACTACCAAATTTTACGAAAAATTTTACAAAAAAAATTAGACATTTACTCCTAATAGTATTATACATATCTGAAAAGTCTCATATTCAAATTCATTGTATTTTAGCCATAACAAGAAAAAAAGATAAAATCCCGACAGTTTTAAAGGAAAAAATCTATCGGAATTTTGTCTTTCTTTTGTTACGGCTAAAATATAATGAATTTAAAGATATGATTTCACATGTATGTGTAATTCTATTGGAAGTATGCGTCCAATTTTGTTTAGAATTTTCTTTGATATTTAATAGTTGGTGTGCACGTAGTGTGCCCGGGAAGCTTTTGTGCATAGGATATGTTCCCATATAAAAAAATGAAGGATCAAACATAAATTTAAAAATTAATGACATTGTCATAAATTAAAAACCGGAGAGATCGAGTATATCATACTTTTCAAGCATATATAGATATTTTTTTTCAAAAAAGATAACCGGCAACAAGTATTTAATTTAATTAAGACGAGAGGGAGAAAGCTTTAGCCATAAATTAATTTTATTACTTGGTTCATTTTTTTCACGTCTTAGTGGTCGTGCAAAAACAACTAAAGCCATAGTCCAAAAAGAAAAAAAATTACAAAGTGACTATACAAACGTGCAAAACTAAATTTATTCTACACGTACGTGTGAAGAATAAATCACTAATTTTGAACCAATTCTATACAGTATTTGGTGCGAGATTTTTTTTTCCTCAAAATGCAAATCAGATCTGGCCTTGTTTAATGAGAAAGTTTAATTATGGAGGATAGCGCGCGCGCACCTAGATTGATAAAACAAATTTTCAGTGCTCTCGTATATCAATTTGCCAGAGCGAGTACTCTACTCATGAAGGATTTGCAGCGAGATCTAGCAATCGTATGTCACCTTTTTAACGTGTGCTCGCGGTTCTCAAAAAAAAAAAAAAAAAAAACGTGTGCTCGCATATAGTTTATGAGCGTTTCGCATGGAGCGTGTATTGTTTCATTGACACGTTCCCCGGCCGGCCGTAGCATTACATTGACATGACAAATGACAAATAATAAATTATGCCAAAAAAAAAAGAAAGTCAACTTAAGTCACATGAAGTATTAAATGTAGGAAGAAACCAATTACATAGATTGTGTGTAAATTGCGAGACAAATCTTTTAAATCTAATTGCGCCATGATTTGACAATGTGGTGCTACAGTAGATATTTGCTAATAACGGATTAATTATGCTTAATAAATTCGTCTCGCAGTTTTCTGGCGGAATTTGTAATTTGTTTTGTTATTAAACGTAACAACTAAACCCAAAAATTTTACCCAACTAAATAAGGCCTAAGTACAGCGAATGTTTGATCGAAAGAGTGCGCAAGAGGAAACTTTTGTTTGTTACAGGGTGATGGTCGATTGTCAATACAGAGAGGGTGATCTTCGGCAGCGTTCAAGCCGACCTCCGTTAATACTAGGCTAGAAGCATCCCCAGGTGTATTAACTGGAAAATGACGCTTATAACATGAGAATTCACTGAGAAGTAAATTAGAGATGTAATTTTTCAAATAAAACACAATAAAGCTCCGAGTCTAAGTGAATTTTTAGCTGAGTTTTACCAAGTGTTTTGAAATATCATTAAATCAGATTTGTTAGATTTATTCAAAGATTTTCGTAGAGGAAGTTTGCCTCTTACTCACTCAATTTCGGTCCTACTATATTAATGCCTAAGTACAAGGAGGCTGTTAAGATTCAATAATATAGGTCTATATAGCTGAAGAGTTCTGGATAGTAAGAATGAATAAAGGGAATGAAAGTAAGCAGTAAATACGTATGTAAACTATTGTAGCAAGTAAGGGTATGAAATCATAGAAATCAGATAGGGACAAAAGGAAACACGAATTATATCACCGAAGTTCGGATACAAAGATCTTACGTCTCTACTGTGGGACTCTAAAGAGCCAGATCACTTTTGATCCTAAGCCTCACCAAGCTAGTAACTAGGATGAAGATATAGTCCCCGAACAACTTCCAAGGTGTAACACCATTTCCAAGCACACACTAAGGTCTACACATGGACAACAACCACATACTTCCGGTGAAGCTTGTTATACCAAGTAACCTCCTAGAAACTAGCTCGGTTTTCACTCAATTATGTTTTCCCCTCCGAAGGTGAGGGAAAACCTTCACAAACTTTCTCGGAGTATCCACAACGACCGGATACTTGTGGGTGACACCTAACTGGCTAGGAGGAGAACCCCCCACAAATAACAAGCTCGATGATGAAGGTTGAACTTGATCCCAAGTGCTCAACTCAATTCAAACAAACTCTCTAGATCCAACCCGTCTCTTCATCACAAGAATTTTGTTCATGAACCCAAGCGGAAAGATGTTAGAAACCCTAAGAAACTAGGTTTGGAAGGTGTAATAGCTACTTGCTCAAAGTAGGGTGGTGGGAGTTACGGCTCCATTGTTTCGTTTATTCTAGGAATAAGCTAGCCAAACATCCTATTTGTAAACGATAAATAATTGGCGATTTAAAAGTAAAGGCTAAAAAATAAACTAGGATGAAGAATCCCAAAATCAACTATAAATTTAAGGTTGAAAATTTAAATTTTGCCTTATAGGTATAAGTATAAGCGAAAAGATGAGGCACTTAAATGCTCGCACCCACCCAGAACTAGTTGTTACTCACAAAATTCAAATACCAGAGACTCTAGTCCAGCCGAACCAGAGTATCCGGTGACACTTGCAACACTTCGGGAAAGAAAGACCGAAATCTATGGTTGTAACTATTGGAGTCTCAGGTCGGCTCGAACTGCCAGTAGAGAAAGTGTTCCAAAGTCTTTAGCCTCGAGCACCGGACTCTCCTGTCTAGCTTTTCAGATAAGCAGTGAAAGTCGACGGAGGTTCCGGTTGCCCCTTTTTCCTTGCGAGTGTGGTGCCATTTGTCTCTCTATAAGAATCAAGGAAGCATGGGTACTTGGAAAGCAGCGTGATCCTTTAACACGAATCCTATAGTACTATACAAGTGATCCCCATTTAGTGTAGTTATTACTAATTTTCTGAGCTGTGGTTAAGCCACGTCATCCCGTTGATTCACATCCGTTTGATTAAATCTCGATGGTCCTCTACGTCGTCAGCCGTTCCAATGTCGGGGCCGCTCGATTAAATCTTGATGGTCTACTGCGTTGGCACTGAAGCGTCTGAGCAGCCAAGCGATCCTATGAGAACGCAGCCCACATCCACATGTGAAGCCCAATAGTCCCAGCGTGTGCCAACTGTGGGCATGCGCGCCTCTCCCGTGACACGAGGGGTCGCCCCTCCCCCTATGAGGTCACACCTTGTCACATCCTGATTTTTTTTTTAGGATTTATAAATTATTTAATAAATTATTAATAGAATTTATATTAAATGATCTTTAATTTACAAGTGAAGTTAAATGTGGGAAATAAAATTTCCTAAATATAAAGCATGGATGGATTTAATTTTTATTAAATTCTCCATGATTAAGTCAACTCTCTGAAATATTCTCGGATTTTTCGGAGCTCAATTCCTAAATGATACAAAGAACAGTTCAGTAATTATTTGATCAATAATGATCTAATTATAATTGTTAAGTGCTTTTCTTGTTTAAAATCCTTAAATTATAAATTGTTGTTTAAAAGGAATTATTAGAAATGATTTTAAAAGCCTAAAAGAGAAGATCTAATTTTAATTTGCTAAATCTCAATATAAAATTGGGCTAGATAAAATTTTATTAAATACTTTGCTTAATTCTATAATTCCTAGATTTTTCTGGGATTTATTTGAGCTAAGGAAGTATTTTTAATAAATGGAATTGCATTTCATGAATAATTTAAATTGAAAAAGGTTTTTAAAAGTCTTCTTTTGGCTTTGGGCCGAAAGTCGGCCCAAAACCCCTCTCTCTTTCTCTCTCCCTCCCCGGCCCAATCGGCCCAGTCAGCCCGCGCTCCTTCCTTTTCTCTCTCGGTGTCGCTGACAGGTGGGTCCCACCTGTCAGGTTCGTCTTCCTCGCGCCGTCGCCGCCGCCCGAAACCCTAGCGCAAGCCACCGCCGTCTCCTTCCAAATTCGGCCGCGCCTTTCCTTCTCCGGCCGAATTGATTGAGGGCAATTGATCCTTGAGATCTCCTCTTCCTTTTCTCTCTTGGAAACATCGGCTAATTTTCTTTGGAAACCGGTGGATTTGAGTTGGATTCGGATTCATCTCTCTCCTCTAACCCCGACCTTTCCTTCTCGTCGCCGGCAGCCGTGGGCCTTCGCCGCCGCCTCCTTGCCCCTTTAAAAGGACCCCCGGTGTCTCCGCTACCCGCCGCCTCTCTCGCCTTCGCCCGCCGTCGTGTGTAGCGCCCTAGCCTCGTGAGCTTTTGCGCCGCCGTCGCCGCCGTTCGTCCAGCCGTGCGCCGCCGTCGCTACGGTCGTCGTCGTCACTCGGGAAGGCCACCGTCGGGATCGCCAAGTCGTCGCCGTCCCCGTCCGCCGCTTCGCCGTCGCCGAAGATCGCCGGAGCACCGTCGCCGCCGTCGACCCGATCTCCGCCGCCGCTTCTTCCTCGTCGCCGTCGCCGTCCGTTGTTCCTCCGCCGCTTCTTTGGTCACCGGTGAGTTCGCCGCGCCGCGCTCTACGTCCTGGTGCCCTCCGTTCTCGTCGTCGCGCCGTCGTTCGCCGGCGAGCCTGCGCTCCCGAGCCGCCGCCGGTGCTGACGTCATCGCTGCCGTCATCGCTGACGTCATCGTCGCTGTTCCCGTGAGCCGCGGTGGATCCGTTCGATCTCGGCCGTCCGTTTTGGATAGGGTTGATCTCGGCCGTCCGTTCCCGTGAACCGCTGCCGTGCACCCGGTCCACCGCAAACCCTAGCCGCTGACGCAATAATCCTTCTTTTCCTTTTCAAAAATAATTCATTATTGCGTCATAATTCAATTAAAATCCATATAAGTGTTTTAATCCGATTTAATCTTTAAAAATTCATAACTAATTCATTTGAACTCAGTTTAATGTGGTTCAAGTTGCAAAAATTATATAAAATAAAGATCTACATATTAAAGTTGTCCATAAATTGAATTAAATTTATTTAATTCTTTTTAAATGGGCTTTAAATAGATTTAATCTTGTAAAATTCGTAATAAATTCATTTGAAGTCAGAATGAGGCCGTTCAAGTCTCATAATTCATCTAAAATTATGATCTACATGTTTGTTTATTTTTTATGTATTGTTTATTTGGTTTTTATTAGTCTTTTTCCTCGTTTTGCGTGATAGCTTGTCGTTTCCGTCGTTGCGAAGGTTCGCGAGTGCGCCGGAAGTATTCAAGAAGATTAATTGAAGACCGATTATTGCAAGGCAAGTCACACAGATCCTAAACACAATCCTTTGAGCATGTTGATCCTATATTTAAATTCTCTATTTATTTCAACTGTGCATTTATTTTCGAATGTCACTGGGTGGTGTGAACCTATTCCTTTGTTATGGCCTGTTTGCATTGATTACTTTATTCCTTGATACCTTGGGTGATTATAATTGGACTAGTTGAGCTTTATATATATTGGTTCAACTAGATATTAGATATAATTGCTTAGCCATGCTTAGAAACATTAGCACACTATTGGGATAACTTATGACTCATTATTTAATGATGGCTTAATGATAGTTCACGATGGTCAATCGTGATTGGTTAATTAATTACTTGCCAACTAAAACTTGATAATGGTGGGTTGTGAGCACATGGTTTTGAGAGTCGTGCTCATGACAATTAAGGACCGGTTCGCGAGCTACTATTGTGAAACATTAATCGTGCCAACCACAAGCCAGCGTGGGCAACGGCTTTACCTTTTGTATAGCATGATTCATTGCGGAGCACCAGACTGAGTAGTGGTGGAGATAAGCCCACGGGGGTCGCTGGGGAGTCCATGCCTTGTTTTATAAGGGGGTGATTATGATCCAGGAATGGTGCACTGTGGTGAGTTGTGTTGTACAAAGGGTATTGTCACAGCCTCTATTCGGGTACTTTCCAGTATCGCGACGCATGGTAGACATGATGTTGAGGCTGTGTCTTGTGGGTACAGTGGTACACCTTTGGCCAGAGTAAAACTATTCGAATAGCCGTGCTCGCGGTTATGGGCGAGTTGAGCAATGTTTTTCGTGATTAGTCTCACACCTCTCACAATAATTATGGATGTTATAACTGGTAATAATTTGCTTAGCTCTGGTTTGGAATGGATAATTCCTGGTTTGGAGATTAGATCTGTACAGCCGGGTATGGTTGTTTCAGAATGGTTGGGCCTGAGCAGCATGGGCATGTTGTTCAGTGTTGATTAAAATTTCTGATTAATTACTCCACTGTTTTACTTCTCTTAAATGTTTTGTTAAATGCTGCTTTTACAAATGAGCCTATATTATGCCATCCTTTGGTATCCTTGTGCACTTGCATATTTGCTGTGTGGCTTGTTGAGTATGTCATATGCTCATTCTTGCAATAATCAATCAACCTCAGTTGAAGACAAGTTGCGAAGGAGAAGACGTTTGGCTTATACCCCAGTTGAGCTGCCTGTGGGAGTGGAGCCGGAGCTTCGCTAGATTTTATTTTCCGCTGCAGTTTTCTTCTTGGTGAGGACTTAGTGCCTCTTAAGTAAGTACTTATCGTTTTAGTTAATTTGATGAATCTGTATATTAAATTGTCAGTTTGTGTACCTCGGCTGATTCCTGGATGAGGATTTTATGCACAAATAAGTTTGGAAATCACTTGTGAATTTCCGGGCGTGACACACCTCCACCAGACCACCACATGCCTCCTTCGCCCCAAATTCCTAACAAGCGATCGATCGCTGGCAGCGATGGGTCCCTCCCCCCCTTCCCCCCCACCCCCACACACAATTTTCTTTTTTTTTTGACACCGCATTACTTTCCTATTTTACTAAATTTATACACCTAAAGTTTGTACATCTCAAGTTTACACATCTAAAATTTATACACCTAAAGTTTAGAGACCCAAAGTTTATAAGTCAAAAGTTTATATATCCGATTCAAATTTAAATTTGAATTCAAATATTTTTATATATACTATTTCTATACATCTAAAGTTTATACACCTGAAGTTTATAGACCCAAAGTTTATAAGTCAAAAGTTTATATATCCGATTCAAATTTGAATTTGAATTCAAATATTTCTATATATAGTATTTCTATACATATAAAGATTATACACCTAAAGTTTATAGACCCAAAGTTTATATACCCGATTCAATTTGAATTTAAATTCAAATATTTTTTATATATAGTATTTCTATACATAAATTTTTCGAACTTTATTTTTTTTTTAAATTTTATGGTGTAGTAGGAACAGAAGAAGGGGTGGAAAAGGGGGGGAGAGGAGCGTGTAGCCGTGTAGGGGGGATGGGGGGTGATCGCTGTGAGCGATCACCCGCCCATTAGCAAGCCCCTCGCCCATGCTTTGAGATTTGTAACAGATACGAGGGCGATAGAACGTACAAGACATAATTTTTTTTTGGAATTGCTACCTAGTTGTTGACAGTTTTGTTTTCTACAATTTTTCGACTTTTTGGGCCTCAGATCATGCTTTGAAATTTGTAATAGATACGAGGGGCGATAGAACGTACAAGACATAATTTTTTTTTTGGAATTGCTACCTAGCTGTTGACAGTTTTGTTTTCTACAATTTTTTGATTTTTTGGGCCTTGGATCATGCTTTGAGATTTGTAATAGGGGTGACATGGAATAAAAATGTGACAATTTTTTCCTACAATTTTTCGATTTTTTGGACCTCAGATCATGCTTTGAGATTTGTAATAGATACGAGGACGATAGAACGTACAAGACAGAATTTTTTTTTTCGGAATTGCTTCCTAGCTGTTGACAGTTTTTTTCCTACAATTTTTCGATTTTTTGGGCCTCAGATCATGCTTTGAGATTTGTAATAGGGATGATGTGCTTCCTAGCTGTTGACAGTTTTTTTTCCTACAGTTTTTCGATTTTTTGGGCCTCAGATCATGCTTTGAGATTTGTAATAGGGATGATGTGGACTACAAATTTTCGATTTTTTGGGCCTCAGATCATGCTTTGATATTTGTAATAGGATTTTTTGGGCCTCAGATCTTGCTTTGAGATTTGTAATAGGGATGATGTGGAATAAAAATGGCATGTACGTGCGAATAGGGATTCGAACTGACAACCTGCATGTTACGAAAGCGAGCCTCTCCCATAGTGAGCTAACCCCATTTTTTACACTTATAATCAAGTTTGATACTACCTTATCTCAAAATATAAGCATTTTTAGAGGTGGGCACGGTTATTAAGAAAATAGGTAGAAATAAATGATGAAGGGTCGTGATTGGTTGAGTAGTTAAGATAGGTGGGAAAAGTGAATGGTGGAGAGTTGTGATTTGTTGTGAAGAGAATGTTAGTGGAGAAGTTGTTATATTTTGGAACAAATCTTGAGGACTAAAAGTTGTTATATTTTGGGACGGAGGGAGTATATATACATACATATATATATATATATATATACATACATATATATATATATATACACATACATATATCGGTACACACTATTTATTACAATCTAATTTTACACTATAAGTATACAATGTAGTTACATTTGACAGACTTCTTTCTCTTAAAATCTATCGAATGTTATATAGCTGGGTTTTATTTTGTTTTGTTGTCTATTTTACAGGAAGGTAAGTTGCGTATATACTATTTATTATTTTTGTCTCATGTCCTTTGCAGCAAAAGGGTTGTGCGGTGTTGACCCTTGCAGCTTGCTTCAAGAGCATGTTTGTCATATCGTCCTTTTTATCTTTCTTAAAATCTTCTTTCTAATATCGTTCTTCATCTGACGCGGATGGTTGTCGAGAAGATCTTAGTCATTGTGCGCGGCAGCGTCGTTACGACGGATGTCCTGTCTGTTGTTGTTCCTGGTCTCCCTGTAAAGCGCCAAGACCATCGTGCACACGAATGACTGCATAATGACATGTAGCAGCGCTGCAACGAGCGAGAACCTCACCACGTCAGCGGTCGTGTCGTCATGTCGAGAAACCGCAGTAGTCACCACATGGTGCTGATGATAGACGAGACGATATTTCAAGAGCAGGTGGTAGACGATTTCCAAGGCTTCGCGCACCAAAATAATCATGACACCGACAACGTACACGTTCTTGAGTTTTTGGCCTGCAAGCTCCCACGCCCTCTCGACTGCCCTGAAGTTATGGACGTCTTCTTGCGAGATGACGACGGCGGTGAGCAGATACCCGTAGCCGAAGGCGGCATCGAATTTGCGGGAGAGGTCTTGGAAACCGTTTGCTTGCAGGGTTCCCAATACGAAGTTCCCCATGACCTCCCACACGACTATTGCAACGGCCACGCTCAGGCACTCCTTCAATAAGCTTCTAATTCCTCGTCTATGTTGCCCTCCTCCTGCACGCGTTCCAGGTTAATTAATTCTGTACATTGATCGATATATTGTTCAGTGTTTTATACTTTTAAAATTACGAGACAGGTGAGGTTGACAACCTTGAAGGAAGAACATAGCCTTAGAGAAGAGGAAAATTGCCATGACCGTAGACACATCCCATAAGAGCTCCCCTGCGACATCGAGTTCCCACAAAGGCGACGCTAATTCCTTCCCCTCTCCACTACCGGCTGCTGCTGACTTGGTCGAATTCTCCTCTACTTCATAGAACGGGCGCAAGGCGTCGAGATTGACCGCCTGCTGGCTGGCCATCTTCACCCAAAGTATCATCAGTACGAAGTTGACGCAAAGCATCACGAACGCCACAAGTAGCAGCCGCCACCGCTTGCCTCGTGTCTCAGCGAACGCCTCGCGCACGATCCTCAGGGCTGTACGTGCGCCCGTCGGATCGCGCTCCCGACCGACCTCGTCCATGATGGCCAACTCGCTAGATCTCTTGGTCGGCCGGCCGACCGGAGACGGATATATATATATATATATATATATATATATATATATATATATATATATATATATATATATATATATATATATATATATATATATATATATATATATATATATATATATATCGCACCGGCACCAGCAGATGCTGAGCAGATCGACTTGGCGCGGTGGCTGTGACAGTAGAGCGAAAGCCGCGAACACGAACTAAATAAGCAGATGCAGCAACGGATTTGATGACGAGGGTGTATGCATGCATCCAAATGCGCACGTAGCGTACGTATCTGTTTGTCCGAGCAAGCACGCTACTATATGTCATCGTTTAACAGGTGTGCCCATTGTTTATGAATTATGAGTATTTCGCATGAGAGTTAATTATTTTCTGTCCTCGAGTAGATATCATATTTTGTAGTGTGTACTTTGGGAGAGGGACAGATTAATTTGGTACCTACACTACTATACCTCTTGGCAGCTCTAAATGACCATCAAATCACCCATAGAAACCATATTCGGGAAAATGACGGAACAAGGAGAACCAATAAGTATCACATAAAATTGCCACTGGAAAGTACTCAATATATATCAGTGAATAGGATGGCGCAACCACCACCAATTGATGATATTACGTTTAAAATTAAGTTGCAAACTTAAGCACTCAACTATGAAATCATTCACGTTGGACTAAAAACATCCAGTGCTGTTACTATCAAAATATCGCCGGCTTAAATACAATCATTTTAAAGAGGAACAACGTATAGGGATATGCATGGTTTCACTTCATCAGAAATCTCTTAGGTAGAAGGACTTGATATCGAGATACTGAGTCACGGACATATCGGAAATAGGCTGGAAAATACTATTTTTTTCTGTCTATCTTGAGAGTGAGGTGAGCTCAAGATATATTGATATCGTATTGTATATTGATATGAAAAAAAATTTCTCTTATTTGCTATAGACTGGGACCGGCTTATATAACTCTTGAAGATACAGAGGATGTTACATCCTTACCCTTAATGGCACATTGGAAGTTACTACAGTACTCTCATAAAGTCAGAAACCCTAGGAATCTAGATGTGCATTCGAGTGGTCCCCCATAGCTACTGGTGCTAGCTTGCAGAATAGTTAGAATGGTCCCCGCAGCATCTTACAAAGAATATTCCCCCGCCTGATGGCGTGACCGTCAAGCTCCATTGTCCCTTGTCGAATAATATTTGTCGTTTCTAGCGATTGGTACTTATGGGGTTCACAAGATTAAGGAGAGATTGTGGCATAGGGAAAAAATCAAAATGATCAATAGTGTGGTTTTGTGAAACTTGAAAACCATAATACATGGGGTTACGTGGCACACGCCAAAATCTTAATGGTTTTGTGTAACATGGACCATAATAGATGGGGTTTTATTAAATTTACTCGGTCCTTTCTAGTACAAATACGATGGTAATTTCCTCTCTTATTTAATATAATATATCTCAACTAAAAAAGACAAAAAGGTAAATTTTGAAAATGTGTTGATTGCTGCATATTAATGAAAATCAGGTGCTTATTGTTTTAAAAATTTAAACGGGTTTGGGGGCACATATTATACAATTGAAATTGTTATACATAAATCCTGCTTACTAAATTGAAACAGAGTAGCACTTCATGAAAAAAATTGCAATGTTCACAACAACACATGTTTGGAATAATCCAAGGATGTGATTGGTATAAAAACATTTAAAGGAAGATCTGTTCACCATCCAGTTAGGTTATCATAATATACAACGTTTACTATGAAAAAAAACACACAGTTCTAAGGAACAACTTGTGGGAACCACATTTCTGTTTTCTAACATTTTACATCACTACTTTTAGCATTACCAAGTTCTTGATATATGTTGAACCCATCTGTAGTTGAAATAAGCATGTTATATATAATAACATATAGATGTTGGGAGTAATGCTCACGAGATGTGTTAGCTTAGGTCTGAAAGTTCGAACTTTTTTTTATTAAATAGAATGTGGACGTTTGTTATTGTTGCCTAACAATATAAATTTTGTTGTGACAAACATAAATACCTTGTGTGTGTGTGCGCGCGTGCGTGGATGTGCTTTGCCAAATCAAAGTTGATGTTCTGAAGCACAAACGAACAGGGCCTACCGACAATAATATCTATAACTGTGGATTCACCGTGGTTTTCCACCCAAACCACCTAGAGCCGATAGAGGTACTAGTTATCACAGCCAGTTTATGGCACCAACCGACGTTGTTGTATCACTGTCGATGCGTGCTACAATCCGACAATTGTACAACACTATCATTGTCTATTGGTGATATAGACTGGCAGCAAAACAACACAACCGGTTCATACCATGAACCAGAGTGCTACTACCAATCCGACAATTTATTATGTTTATCTTGACTGTTTGGGCTGTGTAAATTACTGCCTGTTCACGGCAAGAACTGGCATTGATAAGTTGACCTCAATTATTAGTGGTTACCCCCCTCTCATCCGCTGTCCAAGCAGCCCATTCTGCTCATGTTAGAAGCGAGGGAGCTAGTGGAAACACTTCAATGCCTTCAAAAGGGGAGGAATTCCTAGGGTACGGCAGGCATCACAATGGCTATAACTAGCCACTCATTGATAGTGGAGTGGGAGGGTGAGAACATTGAAGGATTTGTGGCGGTGTCAGTGGATCGGGAGGGTTTGGCGGAGGTGGCTGGGAATACGAAGTATCACGGTGCTAGGATGAGACCGATGAGACCATGGAGAAAATACGATGTCGAGATCCAATCTGATGGGAAACGGCAAGGAGGGCCAGGAGCGAGTGTGGCTAGGGATGTTAGATATCGTTGAGGCAGTGTGGGCATATGACATGGCAGTGAGGGTGATCCATGGGGATGCCAAGACAACTTCCCTCATGCGTTGATGCCGACACCTACAAAACCTATCATGAGGTTGCTGATGGTGTACTTTGGCTTTGTGGACTTGTTGTGGTCAGTAGTTCTAACACCACAACGTGGTGTACGGCGCTGTAGCAGATGTGCTTTGCTACTGGCATCACCTTCTGCAGCTTATTTTCCCTAAACCAAGCTTCCAAAACAGTAATGTCCAATGTGCGGACTGTCTAGACCATGCATCTTTCTTTTTTACCTGCACCAATATGTTTGATGGTTTGTGTCACGCCCAGAAATTCCCGAATAGAATTCCAAGCAGAATGTGCACTAAAATCCCGGTCCAGGACCGGCCGGGGTACACAAACGACAATGTTGATATTCAGATCCACATCTTACAAATATCATAAAAATCTTACATAAATGCAGCGGAAAAAACGAAAGACAACAGGAGCTAAGCCTTGACTAGAACTGCAGCGGGAACACCACTCCACAGGCATCCTCGTCGGCACGGACGAAGCCTACTCCTTGGAGAAACCACCATCTGACACATACTCGTACTCTGGGGTTGGAAAAAATAGAGCAAGACTGAGTACTACCCACTGTACTCAGCAAGTCATACCGGAATAGGGGTATGATGCAGGGAATTATCAAAGGAGAGCTAGAGTGGTTCATTTGCATAAAGCGAGCATTTATAAACAGAAGTTGAAAGAATTAAACAGTTGCAATAATTAATTAATATTGATCATCCGCTGTCCAACGCTATCCCACGTTGCAACAGGCCCAACCATCTACCTATACTATCCAATTTCATTAGACTAAACTAGGGTAAGACTAATCACGATGAATCTGGTTGACCGCCCATAACCGCGGGCACGGCTATTCGAATAGTTTTACTCTGATCAGAGGTGTACAACTGTACCCACAAGACACAGCCCCACGACACGTTTCCGTGCGCCGACATGCCACCACGACATACCGGAAAGAGGCCGTGACAGGACCCTTCGCATAACCCCCTCTAACCAAGCACACCACACCTCAGGTTTCACCCCCACTCCTCGCAAGGCAGCGGGCAGTCCCCTCTCGTGCCTAGGTGAATCCGGAAGCGACAGAGGCCGTCGCAGGGCCCGCCCCGCTCCATCACGCCCACCCTTGCCTGGATGCGTCAGCTAGAGGAAAGCTACACTACAAGCCCAGCCGTTGCCCACGCTGGCTTGTGGTAAGTACGATAAGTTCTTCCAGGGCATCCCGCGAACCGGTCCTTAACTGCCATGGGTGCGACTAGCAAAACCATGCACCCACAGCCCACCATGTGATTCATTTTAATTAACCAACACCAAAACGGTGGTACTAAACCAACCTTGCCAATTGAACCTAAAGGCTATATTTTAGTGAGCTTTCCCCATTGTGTGCTAGTGGAACTAAGCATGGCTAAGCAATTCCTAGTCCAAAATATATTCATGTTATAACCCAAGCTAACAAAGGGGCATGATATCAAAATGGCATGGCTGTAACAATAGGTAAACACCCCATAGTAACATTATAAAACAATGCAATATTTGAAGAAAAACAATAGAGCATTTGCAATATAGGATCAACATGTTCAAGTGACAAGCATGACTTGCCTTACTCTACTGCTGGAGGAACCTCGGCGTCTATTTCGAAGTACACCGGAGCGTCGGAAGAACCGGAATCTAGCGACATACAAGGCAAACATTGCAAACAGGTTATAAGACTACTGAAACAGGGAACAAAACCATTTTTAATGGATTCTACACATTTTTCTTGATTTACTGAGACTTGAATGGGCTTAAACGGAGCTCGGATGAATTAGTTATGAATTTTAGAAGATTCACTGTGTTTATTACTATAACAAAAAGTCCTTAAATCATTTATTGCGCAATAAATCCCAGGGCTGACGTCATCAGGGGGGGCGCGGCGCCGACATGCGGGGCCCACCGGTCAGCGGCTCGGGAGAGAGGGAAAAGGGGCGCCGGCAAGCGGGCCCCACTCGGCAGCGGCGCACGGGTGGTCGGTCTACCGTGGACCGGGACCACGCGGGTGGTCCACCGCCGGTCCACGGGATCAACGGTCCGGATCGGCCCGGGGCCGATCGGACGGTGCGGCGGCGGCCTGGCTCGGCTCGGCTCGGCACAAAGCCGGCCGGCCGGCCATGGCAAGGGTGGCGGCACGCGCGCGTCCACCGGCGACGGCAAGCGGTGGCGCTGGCGGCGGCAGCGGACGGCGCCCCGGCTGCGACGGCGACCGAAGGCGACGGCGAGCGCGGGTGGCGGCGGCGCACGAGGAATCGGGGAAGGAAAGGAAAGGGGAGGGAGTCCTCACCGGAGAGGATGGCGACGACCGGCAACGAGGAGCGACGGAGGGAGGTCGACAAGCAGCGGACGGGACCGGGACGACCTAAAGAACGAAAAGGAAAAGATTAGAAAGGGAGAGAGGGGCCATAGAAGGCGGGAACGCCGGCCGAAGGCGGCAGACATGGTGACTCTCACCGTCGCACGGTGGGAATGGCGCTCCGGCGGCGAACCTCGACGAACGAGGGGTGGACGGGGTGGATCTCGGCCATGCGAACCCGACGGCGGCGACGGCGCGGTGCGGCGGCGAGCCTAGCGGCGGCTAGCGGCGGCCGGAGTGACAGGAAAGGCGGCGGCGGGTGGATGCACGGTGCGGGAGTGATGGAGAGCTCGGGAGAGTTCGGCGAAATGGGGAAAAAGAGAGAGGGGGTGGCGGCAGAGCTTAAATAGGGAGAGAGGGGGCCGCACGTGGCCGGGAGAGGCGGGAATCGCCGGCCAACGTGGGGGGGGGGGGGTGGGAGAGGAGAGAGAGGCGGGATTCGAAAATCGAATCCCGGCCGTCTCGGGAGCGCGGGCGAGCGGGAGAGAGGGGGAAGTGGGCGCGGGAGACGTGGCGCACGCGCGGGCCTGGCCGACGTGGCCCGGAGGAGGCGGAGGCGTGGGCGCGGTGGCGCGGCGCGAGGTGGAAGACGGGTCCGATAGGTGGGCCCCACCTGTCGGTGACCCCGGGAGAGAGGAGGGGGCGCGGGCTGAGCTGGGGCGTGGTGTCCGGTCGGCCCAGCAAGGCACGGGGAGAGAGGAGGGGAAGTGGGCCGGCGGCCCACTAAGGGAAAAGGAAAAAGAAAAAAGAAAAAGGAAGAAAGGAATTTCCAGGGATTTAAATATTGCTTATGCTCAATTTTAATTGGTCAAAATTATTTCTAGGGCTCTGAAAATTCCACTAAAAATCCTGTTAGTGAATTTCGACATGTAGAACTCAAGAAAAATTCCACATGTCAGATTCGATTATTATTTGTATTACTTTCTTAGGGTTTTCTCTTGATTTGCACCGGCATTTTCTTAGGGTCATTTATAAATTAAATTTTAGGCTTGGGAGGAGAACTTCAGGGTGTGACAAACCTACCCCCCTTAAACGGAATCTCGGCCCCGAGATTCGGAGGAGCTGGCGAAGAGGTGCGGATGGGCGGCTTTCAACTCATCTTCCCTTTCCCAGGTTGCTTCCTCCTCTGAATGGTGACTCCACTGAACTCGGCAAAACCTGGTGACCTTGTTTCTGGTTCTTCTTTCGCTGGTATCAAGTATACGAACCGGCTTCTCCACATATGTCAGGTTCTCCTGGATATCAATATGCTCCGAATCAGCTTGTTCTTCGGGTACTCTTAAGCACTTCTTTAATTGGGACACGTGGAACACGTCATGGATGCCAATCATATTGGATGGAAGTTCTAGCTGATAAGCAACTTCCCCCCTTCGTTCCAAGATTTTGTATGGTCCCACGAAGCATGGTGCCAACTTGCCTTTCGTCTGAAAATGGTGTACTCCCCGGAGCGGAGTGACACGAAGATACACGTAATCCCCTGCTTCAAAAGTGAGCTCCCTTCGGCGGTTATCCGCGTAGCTCTTCTGTCGAGACTGGGCAATCCTCAACCTTTCCCTGATAGTTCTGACTTTCTCTTCTGCTTCCGCTAATACCTCTGTCCCGAACAGTTGACGCTCGCCTGTCTGATCCCAGAAGAGAGGTGTGCGGCACTTCCGGCCATATAAAGCTTCAAACGGTGCCATCTGTAGACTGGCCTGTTAGCTGTTGTTGTACGAGAATTTCGCATATGGCAAGCTTTTGTCCCAAGCTCCACCAAAATCAAGAGCGCAAGCTCTCAACATATCTTCCAAGATTTGATTGACTCGCTCGGTCTGACCATCAGTTTGCGGGTGATAGGCCGTGCTGAAATTTAAACGGGTCCCCAATTCTTCCTGCAGCTTCTGCCAGAATTTTGAGGTGAACTGACTCCCTCGATCAGATACAATCTTTTTGGGTACCCCATGTAGACACATGATTCTCGAGAGGTAGAGCTCCGCCAACCTTTTGCCCGTATACGTGGTATGTACTGGTATGAAGTGAGCAACCTTAGTGAGTCGATCCACGACTACCCAGATTGAATCGTGACCCGATGATGTCCAGGGCAGTCCTGTTATAGAGTCCATTCCAATCTCCTCCCATTTCCATTCCAGGATTTGAAGAGGTTGGTGTAGACCTGCTGGTCTTTGGTGCTCTGCCTTCACTCGCTGGCAAACATCGCAGAGTGCGACGAATTCAGCTATTTCTCTCCTCATGCTGACCCACCAAAACTTTTCTTTGAGGTCTTGATACATTTTGGTGCTGCCTGGATGAATGGAGTACTGGGTCTGATGAACCTCGGTGAGTATTAGATCCTTCAGTTCCTTGTCGTCAGGTACACACAATCTTTCTCCCAACTAGATTGTGCCGTGTTCATCCTCAAGGAAATCCCGAGCCTTTCCAACTCTCATGTTCTTTTTTAGCTCTGCTATTTCAGGATCATTCACTTGAGCTGCTCTGACTTGATCCACGAGCGTAGGCCGTGCCTCCAGAGCGGATACGAACCCGTGTTCAACAATTCCAGATCTTCAAAGCATGAACCACTGCTGCCAATTCCAGGTCATGAGTTGGATAATTCCCTTCGTGTGGACGCAACTGCCGCGAGGCATACGCAACCACTCTGCCCTCTTGCATTAGGACACATCCAAGTCCGTGGCGGGATGCATCGCAATAGACTTGGAAGTCTTTCATCTGTTCGGGCAGAATCAAAACTGGTGCGGATACTAATTTCTTTTTGAGCTCCTCAAAACCCCTGTCGCACTCAGCTGTCCATTTAAACTTCTCATCTTTCTTAAGCAACTGAGTCATGGGTCGGGCGATCCTGGAGAAGTTTTCGATGAATCGGCGGTAATAACTTGCAAGTCCAAGAAAACTTCGAATCTGCGACACGGTCTTCGGTGGGGTCTATTTGGTAACTGACTCCACGTTCGATGGATCAACTGCCACACCCTGAGCTGTAATGACATGGCCCAGAAATTTGACTTCCGTCAACCAGAAGTCACACTTGCTGAACTTGGCGTATAGCTGGTGCTCCTTCAACTTCTCGAGTACCAGACGGAGATGTTGCTCATGTTCTTCTTCGGACTTTGAATAGATAAGTATGTCGTCGATGAATTCCACAACAAACTTGTCCAGAAATTCCATGAACACTTTATTCATCAGATTCATGAAGAATGCGGGTGCGTTGGTAAGTCCGAAGGACATAACCTTGCACTCATACAGCCCGTACCGAGTGGTGAAGGCCGTCTTTGGAATATCCTCTTCCCGAATTCTCAACTGGTGGTAGCCTGATCGCAGGTCTATCTTAGAAAACACTTTAGCTCCTTTTAGTTGATCGAACAAATCATCGATCCGCAGTAAAGGATATTTATTCTTGATTGTGACCTCATTGAGTGCGCGATAATCAACGCACATCCTCTTCGTCTTATCCTTTTTCTCCACAAAAATGACCGGAGCACCCCAAGGTGAAGTACTTGGTCGAATGTACCCTTTCTGCAGCTGCTCATCAACCTGCTTCTTGACCTCTGCTAGTTCGTTGGCCGCCATTCTATACGGTCTCTTGTAAATTGGAGCGGTTCCCGGTGCCAAATCAATCCGGAATTCAATCTCTCTCTTGGGTGGCATGGTAGTGAGGTCTTCGGGAAACACTTCTGGGTACTCGCAGACTATGGGAATCTCTTCCAATTTCCTCGAATTCTTCTCCTCGATGACCACTGGGATTTCCACCTCAATCTGATTCAAAGAGACCTCTTGCTTTGGTGAGTCTGGTGATTTGTACACTACTGTTTCTCCCTTCTCGTTGGTCAAGGTGACTGTGTGATTCGCACAATCAATGACTCCCTTGAACTTGGTCAGCCAATCCATCCCAAGAATGACATCTAGATCTTTGGATTCGAGAAGAATGAGGTTGGCTAGAAATGGTGATCTTTGAATTTCTATTGTTATAGAAGGGCTGAATTGAACCGAAGTGGAGCTATTCCCTGGGGTATGAACCCGCATTGGTGTACTAAGTTCCTCTCTTACTAACCCATGCATCCCGACAAACTTCTTTGAAATGAACGAATGCGTTGCACCAGAATCAAAAATTACTGTTGCAGGGATTGAGTTAACAGGAAACGTACCCAGTACGACCTCTGGTGCTGCTTGTGCCTCCTCCGCAGATGCGTGGTTGACACGAGCCTGGACAAACCATGGCCCGGCACGCCTTGGCTTCGGGCATTTGTCAGCGAAGTGGCCAAGCTCGCCACAGTTGAAGCAGGACTCTGGTTTTGTTCCAGTCTCCTTCTTGGCTTGCGCGGACGAGCCTGACTGTGCTGGTGCCACTGGTGGGCGTGGAGCTGCACCTCGATTGGGCTGACCTCCATGGTGGTCCTGACTGCCACTGGCGCCCTGGTGGAAGTTGCTAGGGTTGAACGGAAGGTACTGGCGAACGATCATGGTGGTAGGTCCACCCTGCTGTCCGGGAATGAAGCGCGGCCTCTGGTGACTTCCCTGATGTGCCCTGAACTGAGCGGCCTTCCTCTTCTTGTCCATCTTGTTGCGTTGATCCTCCTGACGGATTGCCTTGTCAACCAGCCTCTCAAAGTCAGCGTAGTCCCCAGATATCAGTTGGTTGGTCAGCTCGTCATCCAGACCTGCCATGAACTTTTCCTACTTCTCGGCGTCGGTGCGGACATCCTCTTGTGCATATCGCGCGAGGCGATTGAACTCATGGAGATACTCTGTCACAGTCCTGTTGCCCTGATGGAGTGCCCGGAATTCCCTTCTCTTTTGTGCCACGACCCAGTGTGGCACCTACGCCTTCCTGAAGCTACGGCAGAACTCTGCCCAAGTGACTTCAGTACCTGGTGGGCGGGTGGCCATGTGATTGTCCGACCAAGCCGACGCAGGACCTTGAAGCTGGTGTGTGGCGAAAGCAACCTTCTCCTGATCATTGCACTGCAGGAGATTCAGCTTCTTCTCTATGGCATGGAGCCAGTCATTCGCCTCCATGGGGTTGGTGGTGCTGGAGAAAGTGGGTGGCCTGACACGTAGAAACTCTGGCAACTTGGACTGAGGGGGAGGGGGACCAAACTGCTGATGCTGCTGTTCGGCGTGCTGCAGCATCCTCTAGTGCATCTGCTGCATCATGGCTGCCATCATCTAAGTCTGATGTGCCATCACTTGGGCTTGCGTCGGATTCTCGGGAAGTGGTGGCGGACTATTGCCGGAATCGCTGTTGGGATGCACCCCATCAGTGCGCTCTTCGCCATTGCTGGCCTCGCCTGTTGCGCGGCTACCATTCCTGGTGTAGACCATCTGGAGGAAGAGCAGACGGGGAAAAGAAGAAAAACAGAGGCTCAAGAACTAAGCTTTATTATATAGGAATTTAAACTGCAATTGTTCTGATCTGAATTAAAACACTTAAAAAGCAAGCGAAAATCCTTATTAAGGCAGCCATATCATAGGCACATGATATCGACCGTCGACTGACCCCAAGCAAGCAACCTAAACATACAAACTAACAAGCAGAAGCTAGACAGTCGATAAACTAATGGAAATTGAGCCTAATGCTCGGAACGGCTCCTGCGGTCGGTGGAGTCGAAGGCGTCCTCCTGCTCATCACCAGGTCCCTCTGAGCGACTCCTGGAGCCTGGCAGATAAGTCTCGCCGCTGCCCGGCTCTGAGCCTCTGGAGCTGCTGCTGCTGAGGTCGCGACTGCCACTGGGAGTAGCTGGCAACCAACCTCCATTGCCACTGGCGGGGACCCTGACGGCTGATGCAGGCGCGAAGGAGAGAGCGGATGCAGGAGCTGACACGGGAACGGGAGCTGGAGCTGGTAATGGAGCTGCAGGAACTACTAGAGTTGCGGGCGGAACGAGACGTGCGGGAACTGCGGGCGGAGGTGGGTTCCTGGGCGCAAGCTAGATGCGCACGGGTGCCGTTGTCGACTTGCGGGGCGTAGTGCGGATCCGGACTCCTCCTGGCGTGGGAAGACCCTTTAACTGAGCATTCTCCCTCTTCAGGCTCGCTATCTCGTCCTTCAGAGCGACGATCCTCATGAGCTTCCCATCATTCAAGGCCTTGGACGCCTTGTGCAGGTCCGAGTGCATCCTGTCCATCCCCCTCATCACCGCGCACATGTGACCAAAGGTGCTGTCGTTCTCGCCGGCTGTTGGACGGAAAGTACTGACATCATCACCGCTGGCTCGACGAGGGTGAAATCGGTACGCCGTGTCATGGAAGATGTAGTTGTGGCGCTCCCGTAGTCTGGCCATCATCAGGTATGCTGCCTCCTGACAGGCGTGATCTGCTGTGCCTCCGGATGCCTCAACCACCATATTAGCTAGGCAGGTACCCACGTAGCCATGGACCTCCAGGCGGACACGGTGAGGAAGCTCGCCGCTGAGTGGTGGAACAGTTGTGTACTCTGGCGCGTTGGGGTAGCCCACCACCAGCGTCATACGTGCTAGCTCTGCCACAAAGTCGACCATGCCTTCTCCGCGGTGGTTGGGTGGGTGGCTGGCCATCTAGAGAAGACAAAGAAGTAGGATCAATGCATGCTCAAATCCAAATTTAAATAAAGCAATAAAGGACTCAAATAAGAGAATCGAATAAGTGCGAAATTTTATGCATAGATCATTTTGCATGAGAGCGAATAAATAAGACAGACTTACATAACGATAAAATAATGGGGAAATTAGATACATACTAATAATAACAATAAAGGCAGAAATACCTTGCAACCCATATTCCTGAGCTAGGACCTAATGCATTTCACGCATCAAATCCCAACTGACTGACGAATAAACCCCAAATAATTTTACTAAAACCCTAGACTGACTTGTTTTGACAAATCTCACTTAAACAAGCGACCAAGATTTTTCCTTTGAACTACAAGAACAGATCCCAATTTTCCCGGAACAAATCCAATTGCAAAGAACATATGCAATGAAAAGGATTCAGAGGGCTCTTAGGTTTTTCCATTTGGCTTGTCCTACGGTCAAGGTCGGTTCTGATACCAACTTGTCACGCCCAGAAATTCCCGAATAGAATTCCAAGCAGAATGTGCATTAAAATCCCCGTCCAGGATCGGCCGGGGTACACAAACGACAATGTTGACATTCAGATCCACGTCTTACAAACATCATAAAAGTCTTACATAAATGCAGCGGAAAAAACGAAAGACAACAGGAGCTAAGCCTTGACTAGAACTGCAGCGGGAACACCACTCCACAGGCATCCTCGATGGCACGGACGAAGCCTACTCCTTGGAGAAACCTCCATCTGACACATACTCGTACTCTGGTGTTGGGAAAAATAGAGCAAGACTGAGTACTACCCACTGTACTCAGCAAGTCATACCGGAATAGGGGTATGATGCAGGGAATTATCAAAGGAGAGCTAGAGTGGTTCATTTGCATAAAGAGAGCATTTATAAACAGAAGTTGAAAGAATTAAACAGTTGCAATAATTAATTAATATTGATCATCCGCTGTCTAACGCTATCCCACGTTGCAACAGGCCCAACCATCCACCTATACTATCCAATTTCATTAGACTAAACTAGGGTAAGACTAATCACGGTGAATCTGGTTGACCGCCCATAACCGCGGGCACGGCTATTCGAATAGTTTTACTCTGATCAGAGGTGTACAACTGTACCCACAAGACACAGCCCCACGACACGTTTCCGTGTGCCGACATGCCACCACGACATACCGGAAAGAGGCCGTGACAGGACCCTTCGCATAACCCCCTCTAACCGAGCACACCACACCTCAGGTTTCACCCCCACTCCTCGCAAGGCAGCGGGCAGTCCCCTCTCGTGCCTAGGTGAATCCGGAAGCAACAGAGGCCGTCGCAGGGCCCGCCCCGCTCCATCACGCCCACCCTTGCCTAGATGCGTCAGCTAGAGGAAAGCTACACTACAAGCCCAGCCGTTGCCCACGCTGGCTTGTGGTAAGTACGATAAGTTCTTCCAGGGCATGCCGTGAACCGGTCCTTAACTGTCATGGGTGCGACTAGCAAAACCATGCACCCACAGCCCACCATGTGATTCATTTTAATTAACCAACACCAAAACGGTGGTACTAAACCAACCTTACCAATTGAACCTAAAGGCTATATTTTAGTGAGCTTTCCCCATTGTGTGCTAGTGGAACTAAGCATGGCTAAGCAATTCCTAGTCCAAAATCTATTCAAGTTATAACCCAAGCTAACAAAGGGGCATGATATCAAAATGGCATGGCTGTAACAATAGGTAAACACCCCATAGTAACATTATAAAACAATGCAATATTTGAAGAAAAACAATAGAGCATTTGCAATATAGGATCAACATGTTCAAGTGACAAGCATGACTTGCCTTGCTCTGCTGGTGGAGGAACCTCGGCGACTATTTCGAAGTACACCGGAGCGTCGGAAGAACCGGAATCTAGCGACATACACGGTAAACATTGCAAACAGGCTATAAGACTACTGAAACAGGGAACAAAACCATTTTTAATGGATTCTACACATTTTTCTTGATTTACTGAGACTTGAATGGGCTTAAACAGAGCTCGGATGAATTAGTTATGATTTTTAGAAGATTCACTGTGTTTATTACTATAACAAAAAGTCCTTAAATCATTTATTGCGCAATAAATCCCAGGGCTGACGTCATCAAGGGGGGGCGCGGCGCCGACATGCGGGGCCCACCGGTCAGCGGCTCGGGAGAGAGGGAAAAGGGGCGCCGGCAAGCGGGCCCCACTCGGCAGCGGCGCACGGGTGGTCGGTCTATCGTGGACCGGGACCACGCAGGTGGTCCACCGCCGGTCCACGGGATCGATGGCCCGGATCGGCCCAGGACCAATCGGATGGTGCGGCGGCGGCCTGGCTCGGCTCGGCTCGGCACAAAGCCGGCCGGCCGGCCATGGCAAGGGCGGCGGTACGCGCGCGTCCACCGGTGATGGCAAGCGGCGACGCGGGCGGCGGCAGCGGACGGCGCCCCGGCGGCGACGGCGACCGAAGGCGACGGCGAGCGCGGGTGGCGGCGGCGCACGGGGAATCGGGGAAGGAAAGGAAAGGGGAGGGAGTCCTCACCGGAGGGGACGGCGACGACCGGCGACGAGGAGCGACGGAGGGAGGTTGACAAGCGGCGGACGGGGACCGGGACGACCTAAAGAACGAAAAGGAAAATATTAGAGAGGGAGAGAGGGGCCATAGAAGGCGGGAACGCCGGCCGAAGGCGGTGGACATGGCGACTCTTACCGTCGTACGGTGGGAATGGCGCTCCGGCGGCGAACCTCGACGAAGGAGGGGTGGACGGGGTGGATCTCGGCCACGCGAACCCGACGACGGCGACGGCGCGGTGCGGCGGCGAGCCTAGCGGCCGCCGGAGTGACGGGAAAGGTGGCGGCGGGTGGATGTACGGTGCGGGAGTGATGGAGAGCTCGGGAGAGTTCGGCGAAATGGGGAAAAAGAGAGAGGGGGTGGCGGCAGAGCTTAAATAGGGAGAGAGGGGGCCGGACGTGGCCGGGAGAGGCGGGAATCGCCGGCCAACGTGGGGGGGGGGGGGTGGGAGAGGAGAGAGAGGCGGGATTCGAAAATCGAATCCCGGCCGTCTCGGGAGCGTGGGCGAGCGGGAGAGAGGGGGAAGTGGGCGCGGGAGACGCGGCGCATGCGCGGGCGTGGCCGGCGTGGCCCGGAGGAGGCGGAGGCGTGGGCGCGGCGGCGGTTGCGGGCGCGGCGTCGCGGCGCGAGGTGGGAGACGGGTCCGACAGGTGGGCCCCACCTGTCGATGACCCCGGGAGAGAGGAGGGGGCGCGGGCTGAGCTGGGCGTGGCGTCCGGCCGGCCCAGCAAGGCGCAGGGAGAGAGGAGGGGAAGTGGGCCGGCGGCCCACTAAGGGAAAAGGAAAAAGAAAAAAGAAAAAGGAAGAAAGGAATTTCCAGGGATTTAAATATTGTTTATGCTCAAGTTTAATTGGTCAAAATTATTTCTAGGGCTCTGAAAATTCCACTAAAAATCCTGTTAGTGAATTTCGACATGTAGAACTCAAGAAAAATTCCACATGTCAGATTCGATTATTATTTGTATTACTTTCTTAGGGTTTTCTCTTGATTTGCACCGGCATTTTCTTAGGGTCATTTATAAATTAAATTTTAGGCTTGGGAGGAGAACTTCAGGGTGTGACAGTTTGAGACTTATTATTTCTATTTTATGGCACCACCCGCTAGTGTTAGTGCACGTATCACTGCCGGATTTAGCCATAGAGGAGGTGGCATAGGCTTACGATACGACGGTGAGGGTGATCCATGGGAACAAGGCCATGACCAACTTCCCTCATGTGTCAATGCCAACACCCACGGAAGTAGATGCTCTCTGGTACTGGCAGCACCATCTGCAGCTTATTTTCCCTAAACCAGGCTTCCAAAATGGTAGGATTGTCCATCCCATGTGCAGACCGTCTAGAGTGTGCAACTTGTTTTTTTTACTTGAACCAATATCTTTGATGGTCCGGGACGTATCGCTTCTAGTTTATGGCACCACCAGCTATTGTTAGTCCATGTGTCACTGTCGAATTGAGCCATAGAGGAGGCGGCATGGGTGCATGACACGGCGGTTAGGGTGATCCATGGGGACAAGGCCATGACCAACTTCCCTCCTATGTCAATGCCAACACCTACGGAAGCAGATGCGCTCTGGTACTGGCATCACCATCTGCATCTAATTTTCCCTAAACCAGGCTTCCAAAATAGTAGGATTGTCCATCCCATGTGCGGACTGTCTAAACCATGAAATATCTTTTTACTTGAACCAATATCTTAGATTGTTCGGGATGTATCGCTTTTGGTTTATGGCACCACCCACTAGTGTTAGTCCACGTATCACTGCCGGATTAAGCCATAGAGGTGGCGGCATGGGCATACGACAAGGCGGCGATGGTGATCCATGGGGACAAGGCCAAGATCAACTTCCCTCCTGTTCTGATGCCAACACCCATAGAACCAATGATGAGGTTGAGTTGGTGTACCATAGCCTTGTGTGCTTGGTATGTTTAGGAACCGACAATGTTGCTCTAGGTCAACACTATCGATGGCCTACTACTGGATAAAAAGCGGAAGTGATAACCATTTTGAATTGATAGTGATAGCCTATTAGCCTTGGCTGTGGTAGCCTATTAGCAACTTGGCAACTTATGAACCTTCAATAAGTGGCAAACACACTATCTTAGCCCCATATTTTAATTAGTAGCAAACACACTTTCTTAGCCCCATATTTTGAATATTTCACATGATGGCCAGCGATATCTTATAGATAATGATGGGCAGTGATAATTAGGTGGCAAACGCTTCAATTCTATGGCGCAAAACAGAAGCAATTCCCATGGTTGATGAAGCATTGCGACGACTATAGGTAGCTAGACATTGATGACACCTCCGTCTCAACAAAATAATCCTCCAGGTGAAGTATTAGGTGAGTGAAAGTTGAGGGGTTATATCGCCTCAGTAGATCACGGTGAGGAGAGCAACAAGGACCACGATGTGGCAGGTTGAGAAGCTTAGCGAGTTCAGCCAACAAGTGGTGCCATGGCGCAAAGGCCATAGAGAGGGAGGAATGGGGAGGCGGATTAACAGTTGGTGACAATGGAAGGGAAGGGCGAGCACACTGAAGGGTTGGCAGCGGTGGCAGTGGATGGGGAGGGTTTGGCAGCTGACAGTGGATGGGATGAAGGTTTAGTGACCCCGACTATGACGACAACTAGGAATTGGAAGTATCATGGAAATATGATGAGGCCATGGAGGAAGTATGTTGTCGAGATGCGCAATCCAATGCGGAAGGGGAAGTAGAGCCAAGATCATGTGTGGTGTTTAATACCGCTGGGGAGGCCGTGAGGGTATACGACAAGGCAACGAGGGTGATCCACAGGGTCAAGGCTAAGGACAATTTCCAACTTGCACCGATTCGGACCCCTACGGAACCAATGATGAGGTAGATATGTTGTTGTACTTTAGCTTGGTTTGCTCACTTGTTTCAAGGCTAGGACATGGTGGACGGAGTAGAAGCATATGTGCCTTGGTGCTAGTGTCATCATCATTAATTTTGTCCCCTCAACCGGGCTTCCAAAGTGGTAGAACTGTCAGTCCCATCTGTGGACCATGCATCTTTTTTTCCATTTGAACCAACCAGTATCATTGATGGTTCGGGACATATCACTGCTGGTTTGTAGCCCCACCCAGTAGTGTTCGTCCATGTATGGCTGCCAAATTAACCGACCAACCGTTAGAGATACACCGTATTGGGCACTGGCAAATTGCTCTTGGGCAACACTGTCACGGCCTACTGCCAGATAAAAAGTGGTGATGATAGCTGTTTTGAACTTATTCGTGATATTCTTTCACGTGGAGGTGGCCTGTTATTAACATGTCAGATACTTTAATACATTTCCTTTATATGAAAACCACACTTTCTTAGCCCCATAGTTTAATTATGTGGCAAACACACTTTCTTAGCCCCATACTTTGTTACATGTGACGGATAGTGATATTTTTCACATAATGTTACAATGATATTGTTGCTGCTAGAGCATTTTTTTTATGTGTGGGGGTGTGAAGTTACATTGCAGTATGCTTGTGCTTAAGGCAGAAAGGTGCACCTATCAAAGAGCTACAATCCTATAATGGAGAACTCAAATCATATGGACAAAAATTTTGCATTTGTTGTACATATGCATATTTACATGTCCAAATCACATCTTACAAAAAGTAACAGTAATTTAATATGAGTAAAACTGAGCTTGCTATCTATCAAGTCATAATATGCTAAAATCCTATTATAGACGCTATTGCTCTCTAACCCACCGGACTCACCTCTGAGAATCAGACTCAACATAGGTACTCTTTTTTTTATTAAATCCCAAAATTTTCATATTCACACATTGTTGTGTTCAGTACTCAAAGCGTATGACCATTCTATATCCGGTTAGGCCTCCAATCTTGTTTCAGCGTAGCTAGAGAGTACCTACGTGGGTGTGTGAAGATAAGTGTGGTGTGAACTTTTGCAGTGTGTACTCAAGAAAAAACATGCGAGCTAGCAATAAAAAGATGCATGAGGGCACATATTGATCGAATGGTGATTTTCTAGAAGGAATTATAGTCATAGGATAATATATAGAGTAAAATACACATCCGGTCTCTAAACTTGTGCGACTACATTATCTAGATCTCTAAACACTCAAAATATTTGAAAATAAAGTTCATACATAACTAAATTAGCTCTACAACATTTGAAAATAAAGTTTGCATAATTATATTATGTGTCCCCATTGAATGGTCACGTTAAGATCTATATTGGCTAATTTATATTTATAGTGGACCCATTATTTTAAACTATTTTTATTAAATCGGTGGATCCATTGTTTAGACAATTGGATCTATATTTTGTTAAAAACAAAGCCTCTAGAGACATTGGCTTTCTGTCCTCTACACAATGCACGCTCCCAAGCTCCTAAATGGTGAGTTTTGTGAAATAAAGATCTATATAAGATTTTCTCGGAATACTTTTCTAGAACAACATTTCAACCTTGTATAAGTTAATTCATTCATGGATGCCCTCAAATAGCCACCACACAAATTAAATAATCCATCAACCATTCCTTTTCAGCTATCTTAAACCCTAAGTACTACATAGACTATTTAATACAGAGTCATGATGAATATGCAAGAGCTACTCTAATTAGACAAATAAAAATTATTAATAGGTGCAAGTAATGATTGCCCTTAGACATCTAATGACTTTATGCCAACTTAATTAATCTATATGCATGTAAATAAGAGCGAACCTACAAAGAAAACTACCCTATGTCCTAACATATATATTGCACAGTTAATGCTCTAATTGCATGTGTTAATAAATAACATGCTTTGGGAAAAAAATGTTTTGGACCCTGCTTCCCATGCACGAGAGAGGAGCAATGTGGTGTTGCCCATTTATGTAATCTAAATAAGTAGGATACCACCGAGCAATAAGAAGACCGAGAGTAATGATAAATAGCTTATGGCTATATATGACTGATAGCATAATGTATCTTGTGCAAAGAGTTTTTCTTTAATTATGCATAGCGATAAGTACACAAGTAAGATGGAGAATATCTACTTATTTGAATTGCCAAGACAACAAATTAGGCCAACCAATTTTTTTAGAGAAAATTCAAGAGATACCATCAGCAAACACCCTAATCCAAGAATACCATCGACAAACCCAACTTCCTAAAAATGTCATCATACAAGTGCCTTTGTCCTAGAAATACTATCATCGTTAGGTTTCTATTAGCAACATTCCGTTAAATGCTATATAGAAAGACCATTTTACTCCTACAAATTGTCAAAAAATTATTAAATACTTTTGCTAATTTTTAGGTTGCTCTTTACAATAAATTATTGTAAGTTGACCAACAGCAAAACTTTTAATCATCTTTCAATAATTCATATGTGTAAAATGGTCTTTTATAGCACTTAACGGAGGTTTTGTAACGGAAACCTAATGGCGATACCATTTTTGGGACAAAAGTGTTTGTACGAAGGTATTTCTAAGAAGTTTGTATCCTCAATGGAATTTCTTGGATTGTGGTTCTTGTCAATGACATGTTTTGGATTCTCTCTTTTATTAAGCGGTCAAGTTCTTTTACTAAGATTAAATTGAACTTATTGATTATACTCCCTCCATCCTAATATAAATGCAACCTAGTACAAATGTGACATATCCAGATTTATAGTCCAAGGATATGTTACATCTGTACTATGTTGCATTTATATTGGGACGGAGGGAGTAGTTCACATGACAGAAATATACTTCACTATAAAACACTTCAAAATTTGTAAGTACACCACATACTGATTAAATTTATATAGTTATGGTCTTATTTAAAACAAATATTGTTACAAAGAAAATAATTAAACATAGGAAAAGGAAAGAAATTTAGCTTCAAATAATTGTATATATTTGCACAATTGATCTGTGCGCTAACATACAAATTAGCCTCTAACAGGTTAATTGGATTCATGCCATTATTATTTTCGTAGTTTTGAAAAATACCACTACTATTTAATTATCTGGAACCATGTCATTATAATTTAACGGGTATTTGATACTGTTGATGCGAAAAAACACACACTGGCCTGGAAGATCTGCTTAACTCCTGTGAATGTCCAAAATCTTGCTTTTAGGTTCATGAGTGCGCCAGTTGATTTGATCCTGCAATCAACGAGAACAAAAGACAAGAAAACGAGGTTAAATCCATAAACGATAGCCGATCGGCTAGGAGCCGATGACATGTCATCAATCATCGAGCCGATGTTATTGGCATTAGATCGGCAATGAAGTATAAAGCAATATAGAACTAAATATACTCGATCGGTTGTAGATATCAATGATATATAATCCTTCTCTCGATGTATATTTAAACTAAGTGATTGGGATAGATTGAGCATCATGTCGAGACAGTATAAATCATTTAAGTCTAAAGATACATTAAGACAATGATTATATGAACATTTATAGCATAGCCGATCAAATAGATCTAGCATGTATCGGCTAATACTCCGATACAACTCTATATTAAGATATTGAAACAGATAAAATATATTAAACAGAAAGCCTAATATACTCTAATGCAATAAGATATTAATATAAAGGGCAAATTTAGCATGGCAATCAATCATATAAGATATAAAGATAGCTAAATCAGGTAAGATCGGCTGAAACTCCGACACTATCTCTATTGATAATCATAAAACAGGCTAGATATCACAATTATAGATAAAACTTATTAGATCGAACTCAACCGATGCAACATTAAGCATAAAGATAACTGTAAGATCTAAACAAGATGACGAAAATCTCTAAGAGATGGTAAATACACGATATAATCTAAATTAATAACGAGATCTAACTCTATCGGCTACTTTCTAGTAGTAAAAATCAGCCGATTGCAAGTTATATAGCGCAACTGATAAAGATTATGAAGTGTATATGATAACTCGACGAATTACATAAACAAGATTGGCCTGTCATAAAGATGTAAGCATTAATCCCAAGAACGCAAACCGCCATGACAAGTTTACCTCTAGTTGAAGATCGAAACCGATGCAGCTCAACCCGAAAGCAAGAACTCGTCGAAATAGAACGAAAGTAAAAAGGGTGGCGATGCGCCGAAAGTGTTATTGAACTATTGTTGTTAATTACATGGGTTCGGGTTATATTTATACCCGAGATACATGATAAATCCTTACCGGGCACGACTCTTATCTCTAACAAACTCTAAGATACACATAAGTCTTCACGACAGACTTTTGCCCAAACATATCTCTAAGAAAATTACATAAAATATCCTAATTAATAGATACAATTGCCTATCTGAGAGCTTATCTCCATCGTGGCAATCCTTGTGAAGCACATTGACCGGTTCTATCAACGGTTTTACAACCATCTCGACAGAATTGACTATATCGGCTGAATCGGTCGTATCGGTTGTCCCCTGTTCAATCCATCTCAGCCGATGCACACTCCGTTCTTCTATTGCAACCCTTTGCTGAATCCACTTGGATTCCAATGCCGAACCTGATTCGTATCTTACGAAATTTAGTCGTTAACAGATATGTGCCACTAAATACCCTTTTGCTGCACTGAAAATTTCATTTGGACCAAACTGCCCATGTCTTCTTCCTTATTCCCCTTCTCTTTCCACTCGTCCCATCTCTCTGTAGATCTGGTCTGGGCGCAAGCAGAACTGGTGCCCATGCCATCGGGGAGCAGCAACGCTGGAGTGGGTGACAACATCGTGCAGCAACACCAGGCTAGGCAATACTGGAGGGATCCTTGCTTTCATGAGCATTTTCACAAAAAATTGGTGTGCAGCCGAAATGTGAAGAGATTGATTGAAAGAAGAGAGAAGGTGCCAAGGTGGCGTGGCTGGAGATCGTTCCTGCGTCGCTCTAGTCTAGCTTCATGGATAGGAAAAGAAAAACAGAAAGAGAGAAGGGGATATAGGAGAAAGGCATGGTAATTCGGTCCAAAAAATTTCCTAAGTGCAATAAAAGGGTATGTAGTGGCACATCTCAAATACTTGTTAAAATGTAATGGCATGGTTACAAATAGTTAAATACTAGTGACGTTTTTCAAAATAACAAAAGTTATAATGGCATGGATCCAATTAACCCTTCTTTTAAAGTTCTTTAAAACTATGTAGAAAATATGAAATTGTTGAACTGCTACACAAAGGAAAAAAATCCAACCTTTAATCTACCCTTGATTTGGTTGTCAATACATGCGCCTTCATAGGGGATTCGATCACAAGAACTTTGAGTAGCCATATTGCATGGTATGCATGATAATTAGCTACTCAATGCAAAAGTCGATTTTAAAGTCGTATGAACTTAATTCATCTTCTATTCAAAAGTCGGTGACTTTTTTTACATATATTAAGAAAAAAAGAAGCACAGAATCATTTTAATTGGATATTCAAGACATAATTTCAGAACAAACTATAAAATAACATCATGTTCCAATAATACATATGCACGCGCATGTGCATGGGCCACCTTCCTAGTTAGTCCAGTCAGGTTAGTCTTGTACTTGTCCTTATGACGTGTTTTAGGAAAGCTTCTTTGGTCCAAGCACTGGCATCCATTATTCTCTTGGTGGTGGTGGTTTCCATATACTCCGGTGTCGACAGCCACGGTACGCTCACTCTGCCCTTGGAATAAACTGTCCATGGTGGCCTTCTTCTTGAGTGAGCCAGCTCTTGTTGGTAAGCCCATGGCAAGGTAAGAATCTAGAATAAGATTATGTAGGCTTCAAGTTCCATCATCCCATCCTCAAGTTTCCAGTGCAAGCTCTAGAGGTCAGCGCTAACCATTTCTTCTACTTTCGGCAACATCGTTTGCAAGGTTAAGTCGTCCGCTCTTTAAATCTCTGACAAAATCAAAAGCAAACCCCCAATGACTGGAGGCCTTGCAAATTGAGATATACAAGACTGACGAGCTCAAGGTAATACTCCATTTCTTCCGTGATTGTTGATGCGAACAACACACACTGGCCTGGGAGATCTGCTTAGACCCAGTGTAGGTCCAAAGGTTGATGAGATGCAGGCGTGCCAGTCAGTTTGACTTTGCAACTGACAAGATATACAAATAGCAGATCAATGAGCCGATCGGCTGACAAGCCGATAGATTAATTCCAGCCAATGCCAATACCAGCCGATGCCGATAGGGTGTTGAGCCATCGGCTATAATTCTGATGTAGATTCTGATGCTTGATGTAAATAACAATATAAAGGCAATCGGATGATGATAATGCAAGAAAGCAACAATATAATCCAATAGAAACCAATCGGCTAACAATGATATGATAGAATAAGCACCGATATGAAGGTTAAAGAATACATCGGCTGGAGATCCGATGTCATAAAATCCATAAGATTAGATTAAACAGTAAAATCCTTGTTTCAATCAGCTAAATCCAACTTATATGTACAATCCTTATAAGCCGATGCAATGTCCAGATAACTAATCAGCTGAAACCCTGATGAAACCCTTATTGGCGGTCAAAAAGCAGGCTAGGGATTATGGTTCTAAGCACAAATTAGTGGATTAAACTTAACTGATGTAGCACTAAGTATGAAAAGAAACGTAATATCTAGACAATCAAACCCTTGACTGATTTTTAGGGTGGTAAATGCCTTAGCTAATCTAATATAGTAAAATAATTTAGCCGATACCGACAGAAACCCTAAAGCGAGAGACAACCGATAGAGCTAAATTGAGATACTAAGACTAGATTAACTAAGACATATGATAAATAGGCAGACAAATATATCATCCAAACCGGAGCAATCCAAGAGGTCGAATGTACTGATACGGCCTTGAACGATGCCGACGTAGATGAGACAATTGCCTGGGCCGGCGGAATTTTGGACTTACCCCTTCGTCGGAGATCAAAAGCCGATGCAGTCCCGCGTCAGGTGCCAGGTTCCGCCGTGATAAATAATAAGGGTAAAAGGTGGCAATGTGACGAATTGTATTGATCATGGAGATATATCTTACAATAACCCCGGGTGTATATATTTATACCCATGGGGAGATACTAGTCCTTGTAGGACAAGAAAGAAACTTTCCTAAAGATAAAAGTAAACTAACAAACTATTTCTAATTAATAGATAACTTGCCATGTCGCATCCTTCTTGAACTCGGTTATTTCTGGATGACCTTCCTTTAATAGATTAATTTGCTTAACCAAATATAGCAGGAATTCGACCATTGGTGATGTGATAATTCTCTTAGGGGCTTACCAAATTTCACTGTTAACAGTGATGCTCGCAAGCGTCACCCAAATCAGCTCAGGCCATGGTGGTGCAGGACCCAATTGATTTTTCTCTTATCTTTCTAAGGTCCTTTGTGCATTGTTTGAGCGTATGCTTGTAATATTATATTTCCATGAGCACCCTATTGTAAAACTATTTTTTGTACGACTGTTGCATCATTTCAAGGCCCCAGGCTGAGCAAGAAAAAAGTCCAATCCGCCCTATAACATCGATCATCTCGTGTAACATCGGATATTCAGATTGTTTATGATCTTGTGTTGTATGTTTTGAGCCAATCAATTGGTATCTAGGATTGTTTGTAGGACGTCTCTTTTTAATTACTATTAATAACAATTAAACATATTTCATAGAGAGGGATGTTATGATCATACAAATGCGCAACTTAATAAGCTAGTACTTAAAGAGATAGGAAAGGCTTGCGTATAATCCAACTACATCACGCATGTCCGGCTAGCTGGCTACACACCAGGATAATTTTCAGCCTATATACTTTGAGACGTTTTATAGTTCTTGAGAAGGTACCGCTAGGTATACTATAGGTACCAACTCCATCCGTCCATATAGGATATGATGGGGATAGCGCATGAGTACCCCTCCCTTCCTACACGTGACTTAATTTTCCCGGTTCCTCTTCCATGTTTTCTTCTCTCCTCGCAACGCTCTGCTACCAAATGATTTCGTCTAGTTCGTGGCTTTGCTCCGTCCTGCCAAAGATCAAGCACACCCTCGCCATGGTTGCATTCTACAAGTGGCTGTAATCCAGCCTTGAGGGCTTATGATGTGAAATTGGGACGAATCTACAGGTGGCTGGCCGGAGATTGAGCTAGTGGAATGGAAAGGAAAGAGGAAGAAAAGAAAGTGCAAGTAAAATTGGAAAATAAAGATTGGCATAAAGCTCAAGAAAAGAAAGGGATGTATTGGGATTGGTAAGTCACGCTAGGAAGGCGGTGCCCAGTTCTGTACTCTCGGTGGAGGTGGCGTCCAGCGCTTTGCAGACAGTAGTTGGTGAGAGAGAGGCAAGGATGTCGTCAGATGGTGATCGAGTTCCTTCCGTCGATAGGGGGGCGGCAAGGGGCAGCCAGATCCAATTTGACATAAATCGGTAGGGAGGAGGCACGGTGAGATCCAACTTCGATATGGGGGTTGACAACGAACATGATGAGTGTCGACGGGGGATACCCATAGACCGGATATAGAGGGTATTGGGGTACGTTGGAACGAGGATCTACGTAATACGACATCAAGCAAACAAAAGACAAGGATTATACTGGTTCAGGCCCCTTGGTATGTAATAGCCCTAAGCCAGTTGGTATGGGATTATATGATGGAAACCACAAATTACAAAGGGGATGGTGGAACTCCATGATGCCGACGAGACCATAGTCGAGTTGGTTTGACTAGATCACCCAGCGATTTGGCTCCTGTTGGCTCTGACTTCGTAAGCTGTGGTGGATGTGTTAGCGGTGAGATTCGATGCCTTAGGTCCTGCCCAGGGGGTCCCTTTTATACCGCGGGTCAGTTGATCTCCAAGTGGGACTCGGAGATATCGGACTCCTCACGATATGGTAAAGACCCAGCCTTGTCCAAGTAGGACTCCTTCCATCTGTGATTCCGTTTCTATCACGTGATAGATTTCCTTAACGTACACAGGAACTTATTCGTATACATGCGGGTATACCATATCAGTATGCAACGTATATCCAAGGATAGAGGGTATACCTTATCCGTAACCCTGACAGTAGCCCCCGACTTCTGCTTAAATGAACTCATGTAACCGATCGCGACTTTAGATGTCGGAGTCGTTGTCGCTCTCATCTGGTCGATCTCGGTGTGAGAACCGTAGAAACAAAGAGTTATCGACAACACCGTACGAAGTTCAACGGTCATGAGTGAATTTAAATTCAAGTCCGAAAACTACTGCACGTAACGGACCCAGAATTTTCCGCGGCAATCTCTCTCCTTTCCTTGGAATACGCACCATCGGTAGTGCGTTTATTTAAAGGGATTTTGGGGATCCATTTTGAATTCCATTTGCCAAAGAACTCTCCAGTCTTCAAGCGCCCTTCATCCTCTCCGCTCCCGCAGAGAAAACCCTAGCTTGCCTCTTTCGCTTTACTCTCCAGCAATCCTCCGGCGGCGATGGATCTCGACAAGTCCACCTACACCACCGCGCCCTGAAGAAGTTGCAGGATGACGGCGCCCTCCCTGGTCACGGGACAATGCAGAGGGAGATAGGAGGTATTGAACCCGAACCCATCTTAGGCCGTATGGTCGCGGTCGAAGATTATATTTCTTGCGGTTTTCTTCCTCAACCTTCCGAATTTCTTATTCTTGTCTTGAACTTCTATGGCCTTTCTTTGCTTCACCTGAACCCCAATTCCATCGCATTCCTTAGCATTTTCTCCTATCTTTGCGAGGCCTACATTGGGGTAGAGCCATTCCTTGATCTCTTCCGTTTTTACTACGATTTGCGCTGGATGGAATCCAACAGGGTATCTGGATGCGTCGGATTCCGACTTCGGGATGGCCTGAAGTCGCATTACATCCCCTTCCAGTGCCCCTCTTCTCGCAGCAATTGGCGGGTGAGATGGTTCTAACTCTTCCATTCCAATGTTGTATGAATTTCAATGTGTGCAAGCCACATGACCAGCTGTTGCAAGCATGTCCTTTGTTAGTGGTAATTCCTTATAAATAATTTGCGACAAAAAAATATATGTTTTTTACCTGTCACTTTGCTGAGGGACTTTCATTGGGCATAATGGCCAATTGATAATCTTGGTTTTCTTCCATTTGTTTTCAGCGCCATCTTCTATCCTGGCATACTGGACAAACTTTTCAATTCCTTTGATCTGAGTTATCGAATGGAGTATTACATATACAACGTAGCAAGTTAGTAAGGAATAGTGATGAATCTAAAGGCACAATGTAGCATACTGTATTGTTGAGGTCTTTATCTTTGTCGTTGTAGCTCTTGTCCATGCGCATTGAGTCTAGTATTTGAATTTTTTCTTTAGCACCATTGAGAACAGCCACATACCAATGAGTTGAGTTTCCTCTGTCCAACAATACAACTTCGCACACATGGAAATTAAGCATTAAAATTATGATCAAACTCCAGATTCAACTTCCACCAGTGCAAAGAAACACCCCATACTTCTCATACATCTTCTTCTACTTTGCTGAAAATAAAATCACAGATCAAATTAGTGCTATATACAGAGAGTTTACATAAATTGACATATTCAAAAAAAATCATATTATATTTCACCTTACGAAAATTGGACAGGTTCGAACAGTGTGCCCATGACCACGACAATAACCACAACGCCTAGCGCGCTTCTCCATGAATCCTCGTAATCTTTTTGTTGGAGCTCCTTTAGGCACAATTTCCATAGGATCATGGACCATATTACGACTCTCAATGTCTGTACGTAAACTTTGCGCTAGCACATGACCACATAAAGACAAATCTGAGTTGTTTGTCTCACATTCATCAGTTTCTAAGTCCAATTTTTCTAGCATCTCCATCACCATTAAAGTAGTTTCCTTAGAAACCGAGCACTTGAAAAACACTTCCGTGCCCATGCTACGCAACCTACGATATCTCTCCATCTGGTCTAACCATGTATATACTTCGCCATACCTATCAGAAGGAAACATGTGTTTCGCTTTAATTGTCCACCTACGCACTATGCATGCTTCAGGAATGGCATCAAGCTTCAAATGATGCATAATTACAACCATATGCTCACATGGGAGGCATTCACGATCCATTTTTCTGCATGGGCAATTTAGGCTCTTCATTGTTGATTCCACATATGTACAATTCAAGAATTTTACCATCTTAGAATCACCTTTCATGGAAATAACATACTTAACCAAGTTGTCCTCTTCTATACAATCTATCACCTCCCAATCCATCGACTTAACAACAACCAACTTCAACTTCTTGAAAACTGCAGGTGTAAATATACGGGCAACATCTTTCTCAATAAGACTAGCATTATTAGAAGTGAATGGGATTGATTTTGAAGCTTTACAATCTAGCTCAGCCTTCCAATACCTCATATGATAAGCAATGCTCATAATGCTCTACCAAAAGGACAAGGCTCATTTTACGATCCAAATACCTATGAAGTTTAGAATTCAGACTTTCACTGCGTTGGTTGCTTTTCATCCCAAGAAAAAACAAACCTTTAGTGTACACAGTAACCCATTTCTTTCTCAAATTGTACATCCTCACAAGCCATTGGTTATCTTCACAACCTTTATGCTTCACCTTAAACTCGACCCACTTTCTGTCAAATTCTTCATGATTATATGGTGCGTGGAGAAGTGCTCGAAAATCTAAAAGCATATCAGGACGAAGATGTCTTGCCATGTTCTGCTCAATGTGCCAAGTGCACAACCGATGCTCAGAATCCGGCATCACAGCTGCTATTGCTCTACGCATGGCATTGTCCCCATCTGTGATCAATCCACCAGGATGCTTCTGATACATGCAATCTAGAAACTGCTTAAATCCATTCATAAGTTGCAACCTTCTCATCAGCTACGATAGCACATCCAAAAATAACAGTGGAACCATGGTGGTTCACACCAACAAATAGGATAAAAGGTAAGTTATACCTATTCACCCGTTATATGCTATCAAAAACAACAACATCCCCAAATGCATCATAATTGATACGGGATTGAGGGTCCGACCAAAATAACCGTTTCAAACGACCAGCTTCATCCGTCTCATACTCAAAAAAGAACTCCATGTCATCTTTTTGCCTTGATTGAAAATACTTTATAACACGCTCTACATCACCACCTAAAATATGTTTCTTCCTTAGCCTAGTAAAATAATTGTACAGGTCCCTACTAACAAAATCTGTAGCATCAAAACCACCATGATGCCTCTCCATGACATCCATAACTTGATGCTGACGCAAACCCACTTCTTTCAATTCCAAAATATTAGCCTTTTGAGCATTGCTAATTGTGCGATGTGACCGTAAGAAAGCTACTTCATCTGATTTAGCCAACGGATGATTATGCCTTGCTACATAATTCACAACAAACCAATCACCTTTCTTCTTGTCAAGTTTAATCTCAAAACGTGCATTGCAACCACATCTAGTAAGAGCTTCTGGTTCTCTACTTCGGTTAGCCATATCCATATACACTTCTTTCCTATGTCCTTCTCTAGAGCATTGGTACTGCCTATGGGTTACCGCAGCAGTAACAGGATCACGTCTAGCGTAATTCTTCCTTACACTAAACCCTTTTTCTTTGGCATACCTGTTGTAGAAGAGGAAACCTTATTTCTCTGTATTTCTGTGTCTTAAATCTCATAGCAGTCATTCTTCTGTACTACTCTTGTTCTTCTAGGCTTATAAAATTGTCTCCCATTTCATCACCCATACAAATTCTGTAAAAAGAAAACACATAATACTCAGAAATCATCTAAAATCAACAAACAAACTGCTACCTATCTCTTGGTTCTAACAAAAAAAATTAGACCGCAAGAAAATCACATACCTGGGAGGAAACCCTAAACCGGTAGGGGGCATATGCTGCTTGAGCTGTCCTGGGGGGATAGGGGCAAAAAATACCCATGGCACCGTCGCTCCTTGCGCAGATGGATGGGCACTGGATGCGGGGATTGAGATAAGAAATCAGCAACGGCGGGGGCGTGAATGAAGCCACTGGTGAAGGAGCTCACTGGTGGTTCTGCCGTCGCGGACGGCAGATGCAGGGCGAGCGAGCAAGCGTACAAGCGGGGGCATGGATGCGGGGCGAGCGTGCACGCAGGTCAGGGGCGGGGCTGCGCTCGGAGGGAGGAAAAAAAGGAGATTAGAAGAGAAAGCGGCGCCGCGCGGAGGGAGGAAACAGAGAAAGAGCGAAAAGAAGAAAGCAGGGGCACGACTCCTTTCTCTGTTTCCAATCGTACCCTTCACAGATGAATTTATCTCTGTACCTCCCGGTACTAGTACCTGCCGGTACAAGTTGCTGGATGGGAGCAACGCTCTTGTTAATATGATACTGCGAGAATCTGGTGTTGTACTGGTTAGGTTTCCTAAACATCTGTATGTACATCTAAGATGGAATTAATCTTAGATCGATAAACATATATATATATATATATATATATATATATATATATACATATATACATATATATATATATATACATATATATATACATATACATACATATATATATATATATATATACATATATATATATATATACACGTACTAAGATCTCCTGTAGTGGCCGACACATATACACCTATGTTGATGACACGCACGCTGCAGGCTGCAGCGCCTATATGTACATTACATCCGTTCATATGTTTGGGAATAATTAACAAGGTATTCTTGCAAGAAGGGAAGTACCAAATCTGTATTGGATTTCTGAGCATACTCCATGGATAAAAAAAGACAGAGTATAGCTCTATAGTTAGTAACAAAATCGATCAAGAGTGGCCTCGATGGACCAATCACTGGTGGAGAAACCCTTTGTAGTCCCGGTTCGTAACCCCCCTTTAGTCCCGGTTTCTAAACCGGGACTACCAATCCGGGACTAAAGATCGCTATCTTTAGTCCCGGGTGAAATAACCGGCACTAAAGATCGAGCTGACCATTTTTTTTTTGCATGGCCCTGTTGCTGCATGGTTTTATATATATATATATATATATATATATATATATATATATATATATATATATATATATATATATATATATATATATATATATATATATATAAACCATGCATATATATGTTTCAATACATATATATGTTACGCAAATGCATATGTGTATATATATATATATGATCAAAATATATTTACATTATAGAAAATGTGTACACATGCATATAGAAACATATGTAGTCATGTATTAATTACAATCCATTATATGTCCTAGCTAGCTACGATTTCGACGTAGTAGTAGTCGCTAGCTCAGAAGCTAAGGACCTATGAATTGTGTTTCCGTCGTAGTAGAATTCACCCTTGGGATCAAGGATTTGTTCGTTGATGAATCCCATGAGTTGTTCTTGAACCGCCGCGATAAATTCCTTGTGTGTGGTCAGGTTATCCCTCATGTGAATAAACTATATGAATGTATGAAATTGATTAGTAATTAAACAAGAAATCGATACGTAATGAAATTTTGAATTTATTTGTACATACATCGAGCTCTCTTGTGGTGATGATTTGGTCTACAAGGCAGTGGCAATACTCGCACACGTAATAGCCGCACAAGTTAGTTCCCCGCTTTTGCTTTGCGCACTACAAATAAATGACAAATGACGAGAGATCTAATTAATATACACTTGTATGTATTTGAATCGGAGAAATATAAATGTAGAGCATGTGTACTCACAGGAAATTTGAACTTCCGCCTAACTCTTTCTCTCCATTTGCCGCGGACCAAATGACGGAACCGATACCAAGCCCTACATGGAGTTTAAAGCTATGATTCGTAGTAGCAATTAACATAACAAGATTATTTTCTTAATTAACAGAGGAACTTATGACAGTACCTGTCTATAAGTTCGAAAACCTTGTCAAACGTAGACTCTTTTTTATCCATTGAGTCATATACGTTGACAGTGCAGGTCGACAGGTCGAAGAGTAAAGGCATCTAGTGGAATTTGCAATGTGCGTGGGATGCATTACATATGAAACACTTAGCAAGTTCGTACGGGAATGAAATTTGGTATAGGAAGACAATAAAATTAAACTAACTCTGTGTTGTACGGCAACAGTATGAACGTCTTGTAATGCTGCGCCTTCAGGAGATGGACGAGATTGTCCTCTGTGGCTTACGGATATTGGTCAAGCATTGCGACGTTTACTTTCCGAGGGTCGATGAATCCAGTATCGAAAACCCCCCGCCATCGGGCCCTTTGAATCTCCATTCTACAACGATAAAAGGGAGTATATTATTTTCTATAGTCTACTTATATACAAGGATCTAATTAATTAAAGGAGACGTAGTAAGAAATCTAACTGAACGATATACTTACAAAATCCAGCAACTCATAATAGAGACGTCGAGGGCGTCCAACTGGTATATTTCGTAGATTCCCTTGAAATTGATCCAGAGAATGTCATCTCCTTGCAAGAAGTCTATATCCTTGATCCTCGCTCCGATCATCTCTCTACCGGTGGCGCTCATCTCCATGTACAGCTGATGGAACTTGTACATTTATGTGGGTAGGGACTGCAGCAGCTCAGGCTTGACAAGCGGTTTACTGAGTTCGTACATGTATTTCACTTCTGCCTTTTCGATTGGTGCGACTCCTAGCAATTGATCCGTAGTTAGACCGGTGTCAGTAATAAATTCTTCTATCGTCATTTCTTTACCGGTCACCAATGGCTCGATCTCCTGGTTTGGTTGCTCTCCAAGCTGAGGGACTGGTTTGGACTTTCCAGAAGATGCTTTCTTCAGCGTTCGCTCATAGTCCGATAGCTTAATGGCCTCCTTGGCAGGTGAAGACATACCCCTGAAGAAGTTCATGACACTCGGGTCTATAGGAATCTTCTTTTCTGGACTTCGAGGCTTGAATTGTCTCTTGACTTCTGATGCCACGTAAGCGTCAAGCTACTCTTGCATGCAATCGTACCCCGGGTCCTTGTTCTTGGCGGTGTCAACTTTCACCTTCTTCGTTGCCCTTGTGTGGGCAGGCGGTGGAGCTTGGGGGGCCCTTGACTTTGAAGGTGCCGGAAGAGGAGCTTGAGGAGGAGTCGGTGCAGGAGCCTGAGGAAGAGTCGGTGCAGGAGCCTGAGGTGGAGACGGTGCTGGAGCATGAGGAGGAGACGATGCAGGATCCTGAGGAGGAGATGGCAGAGCCGGAGGAGATGGTGCACGAGACGCCACTTGTCGCCCAGGGAGGATGATGTACCGCCTGCGCCATAGAATAATGGCATGGCTTGTGTCTCGTAGATGCGTCTCACCGTCTCTTCCAGGGTAATCCAGCTCGAGGTCCTCGTACGCGCCTTCGACCAACTCAACTTCGACCTTGGAGTATCCTGCTGGAATCGGCCTGCAGTGGTAAGTACCTGAAGGGTCCGTTGGGATGGCCATGCCCGACGCCACCTTCATGTGGTGAGAGGTTATTTATTAGTAATCAACATATATAAGCAGCAACTAACGGAATGGCCAAATCTAAAATATATAAACTACGAGCTTACCTTTATTGATAAGTTCTTGAAAGGAATATGCAGCTCACATGGTGTCCGCTGAGTGATGTCATCAACGGGGCAGGTGGATTCGTCCTGGGTTTGCATAGCGTCCATGCTCTGTGATCCTACCTGCCCCGTTGAGGCGCAGCTGCTACGGTTTCCTGACGGGCTCACCATTGTAGGAGGAATGGTCGGCTGGGGATCATGGGACCGATGTGCGGCCATGCGTTCATCAACCTTCCTTGCCACCTCCTCTTGCATGCTGCGCTCGTAGCTTGATACCATGAACTCTAGATCTGCAATCTTCGCCTCGGTATCTCTCTTGCGCCTCATCCGACTCCTGTACGTGTGGATGTCCTCCTAGAACCCAATTTCCATGGAATCACCCCTTTCCCTCGTGTTCGTCCTGGATGCTCTGGAGTCTGCAGAGCGAGTGACAGCTCGTCCCTCTCTCTGTCCAGTCGGAACGTGCCCTGAGAAGAGGCTTCCACTGCGTCTGTTAGTCAACGCGCAGCCTCTCGTATCTGATCGCCGAAGACTAGTGAGCCATCAGCTGGGTTGAGCGTTCCACCCTGAGCATAGTACCAGAACTTCGATCGTTCCGGCCAATTAGCGGTGGCCGGTTCGATACCCCTCTCAAGCAAGCTAGCCTCCATCTCCTCCCACTTCGGCATCGCGACGCTATAGCCGCCTGACCCCAAGTGGTGATGGTACTTCTTCTTGGCGGCATTTTCTTTGTTTCTTTCCATCATCGCCTGCCCTTGTTCACCTGTCTTATATGCAACGAACTCGTCCCAGTGATCCCTTAGCTTTGGGAATGTGTCGAAGTTCGGTGTCTGGCCCTTCAGGATATATTTCTGGTACAGATCTCCCTTGAAGCTCTGAAACTGTTCTGCCATTTTCTTCAGAGTCCACCTTTTCACTTTGTCCTCTGTACCAGCGGGAAGGGTTAATGTCTCGAGCATTGTGGTCCACAGCATCTCTTTCTCCGAATCTGGGACAAAGCTCTCATGATCTCCGCGTGCCCTTGTTCTTCGCCAGTACACTGTACTGACAGGCACGTTATCCCGCACAACCCAACCGCTGTGACGTACATAGTTCTTGGCGGCTTCTGTCGGGGCACTAGGTCGTCCATCTTCTTCCACTTCCGTTATGATGTGCCGACCCTCAAGCTTCTTCGCGGCACCTCGTTGCCCGCGTGCCCTCTTCTGTCCAACGGAGGGTTGACTTCCACTAGCCTCCTCCTCCTGGTTCCCCTCCACATCCCTTTCCACGTGCCCCTCCTGGTTCCCCTCCGCATCCCTCTCCACGTTCCCTTCCTCGTTCAAATACTGGTTTGAATCCTCGTTCCCCTCTTCTTCGTTCCAGTACTGGCTACTTCCCTCCGCGATTGTATCGTACAATATCTGTTCCTCATCGCGATCAGCCATCTGTTCATACAGGAAACATCTGCTAAGTCATGAGACATTTATGTTTTAACAATCTTATATTAAAACTCAAATAATCTTATATGCTAAGACTAACCGAACGGTCATGTATGCTAAGTGTAACTGTCGTATATTATACTAAAACTCAAATAGTGATGATATATGCTAAGTCTAGGTGACGTATATTATAGGACCCTAGCTAGTCAATAATTATATACTAAGTCTAATTACATATATAATAATCTTATATTAAAACTCAAATAATCTTATATGCTAAGACTAAAATAGTCATGTATGCTAAGTGTAACTGTCGTATATTAGAACCCTACACAATCTTAGAAGCTAAGTCTAATTGCAAATCTAATAATCTTATACTAAAACTCAAATAGTGATGATATATGCTAAGTCTAGGTGATGTATATTATAGGACCCTAGCTAGTCAATAATTATATACTAAGTCTAATTACAAATATAATAATCTTATATTAAAACTCCAATAATCTTATATGCTAAGACTAAAATAGTCATGTATGCTAAGTGTAACTGTCGTATATTAGAACCCTACACAATCTTAGAAGCTAAGTCTAATTGCAAATCTAATAATCTTATACTAAAACTCAAATAGTGATGATATATGCTAAGTCTAGGTGATGTATATTATAGGACCCTAGCTAGTCAATAATTATATACTAAGTCTAATTACAAATATAATAATCTTATATTAAAACTCCAATAATCTTATATGCTAAGACTAAAATAGTCATGTATGCTAAGTGTAACTGTCGTATATTAGAACCCTACACAATCTTAGAAGCTAAGTCTAATTGCAAATCTAATAATCTTATACTAAAACTCAAATAGTGATGATATATGCTAAGTCTAGGTGATGTATATTATAGGACCCTAGCTAGTCAATAATTATATACTAAGTCTAATTACAAATATAATAATCTTATATTAAAACTCCAATAATCTTATATGCTAAGACTAAAATAGTCATGTATGCTAAGTGTAACTGTCGTATATTAGAACCCTACACAATCTTAGAAGCTAAGTCTAATTGCAAATCTAATAATCTTATACTAAAACTCAAATAGTGATGATATATGCTAAGTCTAGGTGATGTATATTATAGGACCCTAGCTAGTCAATAATTATATACTAAGTCTAATTACAAATATAATAATCTTATATTAAAACTCCAATAATCTTATATGCTAAGACTAAAATAGTCATGTATGCTAAGTGTAACTGTCGTATATTAGAACCCTACACAATCTTATATGCTAATTAAGTCTAATTACAAATCTAATAATCTTAATTGCATTACAAATATAACAATCATATATATATATATAATTACGTCACTTGCCTGCGCGAATTCTTTCGAGGGCTAGCTCTACCACTCTGGCTTGAGGGACGACTCCCACAACGTCTTTTCTGCAAGATACAAAAAGATGTATTAGGATAAACGCGAAGTAACATATATTGCATTTGACGTTCACGTTCGTTCACGATATCGTTCACGTTCGCGTTCTCGTTAAGATCACGTTTCATTCACCTACGTTCCTTCGTTCACGTTCATTCACCTACCTATAATTGCATTTCACGTTCACGTTCGTTCACGTTATCGTTCACGTTCGTTCGCTCGTTCTCATTCACGTTCGTTGGCTCGTTCACGTTCGTTCGCTCGTTCTCGTTCACGTTCATTCACCTTGTTCTCGTTCACGTTCGTTCGCTCGTTCTCATTCACGTTCGTTAGCTCGTTCACGTTCGTTCGCTCGTTCTCATTCACGTTCGTTGGCTCGTTCACATTCGTTCGCTCGTTCTCGTTCACGTTCATTCACCTTGTTCTCGTTCACGTTCTCGGTGTGGCGGCAATGGGACAGCGGTGTGGTGGTAGCGGAGCGGCGGCGGGGCGGCGCGGCGGCGGCATGGCGCCGCACGCGGCATCGGCGTGGCGTGGCGGCGGCGTGCGGCGCGCGGCGCGGTGCCGTCGGGGCGCTACGCCCGGTGGCGGCGTTTCGCGGCGGCAGCGTTGCGCGGCGTCGGCGTGGCGCGCCGCCGGTGGCGCGTGGCGCGGCGGCGGCGTGGCAGTGCGGCGCCGGTGCCGTGCCGCGGCGGTGTCATGGCGTCTCGTGGCGCGGCGTCGTCGTGGCGCGGCGTCGTGTCGTGACGAGGTCGGGGTCGGCGTTTGAAACTCGACGGCCGGCGGCAACCGAGAGGGAGAGAGACAGATCGAGATCGGAGAGAGAGATCGAGAGAGGGAGGCGGCGGCGGCTCGGCAGTGACGACGACGAGCGCGAGACAACGGCGAGATACAGCGGCGGCGTCGGCGCGGGGATGCCCTAGGCAGTGGCGGCGAAGGAGAAGCCGAGAGAGATCGATCGGGCAAAAACTTCTAAGTGTTGGTGGAGAAGACGAGGGCGCGCATCGGGAATATATATACCCCTAGATCTTTAGTCCCGGTTGATGATAACAACCGGGAGTAAAGATATCTTTACTCCCGGTTGTTGATAACAACTGGGACTAAAGAAAAGATCTTTAGTCCCGGTTGTTCTCAACAACCGGGAGTAAAGATATCTTTACTCCCGGTTGTTCTCATCAACCGGGACTAAAGATCTTTTCCCGCTATTTCCAAATTCTTTTTAAACCCGGTTAGGGTTAAGAACCGGGACTACTGATAAGCGCACTGAATATTATTTTCCATTACATATGTGTTTCTAAAATAGAAGATAATGCATTACAATTATTTAAAGTACAAAGATTAATGATAATTACTTCGAAAAATTATTGTTGTCTGTAATAAATTAAGTGGATAAAACGTAATAAGCAAATATATGATTTGAAATTAATAAAAATTCTAATAATCATATATACTTAGCATATGAATGATATTATTAAATTGGTAAAAACTCTAATTAACATATGTATATACATACGGCATGATTTAAAATTAATAAAAATTGTAATCATCATATATACTTAGCATAGGAATTATATTAAATTAATTGTTAAAAACTCTAATTAACATATGTAAATGCCACATGCATGATTTAAAAATTTTAAAAATTCGAATAGTCATACATAATTAGCATATGAATGATAGTAAATTAAATTATGAAAAACTCTAATTAACATATGTAAATGCCACATGCATGATTTGAAACTTCTAAAAATTCTCTAGTCAATTATAATTAGCATATGAATGATAGTAAATTAAATGTTAAAAACTCTAATTAACATATGAAATTGCCACCTGCGTGATTTAAAACTTTTAAAAATTGTAAGTATCGCATATAACTAGCATATACATGATTTAAACTTGTTAAAACCTCTAATAATCGTGTGTAATTAACATATGCCATACATCAATTGATTTATATGGATAATCAATACATCCAAAATAGTTTACATCGTGTACACAATAATTACGGCAATACATCGGCGGTGACGGTTGACCGCATGTACTTTCTCCTCACTATTGTTCCCTCCTTGAGTGATCGCTACGTGAGTAAGGGGTGTCTTCATTTGATAGGAGGATGCTAGGGTCAATCATCACCGTGAAAGGGGGTTGTCCATCCAACTGATCGTAATCCTCGTCAGTCTTGTCCTCAACTCCGACGATTTTTCTTTTGCCTGAGCGAACCACGTGACGCTTAGGCTCGTAAGGCCCTCTGCCCTTCTTTCCTTTGCTAGACCTGTCCTTCACGAAAAAGACTTGCGTTACATCATTGGCAAGGACAAAAGGTTCGTCCGAGTATCCAACCTTGTTAAGGTCAACCGTTGTCATCCCACTGTCATCAAACATTACGCCTCTACCAGTCAACCTAACCCATTGGCACCAGAACAGAGGGACCTTGAGAGGACCATAGTCAAGTTCCCATATGTCCTCGATGGCACCATAATACGTGCCAGTTGTTCCATCGTGTCCCATGGCATCGACACGAACAGCGCTGTTTTGGTTCGTGCTCTTCATGTCTTGGGCTCTCGTGTAGAATGTGTACCCATTGATCTCATATCCCTGGAATGTCGCGATCGACCCAGACGGTCCCCTCGCTAGGAAGGCAAGTTGTTGGTTGATCGACTCGTTACCCATGAGATGTTGTCGTATCCACGCGGGGAAAGTATCAATGTGATGCCGTGTAATCCATGCATCGGACTTACCGATGTTCCTGGCGCGAACTAGAGCCAAGTGCTCCTCGATGTAAGGAGCTACCAATGAAGATTGTTGCAGAACCATGAAATGGGCTTTACGGAATAAATTGTTGTCTACTGTTATTATTGCTTTCCTTCCGAGAGTTCCCTTTCCCCGTAGTCTCACTTCATGGCGTGATTCAGGTACCCCGATTGGGCGAAGGTCTTCAATAAATTCTACGCAAAATTCGATGACCTCCTCTGTTCCATAACCCTTGGCGATGCTTGCCTCTGGACGAGCACGGTTACGAACATACTTCTTCAGAACGCCCATGTACCTCTCGAAAGGAAACATGTTGTGTAGGTACACAGGCCCGAGAATACTGATCTCTTTCACAAGGTGACAAAGCAGATGCGTCATTATATTGAAAAATGAAGGTGGAAATATCAACTCAAAACTAACGAGACATTGCACCACATCATTCTGAAGGGCTTCTAATCTATCCGGATCGATGACCTTCTGCGGAATTGCGTACATGAATGCACATAGCTTTGTTATTGTTGCCCGGACATTGTCTGGAAGGATACCCCTTATTACAACTGGTAGCAGTTGTGTCATCAACACGTGACAATCATGAGACTTTAGGTTTGTGAACTTCTTCTCCTTCGTGCTTATTATTCGCTTGATATTCGTGGAGTATCCAGACGATACCTTTATGCTCTCCAAGCATTCAAACATACTTTCCTTCTCTGCCTTGCTAAGAGTGTAGCTGGCTGGACTCAAGTAATGGCTTCCTTTCTCATTTGGTTCCGGGTGTAGGTCGCCGCGTTTTTCCATATGCTTCAGATCATTACGTGATTCCAGTGTATCTTTCGACTTTCCGTATACACCTAGGAAGCCAAGAAGGTTTACGCAAAGGTTCTTAGTGAGGTGCATCACGTCGATTGCGTGGTGTACGTCCAAGAATTCCCAATAGGGTCACTCTCAAAATATAGAGTTCTTTTTCCACATCGCCGTGTGACCATCTTCGCTCTCTATAGGCTGGCTTCCAGGCCCCTTTCCGAACACTACTTTAAGATCTTTAACCATAGCAAACACTGTTTTCCCGCTGCGATGTTTAGGCTTCGTACGGTGGTCAGCCTTATGTTCGAAGTGCTTGCCTTTCTTCCGTACCGGGTGGTTTGCTGCAAGGAATCGACGATGACCCATGTATATAACCTTCCTACAGTGCTTAAGATACGTACTTTCTGTTTCATCCATACAGTGAGTGCAAGCCTTGTACCCCTTGTTGGACTGTCTGGATAGGTTGCTAAGTGCAGGCCAATCGTTGATGGTTACAAACAGCAGCGCCCGTATGTTAAACTCCTCATGTTTGTCCTCGTCCCACACGGGGACACCTTCCTTCTTCCACAACAGCTTAAGATCTTCGACCAGTGGTTTTAGGTACACATCGATGTCGTTACCAGGTTGCTTGGGGCCTTGAATAATAATCGGCATCATTATGTACTTCCTCTTCATGCATAGCCAGGGGGGAGGTTGTAGATACACATCGTAACGGGCCAAGTGCTATGGCCGCTGCTCATCTCTCCAAAAGGATTCATGCCATCCGTACTCAAACCAAACCGTATGTTTCGTGCGTCCTTTCCAAATTCTTTAAATTTTCTGTCGATGTTTCGCCACTGCGAACCATCGGCGGGGTGTCTCAGCATCCCGTCCTGTTGACGCTCTTCAGCATGCCATCGCATTATTCTAGCATTCCCCTTGTTCCTGAACAAACGCCTTAGCCATGGTATTATAGGGAAATACCACATCACCTTAGCAGGAATTCTCTTCTTTGTTAGCTGCCCGTCAACTTCTCCTGGATCGTCTCGTCTAATCTTGTATCGTAGTGCTTTGCAAACAGGGCATGCTTCTAGGTTCTCATACTTCTCACCGCGATATAGGCTACAATAATTCGGACATGCGTGAATCTTTTGAACTTCCAGTCCTAGCGGGCAGACTATCTTCTTAGCCTCGTACGTTGTCTCGGGCAATTTGTTTCCCTCCGGAAGAATATTCTTGACGAGTTTCAATAAATCGCCAAATGCCTTGTCACTAACCCTATTTTTTGCCTTCCATTGCAAGAACTCCAGAGTGGTATCCAACTTTTTGTGCCCCTGCTCGCAACCTGGGTACAACGAAGTTATGTGGTCCTCTAACATCTTGTCCAATTTATGGGCCCCCTTTTCACTTTCGCAGTCCTTCTTGGCGTCCTGCAGCATCTGACCAAGATCATCCGCAACGTCGTTACCATCAGCATCCCTTTCCTCCTCGCCCGTTTGATTTCCTTCAAATCCAACGTACTGAGTATAGTCCGGAATATTGTCGTCTTCCACTTCATCTTCTTCCATTTCAACACCTTGCTCTTCGTGGGATGTCCAATAGTTATAGCTTGGCATGAACCCCGACTCAAACAAGTGGAAATGAATAGTCCTGGATGCAGAATACTCCTTCTGATTCTTACACTTATTGCATGGATAACAAATAAAACCCCTTTGCCTGTTAGCTTCGGCCACTCTCAAAAAATAGTACACGCCGTCAATAAACTCTTTGGACCGCCAGTCAGCGTACATCCATTGTCGATCCATCTACATGAGTCGAAAAAAAATCATACAAAAATAATTATTCTTACAATAATGACAGTCATACAATAATTATAAGATAATTACAAACTGTTTGAACAGTCATACAATAATGACATATCTTTATTCGTACAAAAATCGTAAAATATTACACCAAATAATTCTTATTTACTATTTCTAAAGTTTTAAACTAATTTCAATGTGTTTTACTTCTTTTAATTTTCATTTTAGTTTATTTTCTAGTATTCAAGATTAACTTTCACTATAGTTTTCCTTCTCAACTATTTTATAAAACCTTCTTTAGCAAATCAACTAAATTTCTATATATTCTTTCTTCCCCACACAAATTTTCTCCCTCATCAACTTACAACTAAATTTTGGAGACAAAAAAGTGTGCAAAACATAGCTGCAAATGTAATATGACAAAAAAAACATTGGAGGATGAAGTTGCAAACATTTTAGGCACCTCCGATTTGTATGTAATCACCAAAATAAATTCACTAGAAATTTTGGTATGACCTCCCCTCTTTTTTGAAGAAATTTTGAAGCTTGCTCAGACAGCTGGAGGAGGAAGAAGACATATATATATAGGGGTGGGACTTTAGTCCCGGTTGGTGTTACCAACCGGGGCTAAAGATCCCCGAGATCTATAGTCCCGGTTGGTATTACCAACCGGGACTAAAGTTACGATCTTTAGTCCCGGTTAGTGTTACCAACCGGGACTAAAGATCCCGGGGGGGCCTGACAGGCCCTGACAGCATTTGAACCGGGACTAAAGATCTGAAGATCAAATATACCCGTTACCCTTTTTAACCGGGATTAGAGATCATCTTTAGCCACGGTTTTTATTGCATCTAGGACTATTGTGGAATTCGGCCGACCGACGAAAGATGGTTTCTCCACCAGTGAATACGTCACTATGTAGTGGAGTACTCCGGCACTGTATATACTGACTAGACGTACTAGTACATATATGCAAATGTACGTAATCCTCAGGTCCTAAACAAGAGAATTAGTCACAACGACGACCCTTTTGGTCGATCTCTGAGACTCTGAATATGTACGACTTGGGGAGAGGCAGCCGACCTAGGCAGGCAACTAGCAAATGTGTGTGGGCATGCATCAGTTTGAAACTATCTGTCGAGAGAGATATGTGCACGATCATCAGGGGGGACGGGCCGGAATAATTCACGCCACAGCTAGCTAGCTGCAGACAGACCAGCAGCAGCAGCTGGTGCTGCTCCGTCGCCGCCGCCGTCGTCGCGACGACCATGAGTAGGCTGCCGCGCCCTTTCTTGATCTTTTGGTGGTTTTTTCTTAGCCTTATTATCCAAGGCCAAAAGCTCTTTTAGTCTATCCAGGATGTAGTTGTTAAATGCCGGGCATTGTTTTCCATCCTTTTCTTGACGCAATCCTTGTATGTGATTCTTGAGTGTCGAAACTAGATTTCGGCAATAATAAAAGGGGGTGGCTATCAAGCTGGAAAAGTGTATGGGTTTGGAGACAAAGGATTTATACAGGTTCAGGCCTTCTTATTGAAGAAGTAATACCCTACTCCTGTCCGGGGATGAATCCGCCGAGTGTCTTATTAATTATATGATTTGGAGAAAATCAACCTCTGCCCCTAGAGGCACCCGGACCCCCCTTATATATGGGAAGGAGTCCGTGTTACAAAAGATAACCTATATCCCTAACGGAATATGCAGATACAGATAAAATACAGTCGTAGCCGACTAAGTCTCAAGGTATTTACTTGATGTACAAGTTGAGAAACAAACCCGAGACACAAATAAGATATTCTATCTATATTTGGTATCCTGTATCCAGTCCAAATACCATCGCCGTGTAGATATGGGATATCCTTTGCAGTCAACCATCATAGCCTTCTCAAAAATAATGATCCGAGTGCTTCAAACCTTTCATGCCAAGATCTGCCGAGTAGCGAAGACAAAGACTGTAAAGGGCGAAAAGATAAAGAATATGGTGCATCGAATAGATGCACCTAATTAGGTGTAGCCCCCAACTATGTGATTAGTTAACAAACTAAACATATAGTTGAGAACAAAATAATAGCACAATCATGCATCATATGACAAAAGCATACGCGACGCCTAAAGAGGCATTCTAGCCGACTGCTTTTTAGCCATAATAAAAAGAATCCGAGTGGTTAACACTCTAAAAGGTTCACGAATGAACACACTTGACGGGCATCCGAATAGAAAACTCTAAGATTACCCACCAAAAATTATAAAAATTATGGTAATGAATAAGTCTAATAGCCTAGGCTATGACTATTTACCATAATGAGAACAGGCATATAACATACCAAAGAAACGACTATGGTAAAAACAAGTCATTCCAAGTTAACCCAGACAGCTTTTGTAGCCTAAAAAAGCTTACAAAAACAGCATAACACCTTTCTGTCGGGCACCTTTTAATTTGCATTGCAATAATTCCAAAGAATTATATGACCACGTAAAAAGGATTTTATCAGCATTGGGCAACACTATTATGCGCATAGATTGCCAAAGCAAAAAATGCCTAAGTCCCTAAGGAGCACAATGGGCCACGCTGTCAAAAGTACTGGGCTGAGGTACTGTTCAGGCCTAAGCCCATTTGCACCTCCGATACCCTTAACAAGAAATCCCGAGATCCAAGCGTCACTTCGTCTTCCCCGCCGGAACTCTCACCATTTTCCCCACTCCCTGCTACAGTACAGAGCTGCGCCGGCAAACTAGGGTTCACCATTCCACTCGAATCCACCTTCAAAAAGTTCATCAAAATCCTTCCCGTGATCCACCGCCTCAATCCCTCACCTCTCCCTAGCCATCCCTCGAATCAAATCAGCGCATTCGGGTAAAATCGATGGCGGAAGAGAAAGAAAGCTTTGAAGGCCAATGGGCGCCATCCGACGTGACGGAGGAGAACCTGAAGGAGATGGTGGCGCATGGCGTTCTTCCTGCCAAGGAGATCATCGGGTGGCGGCCAGCGTGCGGTGAGGCTTTTCCGTCCCCCGATACACACGAGGTTGTGGTCTTCTCTCATTTCTTCTATGGCGGCTTCGCTCTTCCGACCTCGAAATTTTTCCGCGGGATATTAAGCTTCTATGGAATCAGCTTGCATCACCTAAACCCAAATTCCATAGTCCACATTGCCAATTTCGTCCATGTTTGTGAAGCCTTCTTGGGAATTAAACCCCACTTCGCTCTGTTTCGCCGAATCTTCTTTCTCAAACCCCAACCGAACAAGAGTAAGCCATGTGTAGTCGGAGGGGCCGGATTTCAGCTGAGGGGAACTCTGAGCCAGAAGTATTTCTCGATGCCCTTCAAGACTTCAAACAAAGGGTGGCATGCGAACTGGTTTTATATTCAGAATCCTGAGCCCGCTCTTCCTGAGTACTCTTGTCTTCCTCCGGTGTACCAAGATACCTGGAACTCTCTTCCTATTGGGGATGAAGCAGCCCAAGCCTTGGAATTGATGGATCGCATGCTAAAACTCAAAGAACAAGGCTTACAAGGAGAGCAGATTACTCGGCACTTCATCAAATGCCGATTGGCACCAATTAAAGAAAGATCCCGTACGGCATTCGAGTTTGACGGCAAGCATGATCCTAATCGTGAAGAACCAGACTCTCTGGATTTTAAAATCATGAAGGAGAGAATGTATAAAATCTTCTCAAATGCTATTGTCGTCAGCTACTCACATCAGCTGCCAGTTGTGCCATATAATGCATTCAATCCGCCTCCGCAGGTATGTATCTAAAACCTTCAACCCATGACCAAAACATAATCTTGTCTTCATGTTGAGTTAACTAACCGTGGAGGCATCTCATTCAGGAATATGTACTGATGAAATCTGACCCCCCAATTACTCAGCGCCGGTCTCCTCGTCAGCACACCGTTAAGGGAGGTGGAGGGCCGACAATCAGATCGGACTCGCAACCTCAAACCTCCAATCCGACTGGGCAAACAGGTTCTCGCAAGAGAAAGCTGATGCTTAACGACGACGAAGGCGACGACGACAACAAATCTGGGAACAAAGGCCTACCCAATAAACTCCCAAAGCATACCACTCCCAGGAAAAAACTGGCTGGCCGTCCAACGCCAAAGATCAGAACATCTTCCAGGCATAAACCTCTTGGTACCATTTTGCTCCAGTATGCTTCTCTCATGAAAATAATACTGAATATTGAAAGGACACTTTGCAGGAAACCATCCGACATAGATCCAACTGGAAAAGATCCTGATCCGGCTGTGACAGAGCCAAGTTCATCCAAGGATTCTGAGCCGACTGCCGAGAACCAGCCGACTAGCGCTCATACTTCAGGTGATACAGCCAATCCGAGTGACCAGCCTCCGACTGGAGACCAGTCGGCAGCAACCGAAACTACAACAACCCAAGAGCCCCCGACTGGAAACCAGTCGGACGTAGGTCCAGACCAAGAAATTCCCGAAGTTGAAGCGCAGACGACGACTTCTCAAGGACCAGAGGCTGGCAACGACGCTATGATTGGGTCTTCAAATAAAGAACAAGAATCGCCTCACGCTCAGCTAGGAACATCCTCAGGTAACTCATCTTCTCAAGTGATGCCGATTTGAATAGCTCCAGCTTATTCGTCTAATATCTTGGAAATACATCAGGACCACCAGGCGATGACGAAGAAGAAATCCCTCGCATAAAGGCGGCTGACGACTCTCGTCCTCCTATCTTGCTCAAATGGTGGGACGAGAACTCACAAGCTGCTGGCATCGTCATAAATCGTCAAAAAGAAGATGAGGAAGTGTGCCAGCTGAAGAAGGCGCTTGGAGAAGCCACTCGCATTGTGAATGTAAATCCTCTGGGTGACTGCCTTTGATGACTTTGTTTTCTCTTTAGCAGAACTAAACCATGAACCATCATGCAGAGAATCCATCTTCGCAATGAGGCCAAGACAGCAACTTTAGAAAAGCTGGTTCCTCATTTGGGAACTCTTGAAGCAGTCAGGGACCAGCTACACGAGGCCAAGGAGCTTGCCAAAAAGACAGAGAAGGAATTAAGGGACCGAATTGCCCAGCTCCAGGATTCAAACTTCGAGCTGAGTGGTTCATCGAAAGGTAATCTTCTAGATCTGCCCCATTAATTTATGCTGTCATAACTGTATCCTCAAACATTTGGATTTCAAACAGCGCAAGCCATCAGGATGGCTCAGATGGAGAAACAAATTGAAGTCTTGAAAAGAGACAAAGTAGAACTGGCTGCGCAAAGGGACTCGGCCTTGAAGGAGGTTGAAGGTACCGCCAGCTGACAATCTGAACTTCTCTCTTTTTAAGGCAGTAGATTTTGATCATAAATGTGTTTTGTAGACCGCAAAATCAAATCTCAAGCTCAATTTGACGTCCTGGTTGGTAAGATCAAAAGGCTTGAAGGAGCAAGAGATGAAGTCGCTAATGTCGCTACACCACTTGTCCAAGCTATGTTCCTCAATAACAGTGGTCCGAGTGCACTCGACGCAACCGAAATCTTCGACAAGCTGAGAGTTGCTCCGGATGTATATTTCAAGAATATCAAAAAAGCTGGAAGTATGGGAGCTAGCATGGCATTGGCGATGACCAAATCTTTGTACCCAAGGATTGAAATTGACGCCATTGATGGCTTTGCAGACGGGACAAGCGAAGAAGCTGCTCTTGATCTTATCAGCAATGCTCAAAACGCGGCTGACAAGATTGCAAGTGACGTTGTAGAGCAATTCCGCAATACCGACCTTCCGCCGAGTAGTAATAACTCTGATGATGAAAAAACTGATTCTGACTGAGTATGAATGTAACAAATGGAGGTTCAACTTGTACAATACTGGTGTATTTATGCTGTGTTTGATAATTCTAGCCAAGTCTTTGATTTCTTAAAAGCTTTTATCAAGCTTTGTTGAGCCTAAAACCCAAAGAAGCTATTAAAAACTTTCAGTCCTCGCAGACGAAGTAGAAAAAACCAAACAAGGCAATGATAGACCAAGTAAGCAAATTAAATTGATAAAAAATCACACTCCATTATTATGATGATAGCCCCCGACTGACAACGTCAAGAAGAAAACTTGGTGTTGACAGTCAAGATAGGGAAGTACAATGATAAGCTTAAGCGTAGAAACGACGAAGATGTTCAATGTTCCAAGAGTTGTCAACGAGTGTACCGTCTTCGCGCTTGAGTCGATAGGAACCTGGTCGGGTGACTTCAGAGATGATAAATGGCCCTTCCCATAAAGGAGATAACTTGTGCCGATCTCGTGTAGTTTGAATTTTCCTCAAAACCAGGTCGCCGACTAGAAAGGCACGGGATCGAACATTGCGATTATGATAACGTCGCAGCCCTTGTAAGTATCGAGCCGACTGAATCAAAGCTGCTTCGCGGACTTCTTCCAATCGGTGCAAGTCGTCCACTCGGTCCTCTTCGTAGCGTTCTTCACGGAAATTTCGAAAGCGCAAAGACTCGAATTCAACTTCACTCAGCAACATTGCTTCTGCCCCATAGACAAGGAAAAAAGGTGACTGGCCTGTGGCCCGACTGGGTGTAGTTCGCAAAGACCAAAGTACTGATGGCAGCTGTTTCACCCATTTGCCGGCATAGGGTTTTAGCCGGTCAAAAACACGCGCTTTAATCCCTTGAAGTATCATGCCATTGGCTCGCTCCACCTGTCCATTGCTCATGGGATGTGCCACTGAGGCATAGCAAATCTTGATTCCAAAGTCTGCACAAAAGTCTTTAAAAACTCCGCCGGTGAATTGTCTGCCATTGTCAGTGATGATCCGATTGGGCACTCCAAATCTATGCACAATGTTGATGAAGAAGTCTCGAGCGTTATCTGCTGTGATTGTGACAACCGGTTTAGCTTCAATCCACTTGGAGAATTTGTCAATGGCCACAAAGAGGTGCGTGTAACCGCCGACTGCCTTTTTAAACGGGCCAACCATGTCGAGCCCCCAAACCGCAAACGGCCAAGACAGTGGGATGGTCTGCAACTCTTGAGCTGGTAGATGAATTTGTCTGGCGAAAAATTGGCAACCTTCGCACGTGCGCACAATTTTGTCGGCGTCGGACACTGCGGTGGGCCAGAAAAAACCCTGCCGGTAAGCTTTGCCGACAATAGTGCGTGCAGCAGCATGGTTTCCGCATATCCCAGAATGTATGTCTTTCAGCAATTGTCTCCCTTCCTCCAAAGATACGCAGCGTTGCAGAATCCCTGAAGGGCTTTTCTTGTACAACTCAGCTTCATGCATAACGTAAAGTTTGCTCCGCCTTGAAATCCGCTCGGCTTCATCTTTGTCTTGGGGGAGTTCTTGAGAAGTCAAAAATCGTATGAGGGGCTCTCGCCAGTCGGCTTCAACCATAGCTACGTCATGAGTGCCCGCAACTTGAGTAGTATTTTTGTGAGGTACAGTCGGCGTATAAAGGTGTTCGACGAAAACATCGGAGAGCGCCACCTCGCGCTTGGATCCAAAGTTGGCAAGTCTGTCGGCGGCTTCATTGTTGTGTCGAAGAACGTGACTGAGCTCTAGTCCATCGAACTTGTCTTCCAATTTGCGTACCTCCTGTCGATATGCCATCATATTGTCGTCAAGGCAGGACCACTCTTTCATAACCTGGTTGACAACCAGCTGTGAATCGCCTCGAACTATTAGACGCTTTATTCCTAGGGAAATTGCAATCCGCAGTCCATGGAGGAGCGCCTCATACTCGGCGACGTTGTGGGATGCCGAAAAATGTATCCAAAGCACATAGCTTAATCTTTCTCCAGTTGGGGAAATCAAAACCACTCCTGCTCCAGTGCCCGAAAGTCGTTTTGATCCGTCAAAATGCATGGTCCAGTGCTCCATCTTCTCCGCGGGGGTATCCTCCTGGCACTCGGTCCATTCGGCGACAAAATCAGCTAACGCTTGGGACTTAATTGAAATTCGGGGCTTGAATGATATGTCCAAAGACATCAACTCCAAAGCCCACTTAGCAATCCGCCCGTTTGTTTCGCGGTTGTGCAGTATATCGCCGAGTGGAAATGATGTGACCACCGTTACCGAGTGACCTTGAAAGTAGTGAGATAGCTTCCTGGTAGTAATTAGAATACCATATAACAGCTTCTGAACCTGAGGGTACCTCGTTTTGGAGTCGGATAGGACTTCGCTGACAAAGTAAATCGGTCGCTGGACTTTCTGGACATGGCCCTCTTCCTCGCGCTCAACAACCAAGACTGTGCTCACAACTTGGGAGGTGGCTGATACATACAGCAACAACGGCTCCTGCGGGTGTGGTGAGGCTAAGACCGGTGGCTCGGTGAGGAGTTTCTTGAAATCTTCGAAGGCCTTCTGTGCTTCGGGTCCCCACTGGAACTCGTCTGTTTTCTTAAGTAGCTTAAAGAAAGGCATCCCCCGCTCTCCAAGTCTTGAAACAAATCGGCTGAGCGCCGCCATGCATCCAGTCAGCTTCTGAACATCTTTCTGGGTTCTTGGCGGTTTCATGTTGAGGATAGCAGTAACTTTCTCCGGGTTGGCTTGGATGCTGTCGCGACCGGGAAAATTGCCTTTTCCCGAACGCTAGTGTATTAATCCCCGTCCCAGGAAAAGCCGGGGTACACCACACAAACATGATATAAAAGACACATCTTTATTATATCGATAATATTTACATTATTACAAAGGCGCTTCAGGCCTGACAATCAAAAATAAACAGCAGCGGACTAGCGGGCCTACGGCTCCATCTTCACAAGCGCTCAACTGGGGTATAAGCCAGGACTCCACCTAAGACTTCTTCTCCAAAGCTTCTCTTACTGAAGGGGGAAAAGATTGAGCAAGAATGAGTACAACCATAGTACTCAGCAAGCCACACCGACAGATGCATGATTAATGTAAGGGGGTACAAGGGGTAATAATATAGGGGTTAAGTTTTGCAGAAAAGCAGCATTTAAAAGTCACTTAGTTGCCCAAAGACATTTTATAAAGACGACCCTAGAGCTACACAGTATTATTAAACAAGGCCGTGAACCCTCACGAACCTGCCTTAACCCAAGGCCTACGATGATTCAGACCGAACTGGCAACCCGACCCTGGGTCCCAGCTCGTCCCAAGCCAACCCAGGCCAACCATTCCACATTTTAGTTGTTGAGCAAATTTTAAGAATTATAACACTGACTTGGGTACATTGCTCGGCTTGCCCATAACCGAGGGCGCGGCTATTCGAATAGATTATACTCTGATCAGAGGTGTACATCTTTACCCACAAGACACACCTTCCTCACGTGTAACCACGTGCCACATACCACCACGGTATACAGACGGAAGACGTGACATAGTTTCCAACCCATCCTAGCCTTAGACAAGAGTACCGACCCAATCCCACCTACGGCCGGGATACCCGGGACAGGCAGGCGGAACTGAGCCCCTAGCAGCAGGGCACCAACCCTCTGCCATATGACATCTCGACTACCGGGCCGCAGCTCGTGTAGCCTTCATTTGCCCTGGAGAATATCCATCGACACCCGACTTCATCCATCTCCAATCCGTGTACTTTTGTTTATGACTAGACTGAGCCACAAACTAAGCCTTACCCATTAGACATGTGGAAGTACGGTAGTGCTTTGCAACAGAGGCCCGAGCTTAATCCTTATAGTGGCCGGGGTGCTACTTCCCACAACTGGCATGCACCCAAACCCCACCGAAAACAGGTTTTAGGGGTTTTGAAAGAGGAAGAGAGGTGTGTGTCCAATTCCACCATAAACCAACAATTCCATAGTGTCCAAATGATATGAGAATTCCCAAAGTCTAAAGTTATAAAACCACCTAATGTTGTCCTATTAATCAGCGAAGCATCTACCTAAATTTATACTAGTGGAACCATGAATATAATGTCCACTAGTTAGGGTTTTGTTTATTCTAGGGTGGACAAGGTAATAATAACAATAGCAATAATAATATGGTCATAACAAAGGTAAATAGGCATGGCTAAATAAAACAGTGATAACGCGGGAATTTAAATAAAGCGATAATGCAATAATTTAAATCAACATAATTTTTCAAACTGGGATTCAATATGTTCAAAGATGATGTGACTTGCCTTGCTCGCTTTCCCAACCGACGGCTTCGACTTCCACGAAGAGCGGATCTTCCGAAGCTGCAGCGTCTACACGACCAACGGAAAAGAAAAGGCTTTTACGCTAATAAACTCCACATAACAGCAGAAACAAAGCACAAAAATGGGTTCTTGACTTCTTAAGGAAAAATTAGAGACTTGAACGGTCCAATTCCGAGTTCAAATGGCCAAGTTATGGCCATTTGAAGTTTATATGCTCTTTAAATGGATATTTGCGAATTTCTTCATTTAAATTTTAATTAAAAATCCCATTTATTGCGTCAGCCAAGAGAGAGGGCGCGCGGACCGGGTCCACGGGAGTGGGGCCCACGCGTCAGCCTCTCGGTCCACGGTGGACCGGGAGCACGCGGCTGGCGGCGGCCGGCGCCGTGGGTCCCACGCGTCAGCCGCACCCGCGGGCGCGGGCGGCTGACGGCCGGGCCCACTTGGCAGCCGCGAGGGCGCGCCCGAAGGCGGCCTCGCCGGCACGGCCGACGGGAGGGGGACGCGCCCGCGCCCCGATGGTCACCGCCGGCGACCACCGGCGCGGCGGAGCGGCACCCGAGAGAGAGGAGGGAAGGGGGAAGCGAATGGAGCGGTCTTCGGCTCACCCCGGTCGACGGCGACGACGGGAACGGCAGCCGAAACGGAGGAAGGCGGCGGCGCGGTTCGGGACGGCGAGGGCGACGGTGCTCCGGCGGTCGGCGGGCGAAACGAAGGAGCGGACGAGGTCGACGACGACGCGGCGAAGCCGATGGAGGTGACGCCGAGTGGGGAGGAGGTCCGGAGCGACGACGGCGGCGAACCGGAGCTCGGCGGCGACGGCGGAGAGAAGGAGGACGGCGCGAGCACGAATCCGACGGCGAGAGCGAGCGGCGAGCGGCGGAAACGGAAGAGCGAAGCGCGGGGGACGATTATATAGCACCGGGAGGGGGAGAGCGCGGCCGGAGAGGGAGGAAACGGGCGCGGAGATCTCGGCTCCATTGAAGACGCCGGCGACGATTGCGGGATTCAAATCGGACGAATCCGAGGGTGAGAGAGAGGGAAAAGAGGGGGAAACGGGAGAGGGAATCACGGGGAATGATTCCCCCCTCATTATGGCGCGCGGGGACGGCGGGAAACGGCGAGATTCGCGGCGGCGGCGGCGCTAGGGCACGGGCGGGCGGCGGGCGCGGCGCGAGGTCGGGGATGACAGGTGGGCCCCACCCGTCAGCGAGGGTGGCGGGCGGGCACGCCTGTCAGCGGCGCGCGCGCGGGGAGGAGGCCGATGGGCCGCGGGGAGAGGAGAGAGAGGGAGGGAGAGTTGGGCCGAGCCGGCCCAAGAGAGGAAGGGGGGAAAAGAAGACTTCTTTTAGGGTTTTTCTTTTTATAAACCTTTTCAACTTTGTTTATTTCTTCTCAATTATTATTTGTGCTCTGAAAATTCCACTAAAATTTGAGGGCTCCTTTTAGACCAAGGAGAATTTAACAAAAAAATTCTCCGGGTCACATTTGAATTTTTCTTGTACGTATTTTAATGTTTGCCAATTTCTTTTCGAATTTTAATTAATTCTATTATTCCTTTTAGAGAATGATTTTTAATTCGGGATGAATTTATCAGGACGTGACAAATCCACCCCCCTTACAAGAATCTCGTCCCCGAGATTCGAGGAGGCTAGCAAGAAGATAGGTTGGGCGGTCTTCTCTTCTTGTCTGACTTCTTCCGTTGCGTCTTGACAAACTTCCAGCAAAACTTCACCACTCGGACTGCTTGGCTTGACCTCCTCCTGTTGCGGATGGAATCTTCTCTTCACCTGACTTGGACCAGGGTGCACCTTTTGGCTGACTCAGACTAGGTTGCGGTAGTTCAATGATGCTTCCGTTCCCGAACTTCTCATGATTCATATCTTCGGAGTCAACCTCATACAAGTCACCACTTTATGTCATGCGTCAACACTAGCTTGTCATTACTAGGGTACCAGGTTTGTCATCATAAGGATATCATGCCTGTCATTCACTTCTAACTTGCCACCAACTGTCTCATATTAGCTTTCCTGGTCTCCGGTGCTAGGTACTTCTGCTATTCGATGCAAGGGTCAACCACTCTAACTATAAGTTATGCTTCCCAAGAGAACCAGTTTATCCCACTTGACATACTTTGACGTCTTCTCCAATGGCTTTATTGCTGGATTTGTTATTGTCTAATCATTACCCTGTCAAATCTGAGGCTTCGTTGTTAGATGTGCTTTTAATCTGACCCCTGTAGATTATCTTCGAACATATCACTTGATTCATAACTGGGAATAGCCCTCACGAACAATCAACTCGGATTCACTTTCTTTACATTCAGTTTACTTCCCCTTATTATCTTCAGGTTGTCCTCAGTTAGCATTCAACGTATTCCTTTACACCTTTAACCTTGATGTGTTCTTTCCCATTGGATCATCTCCCAAGTCATGGCATTGCCTGGTAACCGGTGCTTGCACTTTTCACTCCGTGTAGCATCTGATACCGAGTTGAAGATTTCACTCTTTGCCTTCATAAAAACACTTTTACCTAGGTCATCTTGCTTACTTAATGACAAGGTGACTGTTGCGGGGCAATTACAATTAGGGGTCTTCCTTGAGCGATGCAGAACATGTTTCTGTTTATCAATCACCTTTCGGCCTACTTCTTTCATGCTAGAGAACATCTTTGCCAATCTCTTTTATCAATCTTCTTTCGGCTTATCTCTAACAGGTGGTATTCTTTAATGTGGATTGCGGACGCTTCTGGGGATGATGAGGTCCTTTGGCTTGCTGCCTTTCAGTGAAACCTTGATGTGGTTTGTCAAAAAGCTGTACTGACTACCTTCAGGGAAATACATTGCTTGCTATCTGTATCTATGCCACTAGGGTTTAATTGCCGATGATCATCCTTAGTGCTTCCTCGAGATGGGGAGTATCCAAATTGTTCTTTTGCCATATCACCTTTGACCCTCTTCTGATACCTGATAGACTAATTACCAACCATCGACTACTATGTTCTCAAACATTGATGTCTCCGGGATCTTCTTAACTGTTTGCAGGTATATCCGAACTTATCAATGTAGAGGCATGGCAGGTACCCTTATGGGTTTCATCCAACAATCCTTATCTTGATCTGTAAAAGGCGTATCCAAACTCCTATCCTCAACTACTGTCTCGTTGGCTTTTTAACCCAACACAGTTTAATTGTTTTTCTTTTCCATCCACAGGTTGGTTATTAACTCGAGGTTAGAATATAGTTCCTCTGACACGAGACCCTAGGTCTCCTTTGTCAGTAAACAATTATCCACATGATCACATATCCGCATCTTTCAAAAGAATCCTCTTAGAACTTGTCTGTATTACACATTTCTCCCTTATTACACGAATACAAGGCACTGCCTTAAACAAAAAGGGAAGGTGCTTATCATCGGTACATTGTATCCTCAACATGAATCTTCCATAAACATAACAAACTCATTGTTTATAATCATGAATGTATTTATTTATTACATGATTGCTGCAAACTCCCGATTACACAATGATAAGTAGCGAACTGAAAACCACAAACGTGGCTGCTCATTTTGATTCTGGAGAGATTTAGTTGGCATTGTTCTAGTGACTGCATCCTTGATTGGTTCTGTGATGATGTGATAGGACTGCATATTGCTATCGTTCCCAGGAGAATCTTCCTTTTGATTGCTGTTTGAAGCGGATGACGGTCTTCTGCTTGGTATCGCCCTCCGGAGGTTGATGGCCCTTGGCTCGGCCTGGAGTAGATCGGGGAGAGACACAATTTCTTCCATCGACGACAATTCTTTGCTGAGGCTGTCGGTGCAGAGAATGGTTGGTGCTAAAGGTATTATTGCTATGATTGATTGCAGAGTCAGGTGCGGCAGGAGGAGCATTGGTGCTGTGGATGATATCGTCGATGTTGCTGTTGGAGCTGACTAGCTGACGAGACAATCGTAGGGTTGTTCGTTGGATTTCTGCGGTCTTGGTCAACAACACACTGAGTTGGCAATCCTTGGGCACATGGTTTGTACCTTCGCACAGAAAGCATGTGACCTTGCGGGTGGGACACTCCCCTGGTGGATGGTCTTCTTCACAATGAGTGCAGAGTGTGAGACACATGCTAGCAACGTGTCCAATTTCTCCACAACGGGTGCATGCTTTTGATTCCATCTCTTCCTCGCCGAGATGTCGGGGAGACTCATCTTCATAATCCGAGGAGACTTGATCTGACCCTTCACTATCAGATACTCTGCCACCATGGCTTAGGAGGTGCTGGGTCAACTGTCGTGCACCTCGGAAGGTATTTCCTCTTTGACGTCTAGGAATAGTTATCCCTGCTGGAGGCCATTCGGTGCTGGTAATAGTCATCTTACGTACTTCTTCTTCAGTTCGCATCGGCGCTTTTCTCTTCTGATTCTTACTCTTCTTGCCTTTGGCTTGCTTAGTACGTGACCCCACGTGGTACGGAGGGCTAGGAGGAAAGCAATTCCCGGGATTCAATGGATTCTCTCCATTAGGCTCTCTCCTTTGTACACTAGGCTGCAAGCTTGACTTGGTGCGAGGAGGCTGGTTTAGCGATGTCTGCCCTGCTAAACCAAAGGAAGGGGCTTCTTTGGCATATACCCATGGACAATTCAGGGCATAGTGTCCTTGCTCTCTACAATCGTGACAAAAGGGGACATCCTCTTCTGGCATTGGAAGCTCATCGACCTGGGTGGCAAATGCTCGATCAAACACATACTGATTTTGGTCTTGACTTCCAACCAATGGTAGCTGTGAACTAAGCAGCATGCTTGGAATGGACCAAGGGTGTGCCCTTGTTAACTCTCTTGAGGCCAGTGGTGGATTGAGTTGAAAACTTGAGTTACTTGAGGCATACCCGCTGACATTCTTTCCTTTTTCTCTGTTAAACATCTGTGGCAGGGATTGAGGTGAGAGAGGAAACAAGCTAGGAAAGAATAGACCAGAACTAGAGACAGGATCTTAAAGGAACTAACTCTTCTTGCTGATGTGTTGTTTGTTTCACTTATTCTGCAAGTTGATTAAGCAAACAACCTAGCATGGTTACATCACCACCCACCGATGCAAACCACGCGCTACACACACAAGCAAGGAAACACACGACAAACGAAACACTAGAGGGTGGCTTAGGTTCTGCGACGGGTTCTCCAAGATCTTCACTCCTGCTTCACAGCTGGCTTCACTGCTTCCTTCGCTTCGCTAGCGGATCCTGCAGTCTTCCGGAGCTTCGGCAAACAACTGACGACATCTTCTTCTTCGCAAAGCTGACCATCTAGTACTTAGTTGAAATCCGAAGAAAGAAAAGAGTAAACCTTTTGCAAATAGCATTAGGGGAAGGAGAAAAAGAGGAACTTTCGCAAATAATTTTATTTATAAAATATGTCCTTAGGTTTTATCCATTTGGCTTATCCTACAGTCGAGATGGCTCTGATACCAGCTTGTCGCGACCGGGAAAATTGCCTTTTCCCGAACGCTAGTGTATTAATCCCCGTCCCAGGAAAAGCCGGGGTACACCACACAAACATGATATAAAAGACACATCTTTATTATATCGATAATATTTACATTATTACAAAGGCGCTTCAGGCCTGACAATCAAAAATAAACAGCAGCGGACTAGCGGGCCTACGGCTCCATCTTCACAGGCGCTCAACTGGGGTATAAGCCAGGACTCCACCTAAGACTTCTTCTCCAAAGCTTCTCTTACTGAAGGGGGAAAAGATTGAGCAAGAATGAGTACAACCACAGTACTCAGCAAGCCACACCGACAGATGCATGATTAATGTAAGGGGGTACAAGGGGTAATAATATAGGGGTTAAGTTTTGCAGAAAAGCAGCATTTAAAAGTCACTTAGTTGCCCAAAGACATTTTATAAAGACGACCCTAGAGCTACACAGTATTATTAAACAAGGCCGTGAACCCTCACGAACCTGCCTTAACCCAAGGCCTACGATGATTCAGACCGAACTGGCAACCCGACCCTGGGTCCCAGCTCGTCCCAAGCCAACCCAGGCCAACCATTCCACATTTTAGTTGTTGAGCAAATTTTAAGAATTATAACACTGACTTGGGTACATTGCTCGGCTTGCCCATAACCGAGGGCGCGGCTATTCGAATAGATTATACTCTGATCAGAGGTGTACATCTTTACCCACAAGACACACCTTCCTCACGTGTAACCACGTGCCACATACCACCACGGTATACAGACGGAAGACGTGACATAGTTTCCAACCCATCCTAGCCTTAGACAAGAGTACCGACCCAATCCCACCTACGGCCGGGATACCCGGGACAGGCAGGCGGAACTGAGCCCCTAGCAGCAGGGCACCAACCCTCTGCCATATGACATCTCGACTACCGGGCCGCAGCTCGTGTAGCCTTCATTTGCCCTGGAGAATGTCCATCGACACCCGACTTCATCCATCTCCAATCCGTGTACTTTTGTTTATGACTAGACTGAGCCACAAACTAAGCCTTACCCATTAGACATGTGGAAGTACGGTAGTGCTTTGCAACAGAGGCCCGAGCTTAATCCTTATAGTGGCCGGGGTGCTACTTCCCACAACTGGCATGCACCCAAACCCCACCGAAAACAGGTTTTAGGGGTTTTGAAAGAGGAAGAGAGGTGTGTGTCCAATTCCACCATAAACCAACAATTCCATAGTGTCCAAATGATATGAGAATTCCCAAAGTCTAAAGTTATAAAACCACCTAATGTTGTCCTATTAATCAGCGAAGCATCTACCTAAATTTATACTAGTGGAACCATGAATATAATGTCCACTAGTTAGGGTTTTGTTTATTCTAGGGTGGACAAGGTAATAATAACAATAGCAATAATAATATGGTCATAACAAAGGTAAATAGGCATGGCTAAATAAAACAGTGATAACGCGGGAATTTAAATAAAGCGATAATGCAATAATTTAAATCAACATAATTTTTCAAACTGGGATTCAATATGTTCAAAGATGATGTGACTTGCCTTGCTCGCTTTCCCAACCGACGGCTTCGACTTCCACGAAGAGCGGATCTTCCGAAGCTGCAGCGTCTACATGACCAACGGAAAAGAAAAGGCTTTTACGCTAATAAACTCCACATAACAGCAGAAACAAAGCACAAAAATGGGTTCTTGACTTCTTAAGGAAAAATTAGAGACTTGAACGGTCAAATTCCGAGTTCAAATGGCCAAGTTATGGCCATTTGAAGTTTATATGCTCTTTAAATGGATATTTGCGAATTTCTTCATTTAAATTTTAATTAAAAATCCCATTTATTGCGTCAGCCAAGAGAGAGGGCGCGCGGACCGGGTCCACGGGAGTGGGGCCCACGCGTCAGCCTCTCGGTCCACGGTGGACCGGGAGCACGCGGCTGGCGGCGGCCGGCGCCGTGGGTCCCACGCGTCAGCCGCACCCGCGGGCGCGGGCGGCTGACGGCCGGGCCCACTTGGCAGCCGCGAGGGCGCGCCCGAAGGCGGCCTCGCCGGCACGGCCGACGGGAGGGGGACGCGCCCGCGCCCCGATGGTCACCGCCGGCGACCACCGGCGCGGCGGAGCGGCACCCGAGAGAGAGGAGGGAAGGGGGAAGCGAATGGAGCGGTCTTCGGCTCACCCCGGTCGACGGCGACGACGGGAACGGCAGCCGAAACGGAGGAAGGCGGCGGCGCGGTTCGGGAGGGCGAGGGCAACGGTGCTCCGGCGGTCGGCGGGCGAAACGAAGGAGCGGACGAGGTCGACGACGACGCGGCGAAGCCGATGGAGGTGACGCCGAGTGGGGAGGAGGTCCGGAGCGACGACGGCGGCGAACCGGAGCTCGGCGGCGACGGCGGAGAGAAGGAGGACGGCGCGAGCACGAATCCGACGGCGAGAGCGAGCGGCGAGCGGCGGAAACGGAAGAGCGAAGCGCGGGGGACGATTATATAGCACCGGGAGGGGGAGAGCGCGGCCGGAGAGGGAGGAAACGGGCGCGGAGATCTCGGCTCCATTGAAGACGCCGGCGACGATTGCGGGATTCAAATCGGACGAATCCGAGGGAGAGAGAGAGGGAAAAGAGGGGGAAACGGGAGAGGGAATCACGGGGAATGATTCCCCCCTCATTATGGCGCGCGGGGACGGCGGGAAATGGCGAGATTCGCGGCGGCGGCGGCGCTAGGGCACGGGCGGGCGGCGGGCGCGGCGCGAGGTCGGGGATGACAGGTGGGCCCCACCCGTCAGCGAGGGTGGCGGGCGGGCCCGCCTGTCAGCGGCGCGCGCGCGGGGAGGAGGCCGATGGGCCGCGGGGAGAGGAGAGAGAGGGAGGGAGAGTTGGGCCGAGCCGGCCCAAGAGAGGAAGGGGGGAAAAGAAGACTTCTTTTAGGGTTTTTCTTTTTATAAACCTTTTCAACTTTGTTTATTTCTTCTCAATTATTATTTGTGCTCTGAAAATTCCACTAAAATTTGAGGGCTCCTTTTAGACCAAGGAGAATTTAACAAAAAAATTCTCCGGGTCACATTTGAATTTTTCTTGTACGTATTTTAATGTTTGCCAATTTCTTTTCGAATTTTAATTAATTCTATTATTCCTTTTAGAGAATGATTTTTAATTCGGGATGAATTTATCAGGACGTGACAGATGCCCCTATGAGACACCATAAAACCAAGCAGCTTCCCTGACGGTACTCCGAAGGTGCACTTTTCAGGGTTTAATTTCATCGTGAAAGCGCGGATGCTCGCGAAAGTTTCTTCTAGATCCGAGATCAAATCATCCTTTTGCTTGGTCTTGACGACTACATCATCCACATAGGCTTCAACGTTGCGGCCGATCTGTGTTGAGAAGCATCTCTGGATCATACGTTGATAAGTTGCTCCTGCGTTTTTTAGTCCGAACGGCATGGTGACGTAGCAGTATGCTCCAAAAGGCGTGATGAAGGAAGTCTTCAAGCAGTCGGATTCCTTCAGTCGGATCTGATGATACCCCGAGTAGCAGTCCAAAAAACTGAGAAGCTCACAGCCGGCGGTCGAGTCGACTATCTGGTCAATGCGAGGCAACCCAAAAGGATCTTTAGGGCAAGATTTGTTGAGGTCAGTATAATCAACACACATGCGCCATTGCCCCGTTTTCTTCCGAACTAGAACCGGGTTTGCCAGCCAGTCGGGATGAAGGACTTCTTTAATGAAGCCTGCTGCTAACAGCTTGGTTAATTCCTCCTTGATCGCGTCTTTTCTGTCTTGTGCGAATCGGCGGAGTCGTTGTTTGATAGGCTTGGCATCTTCTTTGACATATAAGGAGTGCTCAATCACCTCTCTAGGAATACCGGGCATATCAGATGGTTTCCACGCAAAGATATCTTTATTGTTCTGAAGAAAGGTGATGAGCGCGCTTTCCTATTTACAACCTAACCCGGCGCCTATTACAGCAGTTTTAGTAGAATCAGAAGGATCTAAGGGAATCTTTTTAGTCTTGGCTTCGCTTTCTCCACTTTTTGAAATCTTGGTAGCGGGCACTTCTCCTTCGCTCGCCGTGGCTGCAGCCAGTCGGATATCCTCTCGGGCTGACGCCATCTCGCGGGTTTGGGCCATGTCGCAACTCTCCTTGTCGCATGTGACGGCTTGCTTGATGTCACTCCGTAGGGATAGAACTCCTCGGGGACCAGGCATCTTCATCATCATGTAAGTGTAGTGCGGGACAGCCATAAACTTGGCTAACGCCGGGCGTCCGAGTATGGCATGGTATGCTGTCTCGAAATCGGCGACTTCAAAGCTGATATTCTCTGTGCGGAAGTTTTCCCGAGTGCCAAAAGTGACCGGGAGGGTGATCTGGCCGAGTGGAGTTGCGGATAATCCTGGAATTACTCCGTGAAAAGGCGCATTGCTTGGTTTTAGCTCGGAGCGAGGAATCTGCATATCATCCAAGGTCTTGGCGAATAGGATATTGAGTGCACTGCCGCCGTCGATGAGGGTTCTGCGAAGCTTGACATTACGGACCACTGGGTCTAGTACCAGGGGGTACCGCCCCGGGTGGACCACTCGGTCAGGATGATCCGAGCGGTCAAACTTGATTGCAATTTCTGACCATCGAAGATACTGGGGCGTGTCGGGCTGAACAGCATTGATCTCCCGTTCAGTCAACTTTTGCTTCCTTTTAGACTCATAAGCCAGGGGGCCGCCGAAGATATGGTTGAGCTCCTTGCGGTGGTCTTGAAATCCTGCCGGGGTGTCGCCGTCGTCCTTCTTCCTCGACGTACTTTGTTCTTCGTCGGAGTTCTTCCGTGTAGTCTTGGTGTATTGCTCCGCAAACTGCTTGTAGACGAAACAATCTTTGGCCACGTGGTTGGAGTTAGGATGGTGCGGGCATTGGGAGTTCAAGATCTTGTCGAACGTGTTGACGCGCGAACGCTGTCGAGAAGAGTGAGTGGCGGTTGCAACAAGTTCCTCAGGCTTACGCTTGCGGTCCTTATGATTGTTACTTCCACCTCCTCCCTTAGCCGGCGTACCCTTGTTTGGCTTCCAACTGGGACCTGACTGCTTTGATGCGGTGACGGCGTCTTCGGCCTTGGCGTACTCGTTGGCTTTTTCGAACATAAGCTTGACTGTCTTGGGAGGCTTACGCCCGAACTTGCCGACCAATTCTTCGTGGCGGATCCCTTTGGTGAATGCGGCGATGATAACGTCGTCGGTGATGTCGGAGATCTTGTTACGTTGTTCGGAAAATCGTCGGATGTAATCTCGAAGGGATTCTCCGGACTTCTGAATAACGTTGTAGAGGTCGTATTGTGTGCCGGGACGCTCGAATGTGCCTTGAAAGTTGGCGATGAAGTGGTCGTGTAATTCAGCCCAAGATCCGATTGTACCTCGGGGCAATCCATGGAGCCAAGATCGGGCGGAATCCGCTAAAGCCACTGGTAAATAGTTCGCCATGGCCTTGTTGTCTCCTCCTGCTGCGCGGATTGCGAGACCGTAGACGGTAAGCCACGATTCTGGGTTAGTGGTACCGTCATACTTCTCTATTCCAGTCGGCTTGAAGCCAGCTGGCCAATCCACTCGACGCAGGTCGTCGGTGAAGGCTGCTACTCCGTCGAGGTCGTCATCGTGGCGGTCCGGCGAATGATGATGGCCTCGAGCTGCTCGGCGTTGTATGATTGTGTCGCGAAGATCGACGGGGCGGCGACGAGGTGGTGAGCGAGGCCGTTCCACTCGGCGCTCCCTATGATGGTCGGGAGGTGAGTGAACGGACCGCTCGTCGTGACCCCTGCTCCTGCGATTGGATCCTGCGCCGGTGATGCTGAGGCTTGGATGACGGTAGTCATGAGATCGGAAGTGGGGGACTCGGCTGCCAGTCGGCGTGTGGACGCTTTCGGAGTTAACTGGGACCGAAGCCGCAATCATGGTCTTCGTCTGGTTCAAGATGTTGACGACGTGATCAGATTGATTGAGCTCGTTTTCCTTGAGGAGGGTGTCGAGGAGGGTGATCGCGGCAACCGCATTCTGTTGAGGGGTGCGGAAAACCGGTGTCCCTTCAACATCTTGTTGGCCGATGAGATCACGCGCTCGGCGCCCTGCTTCCAAAGCTCGTTGCCGTCGATCCTCAGCCTCCTTCGCGGTCCGTTCACGCTCCTGCTGCTCACGCCGTAGCCGTTCTTGTTCTTGTGCTTGATGCTCCTCCTCCAGTCGGCGACGTTCAGTCTCGCGACGTGCTTCGGTCTCCCGGGCTTGGCGTTGTTCCTCCGTCTCGTTATCAGCCATGAAGACGCCGAAGTAGAGAGGGGTGTAGTTGTCATCTAGGCTTCCGTCGAAGTCGTCGAGATCCGGGTCGTTGTAGCGAGAGCTAAACTCGTCGTACTCCACGATGTCGGTGGGGCGCGAGTCGACGGTGGGAGAGCTGTAGTAGCCATCCAGCTGATCCGTCGAAACCGTGCCGAGTGGTTGGAGGATGACGCCGACTTCCCTGAAGCTAGGCGAAGTCGGTGTTGAAGCCGACTTCCGCCTAGCCCTACGGGATGGAGACGCTGTTGTGATGGAGACGGCCGCCAAATCGTCGGGGAGCTTCATTAGGATCGGTGGGTAAGCCCCATCATCTTGATCTGGTGACGTTGGAGAAGATGCGATCTCAGCCGAGTGGTTTGAAGTCAACTCGATTGAGATGGTCTTGAAGTAACTTTCAGCCGCGTTCGGGAGTCCAAACGGGGCTGAAATCCGGTTCTCTCCCGACTGGTCTGACACCGAGTCAAGGAGAGAGATCTTGCCGAAGTTGTTGGTGACGAAGTCGAGGCTGCCGAACCGAAACGTCTGCCCGGGTGGGAAGACGAGGTCGTCGATGCCGGAGACGGAACCCATTGCACTGATCGGCGAAAAGCTTGACGCAACCCCTACCTGGCGCGCCAACTGTCGAAACTAGATTTCGGCAATAATAAAAGGGGGTGGCTATCAAGCTGGAAAAGTGTATGGGTTTGGAGACAAAGGATTTATACAGGTTCAGGCCTTCTTATTGAAGAAGTAATACCCTACTCCTGTCCGGGGATGAATCCGCCGAGTGTCTTATTAATTATATGATTTGGAGAAAATCAACCTCTGCCCCTAGAGGCACCCGGACCCCCCTTATATATGGGAAGGAGTCCGTGTTACAAAAGATAACCTATATCCCTAACGGAATATGCAGATACAGATAAAATACAGTCGTAGCCGACTAAGTCTCAAGGTATTTCCTTGATGTACAACTTGAGAAACAAACCCGAGACACAAATAAGATATTCTATCTATATTTGGTATCCTGTATCCAGTCCAAATACCATCGCCGTGTAGATATGGGATATCTATAATCTCCACATTGAGGTTGCTCACGGACCATGAATTGAATCTCTTGTAGCATGCTAAGCAGCGGCAATTGTTTTGAATCTTCTCCCCGAGCTCCCCGGCCCTACTGAGTGACCGACCATTAACTCGCAAAATCTGTGGCCTGCAAATTGAGAAAGTTTTTAAATTTTCGAGGGGACGTGTCTTCGTTTAATCAGATGTTATTCCAATAATTATTTTTTTGACTTAATTATTCCATTAATTATTAAAATTTATAAAATAAATTGACGACGCTTATACAACATACGTAAATTATTTCATTGAAAAATCAAGTCAAAGCTAAAGTCACACATTGAGAAAATAAAAAAAAAAGAATAAGCTCAACATATGAATAGTATTTCGTTCTCAATATGTAGATCGAATTTTAATATGATTTTTGGTGAGCCTGTAGATGTTATTATAGTCTATGTTGCTATTTTCATTTTAGAATTTTGCACAACTATTTACGTTGAATCGAAGAGAGAAAGGTACATGAGGGATGTTTCCTCGGGTAATTACAATATTCTCCCTAAGCAAATTCAATAGTACTTAGTACTGTACTTACTATACATGGATATATCCTGTATATCAGAGATAACACTAACTAATTAATCAATTGATTCGTGCGTGCATGCTTAATTGCTAGTTAATTCAATGCAAGCTTAATTATATACCTGTAGGCAGGAAAGTAGAGCTTTAAGTAGTCATTGACAGCCTGGCGGGTTTCCTGCATATGGATTTCACTTTGATGTCCCCTGCAGGCAGCAGCAGTACAGATGAAGTCAGCACGCATGCAATGGAATTAGGGATATTACATAGGGAAGATTATTAACGACTGAAGAATGAGTTCAAATTGGCAGCTAATTAAGTACTAGTACATATATTAGGTGATATACTATAACTACATATGTCAATCGATCGAATTAAGCACTTACGATGGGGTGGCCCTGCTTCCGTTCTCCCAATCCTGGATATCCTTGAGAACACCAGTGTCAACAAAGGAGCTTCCAGTTGCTCCTGAACGGTACAGGTTCTGGATGTGTTCATGGTAGAAGCACGTTGCATCAGCAGCAGCATTGGGTAACCTCTTGATCCTAAGGTACTCTTCTCCCCTCAGCAGCAGGACAAGCTCGGGGTGTGCCCTGTAAATGTCGTGGGAGGGCGCGGTAGGCACTGGGCCATTGTTAGCTTCGCCATCACGGACCATGCGCTCCAACCGCCGTAGTGCTTCCTCCCAACGATTCTCTCCGATCAAAGTCTCCAGACTCAGTCTGCGGCAGGCATATGCATGTAGCAACCAATCCAATTAGTTAGTGCATTGATCGATATCGATCAGTTAATTAAAGTTAATCTTGATAATGAAACATTCATGGCTGCAACTAATGCTGTAGTACTATTCATGCATGAATCCAGGATCCAGCTAACTAGAATAGCAAATTAATACTATGTGAAATAGGCGTGCATGGTATTCATGCGCTCACCTTGCCTGATCATCATCTTGTTGCTCTACGACTGGGTTGTTGTTTTGTTCTTGTTGCTCCACGACTGGGTTGTTGTTTTGTTCTGCAAGTGCGTCACCTTGTTGCTCTACTACTGGGTTGTTGTTTTGTTTTGCAAGTGCATCATCTTGTTGCTCTACAACTGGGTTGTGCTGTTCTGCAAGTACATGGGCTTGCTCTGCATTGGCTTGTTCGTGCTCTGCAAGTGCAAAGGCTTCTTCAATGTCCTCTTGTTGCCATACGGGGTCTTGCACTACCTGTATATCTCCTCCAGGACCATCAACGAGCTCAGGTTGCTTTTTGGGTTCTGACGCCATCCTGCAAGTAGAGTAGAGCATTATATATATTTCACTATTTCAGTGGCATATGCACTTGAACTTGAAGAACAGAGTACTGTACGATATATATAATACTGGTATGATGCATCATGCATGGAGAAGGTAACTAAATGCTTGTGCATGGGAGACGAAGGCCTGGTTTAGTTCCCAACTTTTTTTTCAAACTTTCAACTTTTCTATCACATCAAAACTTTCCTACACATATAAACTTCCAACTTTTTTCTTCACACTTCCAATTTTAGTCAAACTTTTAATTTTGGCGTGGAACTAAGCACAGCCGAAGAAGCAACGACTTAATTTGAAACTATATGGACTACTACTTAACTAGAGTTTTATCAAAGTTCTAGGATGATATATGCGCATGGGCGCTCGCATGCAGTACATGTACATATATATTACCGTTGAAAAGCAAATATACATATCTGATCGATTCCTAAGATGCATGTTCAGCTAATTAACTACAGAAAGACTCTATCATACTTACATTCTGATTTGCTGGAGCTCTTCATTCTCTCCATCGTATGCCTCTTTCTCCTTTGTCCTGAAGGCCGACAAAGGCCTACAAATAGTCAAATACAATCATGTACCCATGCAGATTAGAGGCCGGAATTAAGATGGGATATTGTTAACCAGGAGCTCTAACTAGTTTGGTGCATCCTAATGTATATAACTGGCATTATATTCAAGCATCCAGATTATATGATGCAGTAGTACCCATCAATCAATCAAGGTATATATGTATGAACATATACTAGCTAGGTTAATAGTACAGTTCTAAAAAATAGCTTAGTAGTAGTACCTAATTAATAATCCTCTATGCAATATGAACTACATGACAGTGGTAGTACTAATAATACAATAGTTGGTATGCAAACTAATTTAGGGTTTATTCACTTTCTTACAATTTTCAACATTTTCAAATTTAATTTGGTACCAAAATTTGATATGGCAACGAACTAAAGGACTTGTTCACTTCATAGCCACTTTTAGCCCTACCAAATTTTGACATATTTTGACATTACTAAATTTTGATAGCGTTGATTATTATGTTTAATTTAAAGCCTTATCATTGATAGAATTTATAAGAGTGAAAGCTTCTAAAATTATAAAAAAAATTTATAATTCTAAAATTATAAAAATAGGATTAAAAGTGGCAACAAAGTAAACAAGCCCAAACATATCTTTACCAACACAAGCCTACCAATTCTTTTGTAATTCTAGAACTTTTTTCTCTCAAAGCTCCTCCCAAAATTTGATAAGGTGTGTCAAACCCCCATCCCATCTTATATTATTAAAATTTGGCAAGTTATTTTTTGTAATGAAGTCAACAAGCCCTTAATCATATCCAAGTAATATATCTGCACATCGGACTCTAACAAATGCTGAAATAAGCACGCATGGAACACAAGTAATATACATGATCCGGCACTCGATCAGTACATATGAAGCTAACGGAACAATATGTATATAAAACTAAAAATGACCAGCCACATCCATATAAGGATTAATTGATGAGTTTGCAAATTCAATTCAGACCAGAAGTGTAGTTAGTTTAATTTAACCCCGTACGTGCACAGTAAGGATTGATGCAACTAGCTAGACACTGTCAGCAACACAGCTGTACCGGATGAGCTACAGAGCACTGTCAAGACCAAGGAGGTTAAGCAGACTATGGAAGGAAGACCTGTTAGGCACCGAGTATGTAATCCTAGAGTGAGTGGGCCAGAATGGGCCATATGAGCACCATGTCCAGGCTGTCGATAGTTGCGTGTGAGAGAGAGAGCATCTTAAAACTAACTCTGTATTCATTTGGATGAGTTGAGGATGAACTAGGCGGCGAAGGCGGCGGCGGCATCAACCCTGTCGGGTTGGTGAAATCCATCTGTGTGTGTGTATCGTTGTTCTGTTTGGGCGATTCTTCCTCTGTTCTTGGGGGTAGTTAACAAATTGGTATCAGAGCCTTGCCGAAATTTTTTCCTCCTCTTGATTTTGCTGTAATTCCTGGGTGAGGTGGGAATTTGTTGCTTCGGAAACTATATTCCGCAAAAGCTTCGGCTCCCTCAACTAGGGCGGCGAGATCTCGAGCGAGTTCATCAATCACGGCGTGCTACGACAAGCCTCGCTACGTGACCAAGCAAGCGGCCAAGATCATGGATCAGGAAAGTAAGCTCGATTTCTTGTTGAGGAAGATGGAGGAGGTGGAGAAGAAACGGGAGGAGAGCGAGAAGCGTCGGGAGCTGTCGGAAGAGAAGAGCCGATCTGAGTTTTTGGCTCTCAAGGTGGCGGTGGAATCCCGAATGCCGGTGGTGGAGAAGCGCGTGGATGATTTGCACGTTTCGGTGGTGGGACTCCAAGATCAAGTCGACAAACTCCAGTCCTTGGTGCAGCAGCCACCTCGTCCTTCCCCTTCTTCTCCGGGTTCGCCCGATGGTATGCAAACTCCGCCCCAATTTACTTCGCTCCCCTCTGCTCTGGAACAGTCTGCGTTTGCCTCTGCTCTTTTGGGTGCTTCGGGAATTGGGGGTAATGTTCCACCTATGTCTTGCCCGCAATTCAATGGTGATAGACCTCAGCTCTGGAAGAGTAATTGCGAGGAGTACTTTGAGGTTTATGGTGTTCATCCTAAGAATTGGGTGCGTGTGGCTGGACTGAATTTTACTGGCAACGCTGCTTTTTGGTTACAATCGGTGCGTTCCAAACTGGTCGGGGTTACTTGGCAAGAGTTCTCTGATCAAGTTTGTCTTCGTTTCACTAAGGATAGGCAGGAGGTCTTGATTCGGCAGTGGTTTCACATTGTTCAGGATTCTTCAGTTTCTGATTATGTGGAGAAATTCGATGGTATTATGCATCAGTTGTTGGCTTATGATAGTTCTTTGTCTCTGAATTATTTTGTTACCAAGTTCGTGGAAGGACTGAGGAAAGACATTAGATCTGGAGTTTTGATGCAGAAACCTCAAGATTTGGATACAGCGTGTTCGTTGGCTTTTTTGCAAGAGGAAATACTAGAAGGAAGTCACCCTGCTGTGTACAGGAAACCTGAGCCGATTTTGTTGTCTAAAAATTTTGCTCGCCAACCTGCACCTGTTTCTCCTATGTCCAACCATCCTCAAGGTTCTGTGTTGGAGGATAGGAAACAGTCTGAATTCTCGCAGTCTCGCTCTGATAAGTTTTCTGCCTTGAAATCCTACAAGCGTGCTAAAGGCCTTTGTTTCACGTGTGGTGAGTGTTGGAGCAGAGAGCATAAGTGTGGCTCCTCGGTTCAGTTACATGTTGTTCAGGAACTCTTAGCTGCGTTGCAGGACGATCAGTTAAACCATGAGTCCGTCGATACTGTATCTGAACCTGCTGAACCAGTTTTGATGGCTATTTCTTATCAGGCTGTTACTGGTACTGAATCCTTGACTTCTTTTCGGTTAAATGGCTGGGTACAGGGGTATGAATTACTCATGTTAGTCGATTCTGGTAGTTCTCATTCCTTCATTGATATTACTGTGGCACAAAAACTTCAGGGTATCCAATGTTTACAACATGCTGCTTCAGTTAAAGTTGCTGATGGTGGTGTGATATCATGCTCTCAGTATATTCCTGGTTGTGACTGGTGGACTCAGGGTCAAATTTTTAAAACTGACTTTAAGGTGTTGCCTTTGGGTTGCTATGATATTATATTAGGGATGGATTGGTTAGTCACTTTGGGATCTATGAACATTGATTGGGCTGCTAAGTGCATGGAATTCGCCAGAGCAGATTCCTTGGTGACCATTAAGGGAATTTAGTCTCAAACTACTCATTGTTCTTGTATCAGTGGTGATCAATTGCAAGGCATGTTTAAGTTGGGATCCATCATGCATGTTCTTCATCTTTAGGAAGTTTCCACTGCCAAGTTAGGTCACATTCCTCCTGAAATTCAATCTCTTCTTACTGAATTTTCTGCCCTATTTGATGATCCTCAAGGCCTGCCACCTAAGAGAGCTTGTGACCATTCCATTCCACTGAAATCACATGCTAAACCTGTCTTCCTCAGACCTTATCGTCATAACCCTGCACGGAAAGATGAAATAGAGAAGCAGGTTAAGGAAATGTTGTTGTCAGGGGTCATTCAACCCAGCAATAGTGCATTTTCTTCCCCAGCATTGTTAGTTAAGAAGAAGGATGGTACCTGGCGCTTGTGCATTGATTATAGACAGTTGAACTCCATCACTATGAAGGGTAAATTTCCTATGCCTGTTATAGATGAACTATTGGATGAATTGTCTGGATCCAAAGTTTTTTCCAAGCTGGACCTTAGGGCTGGTTATCACCAGATCAGATTGGTGGAGGGTGAGGAGCACAAAACTACTTTTCAAACTCACTCTGGACATTATGAATATCGTGTTATGTCTTTTGGCCTTACTGGAGCTCCTGCAACATTTCAAGGCGCCATGAATGATACTTTGGCTCCTGTGTTAAGGAAGTTTGCTCTTGTGTTTTTTGATGATATACTTGTATACAGCCCTGATTTAGTTTCTCATGTCCACCATCTTCGACAAGTTCTGCAGTTGTTGACTGAGCATCAGTGGAAAGTTAAATTGTCTAAATGTTCTTTTGCTCAACATCAATTGTCATATTTAGGTCATATTATCAGTGATCAAAGAGTCACTACTGATCCTGCTAAGATTGAGGAAGTGGTTAATTGGGCAGTTCCAAAATTTGTCAAAAAGCTCAGGGGATTTTTGGGTTTGGCAGGTTATTATAGGAAGTTTGTCAAGCAATTTGGGATCCTTTGCAGGCCTTTGACCAACCTGTTAAAGAAGGATGTTCCTTTTGTCTGGTCTGTGGAGGCTGATCAGGCTTTCAAGGCTCTTAAGCAAGCTTTAGTATCTGCTCCTGTGTTATCTCTTCCTGATTTTTCTTTGCCTTTCACTATTGAGACTGATGCTAGTGATGAAGGTATTGGTGCTGTGTTATCTCAGTGTGGTCATCCGATTGCATTTCTTAGTAAGGCCTTGGGGGTTAAAACTAAGGGTCTTTCCACCTATGAAAAGGAGTATTTAGCTATTTTATTAGCTGTGGACCATTGGAGATCTTACCTGCAGCAGCAAGAGTTTGTCATTTTAACTGATCACCATAGTTTAATGCACTTGAATGAACAAAGGCTGCACACCCCTTGGCAACACAAAGCTTTTACTAAGTTGTTGGGCCTTCAGTTTAAGATTTGCTACAGGAAGGGATCCAGTAATGCTGCAGCTAATGCACTTTCTAGGAAATATCCTGAAGAGTTATCTGAACTACATGTGGTTTCCAGTTGCAGTCCTGTATGGCTTCAGGAGGTTTCTGATGGTTATCTTCAAGATGTCTTTTCTGCTCAACTTTTGACTGACTTGACTCTTAATGCTGAGTCTCGGCCCAATTTCTCTTTGTGTAATGGTGTCCTTCGCTTTAAAGGCAGAGTCTGGATAGATAACAATCCATCTGTGCAGGATAAGATTATCTCTGCGTTGCACAGTAGTCCTTTGGGGGGGCACTCTGGTTTTCCTGTTACTTATAGTAAAATCAAGTCTCTTTTTGCTTGGCCCAAGATGAAGAAACAGATTCATACTGCTGTCAAAACATGTGGTATTTGCATGCAGGCCAAACCAGATCACTCTAAATACCCTGGTCTTCTTCAACCCCTTCCTGTCCCTGATGGTGCATGGCAGATTATCACCATGGACTTTATTGAAGGTTTGCCTAAGTCCGGTCAATTCAACTGTATTTTAGTGGTGGTTGACAAGTTTTCCAAGTACTCTCATTTCTTTCCATTGTCCCATCCTTTTTCTGCTATTGATGTGGCTCAATCTTTTATGGTCAATGTTTACAAGTTACATGGGTTACCTAAGTTCATCATTTCAGACCGCGACAAGATTTTAACTAGCCACTTTTGGGAGCAGTTGTTTTTGAGAACCGGCACACAATTGCAACTAAGCACCGCTTATCACCTCCAGACAGATGAACAAACTGAGCGTGTGAACCAATGTTTGGAAATATATCTGCGATGTTTTGTTCATGCTGTTCCTCATAAATGGAGTTCTTGGTTGTATTTAGCAGAATTTTGGTTTAACACTTCTTACCATTCTGCCATTCTTCAGTCTCCATTTGAAGCTCTCTATGGCTATCCTCCTGGTCATTTTGGTATAAGGGATGATGCCTGCTCAGTACCTGATTTGCATGAGTGGTTAAATGAACGTAAGGTGATGACTCAGTTACTGAAACAACACCTAAATCGTGCCCAGCAACAAATGAAGCTGTATGCAGATAAAAAGTGCAGTTTCAGAGAATTTTCTAATGTAGATTGGGTCTACTTGAAATTGCAACCTTATATTCAGTCCTCTGTGGCAAAAAGAGCAAATCATAAACTATCATTCCGTTATTTTGGTCCTTTTCAAGTTTTATATCGGGTGGGCAAGGTGGCTTATAAGTTGTCTCTTTCTGCAGAGAGCTCCATTCACCCTGTTTTTCATGTTTCACAGCTTAAGCATGCTGTTGGGTTCAGGCATTCTGTTCAACCGTGTTTGCCTGCATGTTCTGACCTTAAAGTTCCTGTGGCTGTCTTGGCTTCTCGTCAGATCAGGAAAGGTAACTCTGTGAAAGCTCAAGTTTTAATTCGGTGGTCTGGAGATGTTACAGGACAGGAAACTTGAGAGGATCAAGTTGAGTTGTGTCAGCGTTTTCCTAATGCCTTGGCTTGGGGTCAAGCCACTTCTCAAGGAGAGGGGGTTGTCAGCAACACAGCTGTACCGGATGAGCTACAGAACACTGTCAAGACCAAGGAGGTTAAGCAGACTAAGGAAGGAAGACCTGTTAGGCACCGAGTATGTAATCCTAGAGTGAGTGGGCCGGAATGGGCCATATGAGCACCATGTTCAGGCTGTCGATAGTTGCGTGTGAGAGAGAGAGCATCTTAAAACTAACTCTGTATTCATTTGGATGAGTTGAGGATGAACTAGGCGGCGAAGGCGGCGGCGGCATCAACCCTGTCGGGTTGGTGAAATCTATCTCTGTGTGTGTATCGTTGTTCTGTTTGGACGATTCTTCCTCTGTTCTTGGGGGTAGTTAACAGACACATATATAGAACAGGTTGATCGATAGCTGATCGATCGTCGATGGAGCATGCATGTATACAGCACACGAACTCGAACAAACGAACAGTACAAGCAATCAACACGTACGTATATACCAGCGTGGCCGCAAATAGACTGCAATTAACTAAGGTATAGCAGCTAGATCATGGAGCAAATAAAACATCATCCAACTAATTAGCTCAAGCTAGCACGAATGCGCTATCGTATCGATGGATTCCACATCACAGATTCAACGGAAGCGCAAGCAAATTAAAGGAGAGAGAAAGTGAAACATTAAATGAAACCCAGGCAATGATCATATCGATCAATCGGACTAACGGTAGTTAATTAGCAAAATAAAACACTATCCAACGAAGCACTAATTTCGCTTGCAAAAGGTAGTGATCGATTGAGGGGACGCGTACGTCGGTACGTGTACGTGTACGTGCAGACGGGTAGGAATCGTATCCATCCATCGGAGATTAACGAACAATGCAAGCAAATCACAACGATCGATGGAGTTTTAATTAACACCAAACACAGGTATCGATCGAACGATCGAACGCTTAACTCATGAATTAAAACAAATTAAGCAGCACACTAGTAAGCAGAGATAGATGTGTGCGATCCAGCAAGCAAAATCGCGGCGCAGTAAGAGATCCACGAAGCGAGTCGGCGAACGAGAAATCAAAAGTCCAAATCAAATCCAACAAGCAGCACGCACGCACGCTCGCACGCTCGCTGGGGCTTAAAGCAAAGTAGCAACGCTACTGGATTAATTGGACGGGAACGGGGAGGGATTCGATCGATCGTGTGCGCGTACCGTTCTGCTGCTACCATCCGCTCCGGCGGCGGTGGCGGTGGCGGTGGCGGTGGCGACGGCGACGACGACGGCGGTGGCGGTGGAGGATCTCCGTCGGTGGCCATGACGCGCGCGCGCGGCGCGCGATCGATCGAGGTGCGGGCGGCGGAGGCGATCGAGACGAGGAGATGGAGAGGCGCGGAGACGAGAGGATCGAGTGGAAGAATCTGTAAATGGTGGTGTGCGTGGTGCGGCGCCTCCTCTTTCGATTCTAATAGATCATCTCTCGCCTCTCGATTGATTGATGCTAAGAAACTCTCTCGTAATAGTGTAGCGCTGGGTCTGGGCGTGGGTGGAGAGGAGATTACTAGCTACAGCTAGCAATTTAATTAATGCAATACACAGCGCGCTGCTACTAGTAGTAGTATAGACAGCGTGCGTAATCATCCTTCCTTCCTCCGTTCAAAATTAAACATTCAAACACAGCATAATAAATTCAACCCTGCTATAAGTCCAACGTAAATCATCCGACTACCATACGATTGAAACGGCAACAATAAACAACGTGACGACGTGAGACGACTCTATATATGAATCGGTCTAATGCCATGCAAGCCCATATACAAGTCTAGACTCTAAGCCCAAACTCTGGAAGACAGCATTAACATGGCGGACATGGCTATACGACATTTCTGCCGGAATTTTGGTCGATCTGAATCACTGCCTGCTAACTTCGATCTCTAACATTCTCTTGTAATGTTTTCACAGCTGCAGATGCCCATTTTCCATACAAGTTTTTTTTTAACCCTCTTAATATACTCCTCCGTTTCAGGTTACAAAAAGTTTTGACTTTGATCAAAGTTAAATTGTTTGAAGTTTGACCAAGTTCGTAAAAAAATAGTAATATTTTCACTCCAAGATATTACAAATATTACTATATTTATCTATAAACTTAGTTAAATTTAAAGTAGTTTAACTTTGATCAATATCAAAGTAGTTTAACTTATAATATGAAACGGAGAGAGTATATACCACAGTTTCAAGTTCTATTTTTATGGCTATAACAGGTTGTATTAAACAAAATATAAATGCAGTGATGTCCAAAACCACAAGCATAGTTTCTAAATCTTAAATAAAAATAAAACATGCAAATGTTCTGTTTAGTTCACCGATTGAAATTACAAAGAATACAACCAAGTTTGATCACTGTTTCACAAGATATGCAAAGCAAACGTTTATTTAGCTGCTTAGCTTCGACTTGGGAATAGATCACGTCGCTTACGCCGTGGTCGTACGACAGTCGGACGCCGTAGTCGTGTGTGTAGCATTTTCCTAATAAATTATATATATCTCAAAACAAATAAGTATCTTAATTGGAGTACTTAGGCTGAGTTTCTTTAGAAAGGGTCGAGAATACTCCTAAGTTCTACTTCCTCCGTTTCACAATGTAAAACTTTCTAGCATTGCCCATATTCATTTAGATATTAATGAATCTAGACATATGTATGTAGGCAATGCTAGAAAGTTTTACATTATAAAACGGAAGGGAGTAACACGTAAAACGGAACAGCATATTATCGTGTGATTTAAACTACATTTTTCTATAACTTCTAAAAAATACCATTTATCAGTTTTAAAAGTATGCATGTGAAAATCAAGTGATGAGAAATTAAGACAAGGCAGTGTACAAAATGACCTTATTTATTTTAATTAATTGTTATTGCGAAGCATGCATATGGCATGCAGTTGGATCGGCTAGCAAAAGAAATTTGTTTGCTTAATTTGCGAACCTTTCTATGGACCCCCAAACTAATCGATCGAGATCATCTGGACCGTAGAATCTTCATCCACGGTTGCTCGCAGCGCGATCCGTTCGGGCGAGTGGCCCCCCATCGCCGCACATGTCGTATTAAGCACACGAGTCACGACTCGTATTATAGCCTCACTCACGGCCATGTGGGGCCCACAACACTAAGCGCCCCACATATCGGTCAAATGACTTGCTCGACAAACTTAACTCTGTTTAGTTCGCGAAAAAAAAAATTTAGGTGTCACATCGAATGTTTGACCGGATGTCAGAAAGGGTTTTCGAACACAAATAAAAAAACTAATTTCATAACACTACAAGAAAACAGACCATTAGTTACCAAGGTGGTTGGTGACAATAAGCTACAAGCTAGTTGCTATTGAGTTTTCGCTACCAATGAACCTTGGTCGCATCTTGGTGGCTACAACCCGGTTTGCTAAATGTATTTTGTAACCAACGTGTGATCTCCTCGGTTGTTAAAGATAATATCATTACTTACCAACCATAGTTGGTAACAATATGTAAAAGCAATAGTCACCAACAAAATGTTGGTAACTATATATTTTTTAGAACCAAGTGGTACTTGGTAACTAAAAATATCTAATAACCAAGGTTGCTTGGTGACTATTTATAATTTGCCACTAAGTAATTGGCAACTAAAAGTATGCTGTGTCCAACCCTCCTTGGTAAGTACATACATCCTGCCAGCTAGAACATTAATTACCTTGGTGACTAAAGGTTTGTTCACCCACTGCATAATTCAATTCAGACAGAGCAATTAATAGAAACTATAGTACTATGGCAATTTGATGTGCAATTCATATATGAATCAACTAGGTTACCATAGCATCAACTGCAGAATAGTGCTACAATAAACTCATCTCAAGCTTCACCTTTGAGTACATGCTTGACACGGTAACACATTAAAACTGATGTGCAGTCTTACAAGGAAATCATTATACCCAAAAGTCAACTTCTAAAGGAGTAATCTATTTGAAGAAAAATATGAATCACTTCTATCTGAATAGAACTACGAATCACTGTACCACCAAGTAAACAAAATTTCTGTAGTACTATGGTTGAGTTTATACAAGTCTCTTGGAGTATCGCAACCTGATGCTTGTTTTGAAACACCATGATGAGTATTGTCAAGATGATGTAGTAGCCTGGGAGATTACGTTGCGGTGTTCCTGGCTAATCTCAGGGAAATTAGAAAATGTCATGGACTGGATCACATATATAAAATGTTCGTATTCACTACTATGTTGATCTGGTCGATCCTCTAATCCTGTCTTCTTTAAAATTGTTAATGACGAACTTATTTCAAAGGAACGAAGTTTCAATTTAGTTGCAACTTTAAGATGCATGGAGTATGGGAAACATTGCTAAAATTTAATTGAAAAAAATTCAGAACAGTGCTATGACTACAGTGGAGTTTTAATAGAAACAGGACATAAAAAGTCGATTGGAAAATTTATAGAATTCCAGCGTATACATTAGAGATTCAATTCAAACATGAATTTATAGAAGCAGTACAACATGCATGCTCAAGTTTCCATATGGTTTGGGCAATCAATTTCTAGTAGTAATACCTCCTAATCAAAGATCTTCAAAATCATGATCTCCTTGACATTCCATCCAAAACCAGTGAACCTATCAAATAAATTTAACAAAAGTTAATTGGCATTTCTATGTATTATAACACTATATTCTGTTTTTCTTTTAGAAGAAAAAAATGTTGCATAGCGGATCCATCAATTGAAGTTGTGGTTGTGTGGGATGGTCCTGAGGCATCATTATCATCCATAGCAGGAGGTGGAATACCAGCAAGTTTGGACACGACACTGCGCAACCAATCAAGTTGCTTTTGTTGAGATTCAAGCTGATTTTGTTGTACTGCAAGCTGGTTTTGTTGAACTGCCGCAGTTTGTTTTGTAGAAGCCAATTCTTCTTCCATTTGTTGATAGGTGTTTGCTGAAGTTGATGAAGCTCTTCTATTAGGTTTCGGACCATGACCTCTCCCTCTAATATATCCATATGCCTTCCCAAGCACCTTCTCACAAATTTGTTGCTCTGTCAGCTGGATTGCACCTTCTTGCTCATTTTCATGCTGCATCTGTAACATTGTTTCCTTTATACAGAAAAAAATCAAAAGTTTTTGTTAGCACAAGAAGACACTTAACTATAGTGAAAATGACTCGTTAGAATGATACTTACATAGTTCTGTCTAGCATCTCTTGACGCCCATCCTTTGTCACTACAATAGCATTCCTTGTACAATGAGATTTGATCACAACTCTGCCAAGACATAATATTTACTTAAACAGATGCTTACGAAAAATAAATCATACGGAAAGTAGATGAAATTTAGCTTACTAATTCATGCTGAAGTGCCACAAATGGTTTGGTTCCCTTTTTATGAACATATGACAGTTTCATCCGATTAGCTTTCCCTATAACTGATTTTTTCTACATATGGCAAGAATAGCCAAAGGAACACATAGAAAATGCCTTAGTTAATATGAAGAAGAAATAAATTTAGCTAGTTGTTAAGAGGCATGCATTCAGATATAAGATAAAGCATGCAAAGAATCATATACATGAAATTCTTCTGTTTCGAAATGATCACAAAGCCAAGTCCAATCACCAGGTCTGTCACGAAGGGGTTCATATGGACTGTTACGAGTACTGTCCCCACCACCAGACTTGAGATAATGAGTATAGCATCTATGGTGAAATGTTTTATAGCTTGATGAAAATAGTAGCTCCAGACAGCCTTTAACATGAGGTTCAGATAAATCTAAGTTGAATTTCATCTGCAAAAGATAGAATTCAGATGTTAGTATTTGCAAGATCACTCCAGAGAAGTCAAAGATATTACATAAAGGAATAAAAATGATAATATTATACACCTTCAGAAGCTCATACAAAGGTTCTGTAACGCCCCGATTTTCGTTCGGGTTTAAAAATCATTTAATAATGCATTTCTAGAAATTATATTAAAAGTTAAAGCAATTTATTCGAATGAATTAATGGGAGAATTAAAATTTTCCCTTAAAATCATTGGCCGGGAATATTTTGTAATATTCTTTGTGCCTTAAAATACTCTCTGAAATTTCTAGTGAATTTTCGGAGCTCAAGAAATAACTTTAATAGCACAAAGTTCATTTAATCAATTAAAATAAAAAGAAAACAAACAAAATTTCCCCTCTTTGTCTTTGGGCCGCTTTCGGCCCAAGATCTTTTCCCCCTCCTTGGCCCGCTCGCCCCTCTCTCCTTCCCCCTCCCCCTCTCGGGCTCTCTCTCTCCCTCGGCCTAGCTCGCCGCTCGGCCCTCTCCTCCCCGAAGTCTACTCTGCCTCCCCAGCCGGCCTCCCTCTCCTCTTTGGCCAACAGATGGGACCCATGGGCCCACCTGTCATCCCCAACCTCAGGCCGGCAACTGCCGTTGCCGCCATGGCCGCCGAAAACCGCCCACGTCGCCGCCATTCCCGGCCTCCTCGAGCCCTCTCTCGCGTGGGACCGGAAGCCACCCCTCTCCTCCACCTCCTCCCCCGTTTTTCCCCAAAAACCGGCGCCAGTTTGGCCCCCCCACGATCCCACGATGCCTCGCCACTTCGCCGGCCGTTGCCGCCCCACTCGGCCACGATCTCCCCCTCCGGGGCCTATAAAAGTGTACCCCGGCCTCCCCTCATCCATTTCCCCAACTCGCCGCCCCCTCCCGCGCGCTCTCTCGAGCTCCCCACGCCGCTCTCGTGCGCCGCCGCACGCCGGCGACCATCCAGCCGCGCGCCATCACCGTTTCCGTCGCCCCCGCACTGCGCCGCTGCCACCTATAGCTTTGCATCGCCCCACCGCACCCTGGCATCCGCTCCATTTCCCCTCCCCGCCTCCGAAGCACCGCCGCCACGCGCACCATCTCTTTCCTCCACCATCGCCAACTCCAGCCGCGCACCACCGCCACCATAGCCGTCGCCGCTTCGCGCCGCCAACATCGCCAGCTTCTCCGCCACGCGGGCTAGCTCAGCCACCGCTCCGTTTTCCCCTTTCCCTACCGAAACCACCATTTCACCGTGCACCCGAGGTCGCCGACATATTCACCGCCTCCGGTCGCACCTCGCCGCCGCTGCCACGCCGCGCCAACACCGCCGTCGGCTTCGCCGTGCCTTGCCGCTGCCCGTCCGCCCCTCCTTTTCCACTCGCACCCCTTGGAACACCATTCCCACCTCAAACCCGAGCCCCACCACTAACTGCCGCCAACCGGCCGCCTCTTGCCGCCGTCCCCATCTACCTCACGCCACGCCACCGCCTCCACCGCATTCGCTGCATCCCACCGCCCCTCGGCCGCGGCTCCGCCGTGGTCGGGCGTCGTCGGAACGCCGTTCTCGTCGCCTCCCGTGCCGACCGCCGCCATCCTTTCCGCCGCCGGTCGCCTCTCCGTGGTCGTCTCGCCGTCGCCGCCCTCGGTGAGCACTCCTCCCTCTTCCCTGTTTCTCCCCTTGGCCGGCCGCCTCCCGTGCTTGCGCGCGCCGTGCCGCCGCCGCCGGTGGCCGCCCAGCCCGTGTGCCGCCGTCGCTTTGGTCCCAGCCGCCGCCGCCGCCAGCCTTGTGTGCGCGCTGGCCAGGCCGCGTCGCCCGGCCGTCCCCAGCCGTCCGATTGGCCTTGGCCGATCTGGGCCGTCCAACCCGTGGACCGGCGGTGGACCGTCCATTGTGGTCCCGGTCCACGGTGGACCGCCACCTCGTCTCGCTGACGTGTGGGGCCCGCCTGTCGGCGCCGGCGCCCCTTGCTGACGTCAGCGAATGCCTTTTCCTTTGAGAAAATAATTGATAATTGCGCAATAAATCATTAATAATTATAGAAATCCATTTAAATGGCTCAAAACTTCTAAAATTCATATCTAATTCATTCGAACTCCAAATTGGGCCATTCAACTTGCAAAATTCATCTAAAATTGAGCTCTACATGTTTGTTTACTTTTTATGTACTGTTTCCTTGGTTTTTATTAGAGTTTTCCTCGTTTTGCATGCCAGCGTGTAGTTCCCGTCGTTTCGGAAGATCGCGTTCGCAAGGATAAGAGTTCATAAGATCCAAGTGAAGAAGCAAGGCAAGTCACACATTCCCCTTGAGCATGTTGATCCCAATTTATAAATGTTTTACCGTTTACAAATAAATAGGCATGTTTTGCTAATTACATGGGATCCGGGTATTACCTATCTGCTCGCTTGTGCCATATTTACTTGATATCTGTTCTTTATCAACCTTGGGTAATGAATCGACTAGCTCATGTTACTTATGTGACCTAGCTCAGTTGATGGGATAATTACAGTATTAGACCTTTTTAGTATCAGAGTGAGCTGCGTGCTCGAGACATCTGGCCATGCTTCATGGTCGTAATTATCCAACTAAAATGCGACTGAATGGTGGGCTGTGGGTGCATGGTTTTGCTAGTCGCACCCATGGCAATTAAGGACCAGTTCACGGGATGCCCTGGAAGAACTTATCGTACTTACCACAAGCCAGCGTGGGCAACGGCTGGGCTTGTAGTGTAGCTTTCCTCTAGCCGACGCATCCAGGCAAGGGTGGGTGTGATGGAGTTTGGATGGGCCCTGCGACGGCCTATGCGGCTTCCGGATTCACCTAGGCACGAGAGGGGACTGCCCGCTGCCTTGCGAGGAGTGAGGGTGAAACCTGAGGTGTGGTGTGCTTGGTTAGAGGGGGTTATGCGAAGGGTCCTGTCACGGCCTCTTTCCGGTATGTCGTGGTGGCATGTCGGCGCACGGAAACGTGTCGTGGGGCTGTGTCTTGTGGGTACAGTTGTACACCTCTGATCAGAGTAAAGCTATTCGAATAGCCGTGCCCGCGGTTATGGGCGGTCGACCAGATTCACCGTGATTAGTCCCACCTTAATAAATCGACTCAATACACTGTAGTTCAGGTGGGTTGGTTGGGCCTGTTCAACGTGGTGTAGCGTTGATCAGTGGAGATTCAATATTACTTTAATTACTCAACCGTTTTACTGTTTTGCTCAATAAAATGTTTTACAACCGCCATTATGCAAATAGCCACAAACCATCCTTGTATCCCCTTGCACATCTGCATCGTTGGTGTGGCTTGCTGAGTACGGTAGTTGTACTCAGTCTTGCTATTATTCCCCCTTTTTCAGAAGTGTAGTGCTTCTGAGCTGAAGATGGAGTTAGAGGACCAAGGCTCAGACCCCAGTTGAGTTTTGCCTGTGGAGTGGAGCTGAAGCCCCGCTAGGATCGCCTTTTTCCGCTGCTGTCGTTCTATTTCGGTGTGAGGACTAAGTGCCTCTTCCGTAAGTATTTTACGCTTTATTTACGTTTGGAACTGTATATTACTTGTCGTTTTGTGTACCCTGGATGGTCCTGGACAGGGATTTAATACGCAAAATAGTCTGGAAATTTGGGTTAAATTTCTGGGCGTGACAGGTTCTTTGTCAGCCTCACTAAAATTGTTCCAACCAATGCGTTTGATAGGTGCATGGTACCTAGTAACAATCCCAATCTCCCTTGAAAGTAGTTCATGATTTTCTCCAATTGGCCTCCTCTCTACTGAAATATTCAAGTTCAGTGGGTGACCAGCTTTTTTTATCAGGAGCTCCAGACCTTTTGATTTATTCTTTCCACGCACTTTCTTGGAGTTGGAAGTAGAAACATGCTGAGTTTGTGGGCAATTAGATGGTTGTGAGTTTCTTGGAGGCCAAACTTTCTGTCCAGGTGCCATCTGCAGCTAACAATAAATAAATAAGTGAGCATAATCAAGTAATGGAGTAACAAATAAATAAATAAAAACAAACAAACTGCACAAACAATTGATAAGAGTAAGAAGTTTTGACAGCATTATTAGTTCATATATAACTAGAGCAATAATTAAAATATGTAACATAAGTTATATGAAGGAAAACATTCATTAATTTACTTCCATACTTACTGATGTATAATAGAATCACAAGAAATCTAATTCTCAGTTTCTTCTTCACATTCACTTCGAGAAACAGGACCCTCCTTTAAAGATGCTATCTCTTTTGGATCACTAACAATTTCTGGAATCACATCATCGCGACTCAATGTATTAGCTTCAAAAGTATCATCCAGAACAATATCACCACCCTCTTCTTCTTGAAAGGCAATATCTTCATTAGCACCGATGTCTAAAGCACTTTCACTCCCAGCACTCCAAACCTCTGGATCAAATAGGTGCCGATGGTTAACCTTTTGCACTACTTGCCAATTCCCCTTCAATTTAGTATGAAGTACATAAAAGACCTGCTTAACTTGACTAGCCAATACATAATTGTCATCTGTGTACCACCTTTTGCTTATATTAATACTAACAAAGTCATTGTCAATGATCACTGGTTTGTTTCTCTCCAGATCGTACCAATCACACATAAACAATGCAACTTGCCGATCATTAGGATAATCCAAGACATATATGTCTGTGAGAGTACCATAGTATGTTATGATTTTCCCTTTATGTGGACCCTCAACGCATACTCCACTGTTTTGAGTTTTTCGACCTTCCTCCCGCTCCTTTGTTAAAAATCTAACTCCACCAATAATACATCCAGAGTATTTATGTACTTTTTTGTGTGGTCCAATTGCAAGGGCATATAAACAATCAGATACTTGGGATGAACCATCCTTGCACAAATCTATAACCTTATTGCCAAAAATAATGCATGTTAGCTAATGCAAACAATGGACATATAGTTTATGTGAAGCCAAGTGTGAGCTTACTCTTTGGCGCAGCCATGTAGCAAACTCTTGTTTCTGTCTATTTGCTATATTTCCCACACCTTGTGCCTCTAAAACGTCCTCATGCTCACTAAAATGTTGTTGCGACATGTGATATATTAGTACAAGTAACTATGTAATTATTTGTAACTATTATTGAAATATCATTTTATTTTACTTACTATAGGAACCCTTGCAGTTCTTCACAATTATTGAGCACGTACCAACACAGGGAATTATATTGATCTTGTGTTAGGATTACGTCATTCTTGTGACCAAAAGCACGGAATCTAGATGAAAATATTGAGTAGTGATCAGCGAATTGCCTCTCTCCATCATAGTTTCTCTCTTCCCTATTGAACCTTGTCTCAATTCCATTGAGATACATAGAGCAAAATGTTGAGCACTCCTTCATAATATAGGCTTCCGCGATTGAACCCTCTGGATGTGCCCTATTGCTCACCATGCCTTTCAAAGTACCAAGGAACCTACATACCAATAATATACACTTACTACAGTACAACGACAAAATTATAGAACAAACAGAAGGATCCTAATCAACACATACCTTTCAATAAAAAACATCCATCTATACTGTACAGGTCCACCAAGTCTTGCTTGTTGTGGTAAATGGACTGCTAAGTGTACCACAATATCAAAAAATGCAGGTGGAAAAATCATTTCCAATTTGCACAACACAAATATTATTTGTTCTTCTAACTTTTCCAGCACATCAAGCTTCAATGACTTAGAGCATAGTTGACGAAAAAAGCTACCTAACTGTAATAGTGCATCACAAATGTCTTTCTGCAAATACCCTCAAATTCCAATTGGAAGTATTCGATGCAAAAGCAGGTGGAAGTCATGTGTCTTCAACCCAGTTATTTTCCCCTCTTTATAGCTTAGAAATACTGTATGCTAATCAAATTAGTGCAGTCAACAGATTTGTAAGTCACACTCATGTTATACTCATGTTATAGCAGATCAAATCTCACACAAAAACCATTGAATAATAGTGCATACAAAAAAATTTTAGGTGTCACATCGGATGTTTGACCGGATGTCAGAAAGGGTTTTCGAACACAAATGAAAAAACTAATTTCATAATTAACTCGCCTGAAAACCGCGAGACGAATCTTTTGACGCTAATTAATTAATTCGTTATTAGCATATGTAGGTTACTGTAGTACTTATGACTAATCATGGACTAATTAGGCTCAAAAGATTCGTCTCGCAAGTTTTCCATAACTGTGCAAGTAGTTTTTTTAATCTATATTTAATGCTCCATGTATATGTCCAAAGATTCAAAATGATGTTTTTGGGAAAAAAATTAGGGAACTAAACTAGGCCTATGATGTCTCACCCTATAGTGTCTGTCTCCCACTTGCCTTGTTCTCCACGCAACCAACATTTTCCTCTTTTTTTACACATTTCCTCTTTTTATTTCTACGGGAGAAGCTCCCCTCTTTTTCTTTTTTCATCCGTGTATCTCACCTTATAGTGTATGTCTCCCACTTGCCTTGTTCTCCATGCAACCAACATTTTCCTCTTTTTTTACACATTTCCTCTTTTTATTTCTACGGGAGAAGCTCCCCTCTTTTTCTTTTTTCATCCGTGTATCGCTGCCCATTCTCGTTGTTTTTCTTTCTTTTTTTTAATTGTGCTCAAGCCAAGAGTAATCGCTAGCTAGAGGGCATAGTGTGTTTAGTCTGGTTGCCCAAACATGGATTTTTTTAGAAATATTATTATTTTAATGGAAAATCACAATAATAGTTGGCATCCGGATTTATCCGCCAAAATAGGGTCTATCGAACGACAAAGGATCGATAGGCCAGGCAATCAAACGAGGTGTGTTCGACTGGAACATGTCGAGCTGCGGGCGTTCGATAGGGAACATGTCGAACTTCGGCCATTCAACAGGCCCCATCGCCTGGCAACCGTAGTACGACAGCCCCCTCCCCCCCCCCTCACCAACCCTATTGAACAATGGGAGGTTAACAGGCCCATTTATATCACCTCCCCACCGAGCCAATTGTGCACATATTTTCGTTGAAGGAGCTCAAGACCACATCGTCGTTGCCGTCGCCATCGCGCGGGAGAGCCATCATGGGCCGGAGGGAAGGGGAGGCGACGGTGGTTAAGGTATGAACTTTTAATCCTTAAGTATGAGGCATGTGAATTTGTAATCCCGAAGTATGAGGCTTGTGAAGTTTTAATCCCAAAGTATGATGCTTGTTATTTGTTAATCGTTTCTCATTGTTGAATGTTAATACGTATAATTTGTTAATCATTTCTCATTGTTCAATGTTAGTACATATATTAAATTAGTTATATGTTAAAATTAGTTCGAAGTTAGTACATATTTTGTGAGGTGAGTAGCAATCTATTAATTTTCAAGTAGTGATCACTAAGAAGACTTTATTGGGTAGTAACATGGTAAGACAATTTGGCATGTTATTTTAGGATGTTAGGTGATGTGCCTTTTCGTGGTATTATGGCGATGTTCCCATACAACTTTGTGACAGTGGAGTAGATTCGACTGTATATGCATTCGTCGATACTAGCCTGAATGCACCAAGGCAGTTTTTTTTTTTACCAAATCCAAGGCAGTTTATTATGAACAATGTGCTAGGGTGGCTACATAATATGTTCAAGGTAGATCCGTTGTTGAAAATTTTTATCATAAAAGATGTGTGGCCGGTAAGGGGCTTGCATCTACTGGGAGTTGGAGAAATTTTGTGGCTAAAGTAAAGGAGAAAGGGTATAGTCTGGCAATACTGGTGCAGAAGAAAATAGATGTTTTTGGAACCGCGAGACAAGCTGCACGGAGGTGGAACAATCTCCTATTGTGGTCGTGGAAGAAGTTAGTGTTTGTACGAGTGGTCAAGGCAAAGCACCGAAAGAGGTTATTGCACTGGTAGAGTTCGTTGTGCCTGATAGTAATTGCCCGGCCAATGAATAGGATGACGATGAGTCGGACTCACCTTTGGTTGTTGACGTAATGGAGGAGAATGAGGCGACAGCGGAAGAGGTAGAACTAAAAAACGAGGAAACGAACGTACCTGATGATTGAACAACCATATCGATGAGTCGTCTGAGGATTAACGATGGTTTAGATGACCACTGGCGGTATGGTTGTAAGCAGGTGCAGTTCGACAGATGTTTCATGACAAAGGGTACCTACATTATGTCGTGAAGAGGTGGGCATTTCTACAGAGGCGGGATTTTAGGGTGAAGATTTCAAAATAGGATGATGTATGACATGAAGTGCACAAGGCCTGGATGTCCCGAGAGAGTGCATGGTTAAAGCCACAACATGACAACTATGGGTAGCTTCAAGGGTTGAGCAACATATCTGTTTGTTGGACAATACCCCTTTGGTATACAGGATCATGATGGCTGCATTCGTCACAAAAACTAAGCCAAGCCAACTCGACCTTATCCGCTCGTCTCACCACACACCATCGCCCTCTCTCTCTCTCTCACACCTAATCCTCTTCATCCGCCATTCCTCTTGTCCTTCTCCTCCTCCCCTCCTCATCCTCTCTCCATCCCATCTTCTCCTCCTCTATATCCGGCAGCGGCGGTGGTGGTGGACAAGGCAGCTCAACCCCCTCTCCCTCCCCCCCCCACCCCATCGTCCTTCGGCTGCCGGAACACGAACTGCCTCTCCCCACGGCGGGAGGACACCGAAGGGTCATCGTTGTCGAGGCCGATGGCTCGCCGGACCTCTGCGATGGATGGCTGGTGGGTGGGTGGGGACGGCTTGAAGCGCTGGGATGGCCGCAAGTCAGACCCGCAACGCCGGATGTGGCGGATGGACTCCCCCACAGTGCCTCTATTTATTTGTGAACTAAAATGGAGGAAAAACATGATTCTAGACTTGGGTGGCTATTGGTATTTCTTAACGTCACAGATAGAATCCGCAAACGCATGGAAGAAACCGATGTAGCACTTCACCCAGAAGTATTTTAGAGTATCAATTTCCACAGGGAACGTATGAGTTCAACTCCTCGTCAGGTTCATCCAAGGACACAAAGCTAATGTGGGCAGAGGGCAGAGATGATTTCCTAATAAGAAACAATGTCTAGGGAAAGCTTAACTTTAATCTTAACGCAATAGTTCAGGCACTGACAACCCGCTGTTCCCAGATATCACTCTATTACGTACCCGGACAGGGAGGACTTAAGTGCTCTTGAGGGCTGTCACCACCTCTACACCCACCTCAAACGTACTATGGAATACGTAGCAACCACTGAAAATTAATTACCCTGACACCGCATCTACATAATTAATAACTACTCTAGTGCCGATCAAACACTAAAGCAATCACTATAAATTAATGGACTATAGAGAACAATTATCACGCATGCTAATTAGGAACTAACCAAGAAGTAATTCTCACTAAGCGAATCTTAATTACTCAGAATGATATTTCTATTAAAGTAGAGTAATTAACAAGATACAAAAGTAAGAGGAGATTGCCGATAACTCCAGGATTCCTCCGATTTCTTCTACCTTACTCTCTCCCTATTCTAATATATAATAAAGTACAGTAGAGCCTCTTGTAATTCAACTCATACCTTGGTGTGTGTGAATGAGGGAGATGATAGGGGTATTTATAGTGTGGAGCTTGCTTGGGAGTGTGGAGATCCTCCATGGCATCCAATGAGCATATTCACTCTCCTCATGCCAAGTGTCCATTTGGATGACGGTTGGAGTGTCGGAAATGGTCATAACTGTCATTGGGAGAGCGTTATCTACCGGATGCAACTTCGCCCTGGGCCAGCGGCCTCTGTCAGGATCGGCCGAACCCTTGCCGGCTCTGTTGGCCCCGGTTTTCAGCCTAGACACTCATTTTGGGCCCTTCAATCCATTGGTATGAATGTTTGACCCATTTGGAGGTGTTTAATTGGGTTTTTAGGTCTAAAACTCCATATGTTTGGATACGAGTTTGATTCTCCTCCTCCTTCATATATATTTCTTCTCAACATAGGTAGTTTGTCTCCTGTATACGAATATACACTAACACTCGTGGAAATTGTTAGAAATAAATCCTACCACTATGTTGGATGTTTTACATCTATGGTTTTATGCAGGTATTGACGGCGTTAATTTGGCACTTAACAGCCGTCAACAGTGACGAGTGGTGTACATATGGTAGTAGTTGTGCACTGATAGGGGGAGCATTCGTCTTAGCGATTTAGCCTTGCATATTGGTAGGCTGGAG